>NC_073357.2:57772500-58374375 GCF_027580225.2 Misgurnus anguillicaudatus
CTGCTAATTCACTGCTAATTCACTGCCTAATTCACTGGACAAATAATCAACTGACAAAGCCAAAAGAAAAATAAAAGTGATTAAGTGGAAATTTGAGTTGTCCTTGTGTCCTTTGGAAATTGAACAAGAGAGGATTTGACAGTTGTAAACCATGCGAAGCAGCCTGGCCTGAGGATAAACGGCTTCAGATCCAGCAATAAGCTGTTGACGTAGAGGAAATCAAGATGGCAGAAGATGTCCTGGGGATGACGGTCCAGCAGCTCAAAAAGGAGAGGACCACTGCAAAAAGCAGCTTCACCAGACAAGCCAACTTCATTTCAAGAGAAGCAAGCAAAATGCTTCAAGTGGAGTTAAAGGAGGAATACACTAAGCTTTCAGATTGTTTCAGGAAGATGCTTGATGCCAATGATGACTACAGAATTGGACTGGAGGCAGACATTAAGACTGAAAATAAGGAAGCAAGTCTTAATGAACAGCAAGAAGCCGACATTGATAGATCTGTAAAGGAAGGTGAAACAAAGTTGGCGGAAATAAGAACCATTGTTCAAACAAACCTGTGGTCAAGGTATGGAGAGAGTGAACTTCTGGTGGCAATCTCGGAAGCAGAGAAATGCAATGATGAAGCGGCTGATGTGGCTGTGGAAAGTGCCAATTTGGAGGGCTATGAAGTGCACCTCAGTCTCTTGGACAAGAGAATAAAAGAGGCAATCTCAGCAATGTCAACATGGGAGAGATGGATCCCTAAAGAGTTAAAGGATGAATTAGATGGAAGAGTCAAGGACATAAGAGCATCCTACTACAGGCTTGAGGTAAGGAGAGCTGAATTTGTCACTGCACGGACGATCAATGAGCAAAGCACAGGACCAGTACAATCCCAACTGGCAACATCCACTCCATTAGTAAGAATAAAGCCAACCTCTCTACCTATTTTCAATGGAAGCAAGAGAGAATATCACAGATGGAGGAAAGACTGGGAGAGCCTGCAAAAGCAGGGAGAGCCATCTGGATCAACTGAAGTTAAGAAAATTCAACTCTTGGAAAGTGTGGATGACAGAATCTCAAGGGACCTCAGACTTTCAACCTACACCACTGCCAAAGACATGTTCAGAGTCTTGGAGAACAGATATGGCAACAAGTCAACCATCACAGTGGAAATCCTTAAAGAGCTAGAGAAGATGCCACATGTGAAAGGGAACCAGCCAAGAAAGGTCATTGACCTCATACAGTCAGTGGAGAAGGCCCTAGCAGATCTTACAGAGTTAGGAAACTCTGGAGCCATAAATAACCCACTGGTAATAAAAACCATTGAAAGCAAGTTGCCTGACTTTATTAAACGAGACTGGGTGATGTTCATGGTTGAACCCAGGAACAATGTCACATCAGACAACCACTTTGCCATGCTTTTGAAGTTCTTGAAAAGTCAAGAAGAAATACTGGAGAGACTAGAACAGCTCAGAACTGTGGAGAAGGTGGAGAAATCAGATCGTTCAGACAAAAAGTATGACCGAAAAATCGCCTCAACAAAAACCACAAAGAAAGAAGAGTTTGATGAAGGATGTGGTGTCTGTGGTGAGAGAGGGCACAACAACAAAATCTTCTTCTGTAAAAAGTTCAAAAGACTTAAACTACCTGAGAAGAAAGCTGTATTAAGAAAGCTGGGAGCATGCAGAAAATGTCTTGGATGCCATGATGAAGATGGATACTGCAGAGACACATTCCTATGCAGAAATAAGGACTGTAAAAGGGAAGGTGGTGCCCCAGACCACCATTTTTTCCTCTGCCCAAAGGGAGAATTCAAAAGAGGGGAAGAGAGAAGGATTGGAAAAGACGTCAAAGGTGAAGGCAAACTAACCGAGGAACAAGAGGAGATCTTGTCTGAACTTTCTCCAGAAATGGCAGATCGATGCAGAAAGGCTTTCACCAACACCAACAAAACTGCAGTGACACTTGATGCTTCAGGCCAGTCTGAGCTACTGCAGAGAAATGGGCTCTCTGAACTTCCAGTTATAATGATGTTGATGCAAGTCACTGCAAACGCAGGGCAGAAGATTGGGACTTTAATTGACCTTGCTTCAGATACAAACTACATCACCCATAAGGCTGCTGAAAGACTAAGGTTACGACATGAGAAGATAACTTTAGTTGTGCATGGAGTTGGTGGTATGGCTATGGAAGTGAACACACAAAGGTATCTCCTCAAAGTCAGAGTCAAAACACCAAAAGGAACCGAGAGAGCTCATGAAATGGTCTGCTACGGCTTGGATGAAATCGCCAGAGTGCATCAAGTAATTGAACCTGAAAAATTGAGAAAATTCTTCCCAGAAGTCAAACTGAAAGAATTGGAAAGGCCAGAAGAGGTTGAACTTCTCATTAGCCACCGAGAGGGAAGACTCGCTCCACAGAGAGTAAAAATCATTGGAGACCTCGTCTTGTGGGAGGGACCATTGGGTAAGACAGTGGGTGGAGCACATCCCGACTTATTTGAAGAAGTGGAGGTAGCAGCATATGAGTCCAGAACACACTTTGCTCGCTCCATGAGGACAGCAGCTGTCAAATATCAAGAAATCAAAAGTCCAACAATTGATACAGCCCAGGCACAGCGAAAAGATGAAGCTCAGACCAAATTTACAGCTGTCAGTAACCGTAAGTTCCTAGAGTGGTGGCACTGGGATAGCATCGGAGCTGCATGTGAGCCAAGATGTGGAGGATGCCGTTGTGGAAACTGTCCACCTGGAGGAAAAGAAATGACCCTGGCAGAGGAGAGGGAACTGGAGATCATTAAAGGAGGTCTTACCTACAAGAAGGGGGATGCTCACACATCAGCGCCACATTGGGATGCAAAGTATCCTTGGACGGTAGATCCAGCCTCTCTCCCAAACAACAAAGGTGCAGTCCAAGCTTGTTTCTTAAAGATGGAAAAGCAACTAAGCAGAGAGCTAGACTGGAAAGTTGCATATACTAATCAGATACATGAAATGATTGAAAGAGGCGCAGCCATAAAACTCACCAACAAAATTATGGATGAATGGAACGGACCAGTGTGGTACGTAAGCCACCTGGTGGCACCAAACCCTCATTCAGTGACCACACCAATTCGTATTGTATGGAATAGTAGCCAGAAATACAAAGGCGTGAGTATGAATGATCTTCTTTTGAAGGGACCAGACGTTCTCAACCCTATCAGAGCTGTCTTGCTGAGGTTCAGAGAAGGGATGTATGCATCTCTAGGAGACATTAAAAAAATGTACAACTCTGTATGGCTGGAGGAGCGTGAGATGCATCTTCATAGGTTCCTCTGGAGGGACAGCCCAGATGAAGAGATAGGTGAATATGCAATTACCAGAGTCAATATTGGGGACAGACCTGCTGGTTGCATTGCTCAGTTGGCTATGAGGGAAACGGCACGCCTGCCCAACTTTCTTCACTTAGAAGATGAGCGCAGAGTCATTGAAGAGGACAGCTATGTAGATGACCTCTTAACCTCCCATAATGACCTAAATAAACTTGACAACATTACAGCAAATGTGGAAGAGATCTTGAAAGCTGGAGGTTTCTTCCTCAAACCATGGGTCCGGTCAGGGCAAAGTGGGAGGCAAGAAATGGAGACGGAGGAGGGTCTAACAGGAACACAAAGTAAAACTTTAATTCTTCCAAATCAAATGAGAGGTGAAGACAATAAAGCCTTGGGTATCGGCTACCAAATGGATGAAGACAAGCTCTACATGTTAACCTCAGTTAACTTTTCCAAAAGGAAAAAGAAGATGAGAGTTGGAAAAGATCTTCTTAAGGAGGAGGTAAGAACTGAGACACCTAAGCCACTGACTAGGAGGGCTCTCTTAAGCCAAGTGGCTGGACTGTACGACCCAATTGGCTTAGTCACACCTGCAAAACAGAAGGGAGCAATTCTTGTAAGAAAAGCATTCCAAGAGGGAGGGGGTGGGAAACTAACCCAAGAAACTTGGGACCAACCTCTCTCAGAAAGCCTCAGAGAAGAAGGCATACAGCTTTTTGAAGAATATGTGCAGCTTGGACAGGTAAAATTCCACAGGAGCCTCACACCAGCTGGCTGGGAAGGAAAACCTTGGGGCATCACATTCTCTGATGGAAGTGACAAATCCTATGGAGCTGTGATGTACTTAAGATGGGAGACAAGTCAAGGCACTGAAGTTCGATTTGTTGAGTCGAAAGCCAAGCTGACACCCCTGGATCAGAAGGGAGAAGCTGTAAAAGCTGAGATCTGTGGTGCTGTTTTCGCATCTAGGATCAGGAAGTATGTGGAAAAACATGCTCGAATTAAAATCGAGAGATGGTTCCATCTACTCGACAGTCAAACAGTCTTGGGAGCCATTCAAAGAGTCAGTTATGGGTACAAAACCTTCTTTGCAAATAGAGTGGGTGAAATCCAGAAGGCTGGACTAGTGCAAGACTGGTGGTGGATCCGTGGAGATTTAAACATAGCTGACATCATAACGAGAGGGGGCGCTCCTGAAGATTTGAGAGAGAATTCTACATGGCAAAATGGACCAGAGTTCCTGAAGTGGCCAGTGGAGAAGTGGCCTATAAAATCAGCAGGAGAGATTGCAGCTCATGCCAGGGAGAGTGTCAACAAGCTCCAGAGAAAGGCATTCACAGTTGCATTAACTAGAGCTCAAGCCAGAAGCAGTCAGAAAAATGAAGACCCACAAGGTAATCAGGAAAGTCCAAAGAGTAAAACTCAAAAGGGAATACCTGTGGTAAATCCAACTCCTCTTCTAGGTATGAAGCCCACTGGATGGGTTAAAAATCTCATCGAAGTAAGAAGATCCAGTAGTCTGTCCAAACTGGTGAGAGTCGTTGCCTGGGTTTGTTTTGCTGCCAAGCAGTGGCTGAAGAGGAAGTGTCGGGCCCCTAAACAATTAAAGTGGGAAGTTAGATCACCCAAGCAAGCTGTGCTGACTGTCAAAGAAAAAGAAGATGCACTCAAAGACATCTTTCTTGCTGCTCAAGAAGGTACAGTTTTTGCAGACACAACTCTTAGCAGACTGGCAGTATACAAAGATGTGGACTCCGGACTGCTAGTTTGCGGGGGCAGAATTCAGATGTTCAATGAAGATAAGACAGCAGTGCCTGTTTTACCATTTGAAGCATGGGTATCTACACTGTTGGCACAGGAATCCCACAAAGCAAACCACGAGGGAGTGGCAGGAACCCTTCTCCGGATGAGGAAGAAAGCCTGGGTAATAAAAGGCCGGAGACTTGCCAAGAAAGTGGTTGACAGCTGTGTGGTTTGCAGGAAAAACAAAGCAAAACACTGCCAACAAATCATGGCTGACTTGCCTCTAGAGCGAACAGGCCCGGCTGCACCTTTTGAATTCACCACTATGGACCTTTTTGGCCCTTATGAAGTGAAAGATGAGGTCAAGAAGAGAACTAGACTCAGAGTATGGGGAATAGTTTTCTGCTGCATGGCTTCTAGAGCCATCCATACTGAAGTGGTGAGTGACATGTCATCTGAAGGATTCTTGCTAGCCTATCAAAGGTTCACCTCACTGAGAGGACACCCCAAGAAACTCTGGTCAGACCCGGGCACTAACTTTGTGGGAGCCAGACCTGCACTGGAGAAGCTTTATAAATTCCTGAACCAACTAAACAAGTCTGAAATTGAAAACACAGCTGCCAAGCATGGTACAGAATGGTCATGGAAGATTCACCCTGCAGACTCTCCCCATAGAAATGGTGCAGCAGAGGCAGCTGTCAAAGTAGTAAAGCGGGCATTAAGCAACCTTGGTGGAGATGGTGTTTTCACATGGGGAGAATTTCAAACTTTTCTCTTCATGGCAGCCAACCTTGCAAATGAGAGACCCATCGATGCAAGAACTCAAAGCAGAGAAGACTGTGTAGAGTACATCACCCCAAATTCTCTGCTTTTAGGACGTGCCAATCCAAAGGGAGACCCTGGGGATTTCCAATTTGATGACTACCCTTACAGAAGACTTAAACATATTCAAGCAGAAGTAAGCAATTTCTGGAAGAAGTGGAGCCAATTGGCTGGACCAAATCTATTCGTAAGGAACAAATGGCACACCAAAGAGCGAAATGTTGCAGTTGGAGATGTGGTTTGGCTGGCTGACCAAAACGCCTTGAGAGGACAATACAAGCTGGCTAGAGTGGTCGGTGTTAATGCTGACAGCAAAGGCATTGTAAGAGATGTGCTTGTGAGAACTTTTCCCAGCTATCCTGTTCACATCACAAAGGCGAAAGACAAAGAAGGTCCCATTAGAGCTAATAGTGAAAAAACCAAGAGGCTCCAAACCAAAATCCCAGCCACAATTCTCCACAGAGATGTCAGACGTCTTGTCATTCTAATTCCCATTGAAGAACAAGCAGAGGTATGAAAGAACTTGTGTGACCTCTGGTTTTGAAAAACCAGGAGCTCAAGTGGGAAGTGTTGAGCAGAATCTCAGCTATGAGACTTAAAGAACTACATTTCCCAGAGTGCATCAGCAGCAGTAAATCAGCTGCTTGTCATGTGATTAGTCATTGTCACTGATTTGGAGCACCTGTTAAAACATGGAGTTCCTCAGTCATTCAGAGAAACAAACTTCAGAGAGAAGACACTCCAAATTCACTCGTAGGTTCAGTCCAAAGACGCCAATGGTTTGTGAAATGTTTATTTACTTTGTAGTGTACTGTTTTATTCCATGTAAAAGGTTTAAGTACTTGATTTATCATAAAATTCATGTAAAATGTTTGGTTAAAATATTTGATTAAAATGTTTCATTGAAATGTTTGAATGAAATGTTTAAATGAAATGTTTAATTAAAATGTTTAATTAGAATATTTAATTGAAATGTTTAGTTAAAAACTTTTACTTTTGTTCTCTGTTTAAAGGTTTACAACCTAATTCACTGCTAATTCACTGCTAATTCACTGCCTAATTCACTGGACAAATAATCAACTGACAAAGCCAAAAGAAAAATAAAAGTGATTAAGTGGAAATTTGAGTTGTCCTTGTGTCCTTTGGAAATTGAACAAGAGAGGATTTGACAGGTACCACATTCAAACGGACCCACAATGTCCATAGCCAAATGCTGAAAAGGGCCCTCTGGAAACTCCACAGGCTGTAAAGGGGCCGGAGAGGCTTTGGCTGTTTTGTCACAGGACTGACAGGTTGGACATGATGCCAGCACATTGTGGACCTTGTCATCCATGCGTGGCCACCAGTACAGTTCTCTCAAGCGTTGCTTTGTTCGGACTACCCCCTGATGACCTTCGTGCGCCAGATGTACCACTCTCTCCCGAAGAGACTTGGGAAACAGTAGGCGTGTTCCACGAAAAACAAGCGGCGACTGAACTGCAAGTTCATGCCGCACCAAGAAGTATGGCTGTACGTCCGTTGGGAGAGCTTTCTTTACTTTAGGCCACCTGGAACGGATCACCTGTTGCAGCTGTGTAAGTTCAGGACAGACCTCACATTGAGCTTTAAAATCTGAACGTGGCAGTGCAGTAAGAAGAGGGGAAATCTCAGCTATCTCTGTGTATAGGTCTTCCTCAGACTCCACTTCAGTGATGGAGTCGGTAAGGGGAACACGTGAGAGGCAGTCAGCCAACACATTCTGACTGCCAGGCCGGTGCTGAACGTCATACTGGAAACACATGAGTCTAACCGACCATCTTGCAATTCTCATGCCAGCTCTGTTCATGCCTTTAGTGTTGAGAAGAGTCGTGAGTGCTTGGTGATCTGTTCTGAGTGTGAATCTGTGTCCCCACAGGTAGGTACGCCATCTTTCCACTGCCCATACACAGGCTAAGGCCTCTTTTTCTGTAGTTGAATATTTCCTCTCGGCCACTGACAGCGTGCGAGAAGCAAAGGCCACAATGCGTTCATTTTTGTTTGAGTGTAGCTGAGTCAATACAGCCCCTAACCCATAATCTGAAGCATCCGTCGTGACGTAGGTAGGTAGCTTGGGGTCATAGACAGCTAGAGCCGGGCTTTTTAGAAGCATCATTTTTAATTTCCCAAAGCACTGGTCTGCTGTGTCATTCCACTGTAGCTCGGCCTGTGTGTCAGTTCTGAGCAGCTGTCGCAGTGGCTCCACTAGCGTAGCATAGTTTGGCAAGAATTTACTGAACCAGGAGGTTAGTCCCAGGAAGGAGCGTAGTGCTGCCATATCTTTCGGTGCTGGGGCTTCAGCGATGGCAGTCAGATGATCTGGGCTTGGGCGTACCCCTTCTTTGGAGATTGCATGCCCCAAAAAAAGAATACTGGTTTGACCAAACGAACTTTTGTCAAAGTTGATCTGAAGGTTTGCATCTGTAAGACGCTGAAGGACTGCTCGCAGGTTGATGTCATGTTTTTCTTTTGAATCTCCGTACACAATTATATCATCCAAGTAATTCTGCACTCCTGGCAGGTCTTTCAGGACTGTCTGCATCATTTTCTGGAAGGCAGAAGGAGCGGAGGCAAGACCAAAAGGGACTCGTGTGAACCTGAAGACGCCATCATGTGTTATAAAAGCGGTTAAGTTGCGGCTTTCAACATGCAGCGGTAGCTGATGGTAAGCAGAACTCAAGTCAATCTGGCTGTAGTGTGTGGCACCGGCTAGCGCTGAGAACAAGTCCTCCATATGAGGAAGAGGGTAGCAGTCCATGATCACGCTCTTATTAGGTTCACGGAGGTCAACACACAACCGTAGACCTCCTGAACGTTTCCGTGCTACTACTAGGGGACTCACCCATTCAGATGCATCCACGTGTTCTACAATGCCTGCTTGGATTAAGCGTTTGAGCTCTGCTGACACCTCCTCACGGATGCTCAATGGTAGTCGTCTCAACTTTTGGCGTACTGGCTGCACAGCATTGTTTGTCTGAACTTTGTGAATGAAACCTTTCACACAGCCAAGCTGATGGGGTGAGACAGAATCAACATTGTACACTGTGGAATGTTGTGTGGCGTTATCATTTTCATCAGCTACTTGATGTTGACATTTATAGCATTCATCAAATCCAGGCCCATCAAAGGCGATCCCACTTTAACAATGTAAAAGTCTGTACAAACTTTGTTGCATGTACCTGGTATTACAGCAGTTGCCGGCAGACATCCAATTACAGGCAGCTCCCCTTTAGCATATGTGACTAGTCTTACTCTAGGTTCATAGAGTGGGCAGTTTGCAAAATATTGTTTGTACATTGACTCTGGCAAAATAGATACAGCAGCGCCAGTATCTACAATGAGCTCCACAGCGTGCGAATTTCCCTCTGGTGCTTCAATGTTCACAGTACATGCAATTTTTTTTGTAAGCTGCTACCACACGTTTATCGTCATCAACACAGAGCACAGCTAGTTCTGGAACAACAACTTCACGCACTTCACTAACAGTTGATTTGCATACCTTGGCAAAGTGTCCCTTTTTTCCACAGTTATTGCATGTGACTGAAGCAGCTAGACAGCTTGTCTCATTAGCCAAGTGCGTATTGGATCCGCATCTGAAGCATCTGCGTTGTTGCTGGTTAAAATTTGTATGTGCACGACGGTCTGATGCAGCCATAGGCTTTCGCGCTCCTCTTTTCCCTCGAAAATGCGCATTCGTGGCTCTGACCGCTTGCACTGACGCAGTCGGAATCGTTTTGTCCGAAGACAGCAGTGTAGCACTTTTAACTGCCGCCTCCTACCTGGCATGCAATTGTCTGAGCTCTCTCCAGTGTGATATTATACTCCAGCAGGAATTTGTCTTTTACAGCACTGAGATACGCATTCGAAACTAGTTGATCTTGTATCATTTCACTCTCCATTTGTCCAAAATCACAATGCGTGGCTAAAGCTCTCAAAGCAGTCACATACTGAGAAGCGGTTTCATCCGCTCTTTGAACACGTTGTCTGAATGTATGTCTACTGGCGACTACGTTAACCTTCGGTACAAAGTGCTTTTCGAGAGCGGTCATAGCCTCAGCAAATGTCGTACCTTGCTCCGGCAGACTGTAGAAAATACGTTGTCCCTCCGGGCCCAGGCTATGAAGTAAAACTGCACGTTTCCTAGCATCTGGCCACGCATTTCCAGTAGCATGTATGGCTAACATGTAGTTGTCTTCCTCCATGTAATAAACGGTATTGGTGGCTCACCCACTTGAGGAAGGAACTGCGGTGGACTCAGCATTGAGACACTGATCCTCGTCGCCAAATTGTTGTATCCGTAAATCAAATGGAGACGGTGATTACTTTCAACACTTTATTTAACTTTCTGCATCACTTATCACACGCATAGCACACGCTCATCATTCCCTTCTTCTCTTCCTACAACTACACATATTGCATTCATTAGACCGCTCCTAGTGCCACCTGCTTGTGGGGAGCATATGCATAAATGTGAGTATCTGCAAACACAACACCTTCCTAATAATCTTTTTTTTTGCATTTTGAGAATAAATTGAGGTTTGATTTTTCTTAATTTAATTTCATGTTCATTTGTCCGTTTTAGGTCTAATGGAAGTGAAAGAGGAAGGTCACCAACAAAATGAAAAGAAGGATGAACATCAGCATCACAATTGCAAAAGTGAAGAAAATTCTTTCAGTTGCTCACAGACTGATGAGGATTCACCTGAAGAAAGAGAAGAAGACAAAATCTCTTTTACATGCCATCTTAATGGTGAGACTTTTTCACAAAAAGAATATTCAAATGTTCACACAAAGACTCACGCTGGAGTAAGGCCATACGCCTGCCCTCATTGTGAAAAGACTTACAAACGTAAAGACCACCTTAAGGAACATTTAGTGATTCACACTGGTAAGTGGCCTTTAACCTGTCCTCATTGTGATAAGGGTTTTTTACGAAAAAGACATCTTGATGATCACATAAATACTCACACTGGAGAGAGGCCGTACACCTGCCCTCAGTGTGATAAGGGTTTTTTACGAAAATTACATCTTTATGATCACATAAAGTCTCACACCGGAGAAAGGTCACACGCCTGTCCACAATGTGAAAATACTTACATATTTAAAAGAGATCTTAGGAAACATTTAGTGATTCACACTGGTGAGTGGCCCTTCACCTGCCCTCAGTGTGATAAGGGGTTTCTACAAAAAAGACATCTTAATGATCACATAAAGACTCACACTGGAGAAAAGTCATACGCCTGTCCTCAGTGTGAAAATACTTACATGTATAAAAGAGATCTTTGGAAACATTTAGTTACTCACACTGGAGAAAAGTCATACGCCTGTCCTTATTGTGAAAAGACTTACACATGTAAGCAGCATCTTCAGGATCATATATTAACTCATAGAAATGAGAGACCATTTGCATGCCCTCAGTGTGATAAGTGTTTTAAACAACTAGGAAATCTAAATGTTCACATAAAGTCTCACACTGGTGAAAGGCCCTACAGCTGTCCTCAATGTGCAAAGACTTACAGACATAAATGTCACCTTAAGGAACATTTAGTGATTCACACTGGTGAGTGGCCCTTCACCTGCCCTCAGTGTGATAAGGGTTTTTTCCGGAAAAAAAATCTTGATAATCACATAAAGTCTCACACAGGAGAAAGAGTTTTATTGAGTCTGTGACGCTGATCAAACACAAGTGACTGTATACTGGAGAGAAGCTGCATCGCTGTCATTCATGTTGGAGAAGTTTCAGACGATCACACAGCTGCAGACTCGCAGAGAAAAGAGCTGTCTGTAAAGAGTGAACATAGATCAACTTCAGTCTTCAGGTCCAAGAACATGATGGGAAATTAAGATAAACCTCACGATTGAATTACTCCAAAATGTATGAATTTTAATGCATTACATGAAGTGGTTAAATTTATTCCTGTAGCTCATCTTGTAGAGAATTGTGTTAACAGTTCAAAAGGTCATGGGTTCAAATCCCAGGAACACCCATAATGATGAAATGTATATCTGTAATGTATTGTAACTTGCTTTTGATAAATGTGCCAAATGCATTAAAATGTAAATATTGTTTCAGGATTTATTATTTTCACGCTGGAGTAGCAGTACTATTAGATTTGCACTCATGTAATTTGTTAAAGGGACAGTGAATTTGTCGATTTTATTGTTTTATACTGTTGTCTGATGTCTACTTATGATGTTCACGTGGTTTTTACATTCAAAAACATCAAACGCAATAAGTAATAGGCTATTTTGTAACATGGATTTGTGGCTGTCTGGAGAAATGGTTCGTTTGAAGGGGCGGGCCGCATTGAAGTCCTGCACGTAAACGCCCACTGCTATGATTGGACAGCTTCATTCCCCTTCATTACATGTGGGGAAATGTTTTAAAAACATTAATTTATAAAAATAGCAGCCGAACACATATATGTTTGAGCCAGAAAAGATTCTGGGTGCTAAAGATGATACACATAAATGACAATACGTATAGTAAAGTAGAAACAAAACTTTAAACTCGATGTGACTAAATTACCCTAAACAACACAGTAAGCGCGCATCAGAATCTAAAGTGCGGTTGATAAATCCTTATCAATAACTTAGTATATTTCCATTGTGCTTGTGGTGTTGCTCTTTTACATACAACGTTACATATCACTAGCCTGGTAATACCATCCTCTGCTATTTTGCTTCGCTTCATAGACAGAGTCTGGCTGGGCATAATTGACAATCGTTTTCCTTCTCGTGGGAGGGGCTTGTCTGAAGTTTAAAATCATTGGTCTAAACGTAAGCCAATCACACATAACATTTGGATATGATGTGCTTTATGCGCCGGATCAGCCGCATCGAATCTCTGCTGTAAAATACACGTATAAACCCATCGAGCGAAATACCAGAGTTAACATGGCTATGAACGACTTTTGCAGATTATGTTAAGTAAATCGTGCCAGAGCTAGTTGAACACTATCCTTACGGTGGCTTTCCACTCACGTCTAACGGGAGGAACGCCCCTCTCTCCTCTCAAACTCTTCCACCAGACAACTATAACCATATGTAAATTAAATCTTCCTACCTTATTTTCTGGTTAATCAGGAATGTCACCAAAGAATGCTTGCCCACGCGTCCTCCACCATTAACTGTGAACAGTATAATTCCATTCCATGATTTCTCGATCGTTGTGCACGTCAAGCTGTGCTGCACACAGTTTCTCGCTGACGATCGGTAAAGTTGATAAATTAAACTTTTCCAAAAACTTGTCGGGAGTAGGGCAACAACATAATCTCCATTCAAATGTTTAACAAACACTTTTCTTGTTCGGGTTTAAGTTGGCAAGTGCCGGTTCTCCACAACAGAGCAAATAGCTTTCTGTGTCTCCATGTCCACAACAAACTACAACCGTGATTCGGCGTTTAGCGTCTACGTCACGGCTCTCAGCCCGCCCTCTGTTCGTTGATTGGACGGCCGTTTTGAGACCGGATGAAAACGGTTTGAATGGGAGGTATCTCAGACTGAGTACAGAAGCGTAATGAAATTTAGCGGAAGTACGAAGTCTGACGTAGTCAGGCTAACATATCACAGTTATATGATAAAAAAGCTTTGCTGAGTGTTTGACCTTTCAAACGCAACTCGCCTAAATTACCGTATACAACACAGTAAGCGGGCATCAGAATCTAAATTGCGGCTGATAAGTCCTTCCTTATCACTAACTTTGTATATATCTACTGTTAAATTACTGTTGTATTGTTAAGTGTTGTACCTTTATTAATCGTTTAATGTTTTTAGTAAATTAAAACATTCAAACATACGTGTTTAGACACAGATGTTACAACAGGACATGTCAAGCGATCTCTTCTAACAAAGCAATAGTGAAACGCAGTAACTTAAATAAAGTAAAATGTTTTACTTACTGTGTATACTGCTGTGTCATTTTTGTCAAGTCCTATATTAGTGGTGCTTTTAATCACAGTCTCTCTGCAAATCCAGCATCGACTTGCTTCTTTACAAATGAATCCGTGGTACACAAAGTAATCAAACACTCTCCACGCGAGCTGGAACTGCTTCAAAAACAAACTTTAACCACGCATTCATAATGTTATGTTCGGAGCTTCCGTTATCCAGCGTCTGTGTTCTTCCCATAGATGATTCTTCCACAACCAAAAACTACAAAAGTGTTCGTTGTATTTGGGTTTCAATTCTACTCTGACGTCATATTTCTCTGAATTCCTCACTCAGTCGTTATACTGGCTTGGTGCCAAAAGCTGTTATATTTCAGTATCACGAACGTTTTCAGTTCTGAAACTTGCAGGACGTTCATTTAAGTTTAATGATCTCTTATACAACAAATTATCTAGTTAAAATTGAGTATTTGATTCACCTCTTGTGGTAGCAATAATTTAATCTCCATCCGTATACTTAAAATCTAAATTTTGTTAATCATCGACATGCAGAGTTTGGTTTTAATAACGGATTACATGTAATCTGGATTACGTAATCAGACTCCAAAAAAACTTGTAATTAGATTAAACTACATTTTAAAATACTCTTAATCAGACTACTGCTACTTTTTAATGGATTACATGATTACATATCGCACAAGATAGAAGCAACGACGATGCAAAATGGAGCAGCACTCAGTGTTTGATCACTGTCTAGATGTATAGACGCCTCTTAATTTTTAAAGAAACTCGCAGTTTAAAAAAACACTTCAGTTTTATTTGTGAGGTGAAATTTTAGACCTAGCAGGGTTGTTGCAGTGAATTTCATGAAATTCAATATGTTTTTGCAATGTTGCTGTTTTTGTTTTTATTTACTTTACAAATTCATAAAGTTTGCTTTTGTTTTATTCAATGTGTTACTATCAGTTGACACTAAGTAAATCAGTCTTAGTATTCTGAAGTTTTAACTATCCGTACATTGCACTTTAAAAATGAGTCTTGTTTGTGAAAAATAATTAAATATATTTTTCCTCTTTATATATTTAAAATCAAAAATAATCTAAGTGTAATCCAAAAGTAAGATTATGTTACCAATGATCTGTAATCTAAGAGATTATACTACTGACTACAAATTTTGTCATGTAATTCGTAATCAGTAACTGATTACTGGAATGGAGGGGTGTGACCTCCCACAATTTAACTGGTTGAGGCGGCAGTTATGGACTTGACTCCGGTCAGAGAATCAAGCTCCAGAGGATGTATGTTTGATTAACAGAGCTTTATTTTAGTTGCATTGGTATTTGTGTTGTGTTTGTGTTTTTTTTCTCACAAACCCACAAACCAGACAGAATGATGAAAGGAATAACTAAAAACTGCAATATCGCAGTCCACCAGCAGGGGGCGTGGACAGGCTTTCCAACAATTACCATTTTTGTGACTTAAGTGAGATTATTAAAGAAATTGTTCACCCAAAACTGTACATTTCTGTCATTATTCACTTATAAGCAAGTGCTTCACATGTTAAATGTCTTTATTATCAGATCAGATTAAGGTATTACAGTCTACAGCATTTGCAATACATTTAACTACTCAGTCTTTCTTGGGTGAAATGAGCTGCCATTCTTCACCTGATCGTCTGTGACCACTGAATCCTTCAAAATCATCTGAAGACACAACTCTTCTGCATTCATTGGATTATCCATAATAATTCACAACTTTCCACTGCTAACTTTAACATTGCTTACGGTTTTAACACTATTTCTTCTTGTAAGCTTTGTGTACTATGCTTATTGTTGGTGCTTAAGATTTTTTTTAAATGTTCCTCATTTGTAAGGTAGTTTTGGATAAAAGCATCTGCTAAATGAATAAATATACATTTATTAATGATGTGATGAGCTTAAGTTGAGTATCACTGAATTTCAATCTTATCATAACACCTAACACAATCATAACTGTTGACCACCTGTTTTTGCTTACGCTATTTTAATGTAACATACTTTTAATTGTTTGTATACAGCAGCCCTGGAACACTTAACTAGATTAGGATACTTCTCTAGTTAATTATATCTATACATGTATGCCCTGACTCTTATAAGTTGTTTGTTCACAAATCAGTCTGCATTAGTTGTCATGTTTGTTTGTAAGTCCATTCAGCAAACAATAAAAAAGTATGTATTTTTATATTTTAATATATGAGCTACTATATTTCACAATATTTTTGTGTTAGTGTATTTTATTTACTTTGGTATATAAAGTTTAATCGTAATTTAGATGCACTGTTATTCATTGGCATAGTCTGTATTGTAATAGTTTGATAAATGTGGGATATTTAACCTTGAATATATTTATTTTACCCACTCTATCATAATTTGTATATTTTCTTTGGTGTAGATAGAAGATGATAGTTCATTAATTCACTTGCACTTCACGAATATTGAACGTAGATTGAATAAAGGGACTTTTATTTTGCCTCTTGGAGCGTTTCGTGCAGTGACGTCATAAGAGTTGCGCTGCAACTTGCGGCTCGTTTGTCGGTTGAAAGAAGATTGTGAAAGAAGAGGTGTTTGTGTGAGGTAAATAAAACGACACAAAATATTTTTTAATTGTAAAACTTTACTGTAAAGTTATGAGAGTTGTTTCTCAAGAGCCAACATTTGTACAAGGCAATAAACAAAGAGATTTACTTCACTTTTAAAGCCGTTCAGATCTGGTAATGAGCTTTAAATTAACTTTAAGAAATACTCGTGCTCCTCTTTTTCATAAAGTTCATTAACATAGCTGATGGATCATTGAGAAATTACAATAAATTACTTTACCTGGCTTTTCACAGATTGTATGGATTGAATTATTAAATTATAACTTTGGTCATTTGTATATCTTCACATATCTGTTCCTGTAGATGCTGAAGTCACTATCACAGCAGTTCATCTATAAATACTGTGAAGAAGTCAAACAAGCAGCTGCTGTCACAACACATTCAACTATTCTGATCCACTGTTGTAATGATGGAGTGTGTTAAAGAGGAGACTGATCCTGAATCATTCACAATAACACCTGAAGAACAAAGAGGTTTGTGTCTAAAGCTCTTTTCACAAACAGATTACGGGATATGTGTCCGGGATTTGCTTTCAGACTAGAGGTGGGAATCACAGAGTACCTCACAATACGATGCAATACATGGCTCACGATAACGACCGCATCACGCTGCTGTGATTATCGGTATATTACTTGCAGATCCTATGGTGATACATTGTAGAGTGTAGTAAAGGAGGAGACAAGAGACGGAGATGCGTCGAGTCAGCTTTACTATCCACCTCAATACTAATATCACACAGTACTGCGAGTGATATCAAAACAAAACACACAACCTAAAACCGGAAATCTTCATTATCTTCCACCCCTTCCTTAAAGGTACAGTCCCTTGGTGAATGTCTCTTTCAGTCTTAATTGTGGGTAACTACAACATCCTGGTATCTGCCTAACTATGAAAACAAAATGCCCAGGATAAGGTTGTCATTCTATTCATGAAATCTGCCATCCTATCCTAATCAATTTTTCTCAGACTAGTTAAAGGTGACCAAGAATAGATTAAAATAAGATGTTATATTGTTCTTTGATATCTAAATATAAGGTATGTGGCTTTTTAAGTGAAAAAATGATCCAGAGACAGTTTTACATGTCCATTTACAACCCTAGGATTTGCCTTCAGAATGAAATTGTCTGTTAATTACGGAGGGGGCGAATTCAGGTCCAGCCCTACCTTTATTTCATTTCAGAAGCAGTTTTACTCTGATATACGTCACCACGTGAAAATAAGACAATTGTTACTTCTGTTTCTGTTACACCAATAAATTATAACTGTAATTTTTCATTGCACAGTTTTTTGTGTTCCTTACAAACATGCACATTGTTAAAAACGCAACTACAAATACATTTACATATTTTTATTCAAAAATATTTTTTGTTCTCCTGTGCTTTTTTATTAATCACATCCCCAGCTTTAGAAAATTTACAAAGTATTTGAAGTTTCATTTCTAGAGATCACGAGGTCACTAGTGTGTCAATACTGCCCATCACTACAGTCATCTACATCTGATGGGGTTGAAATAACAGATTTAATTTAGCCATCCTAATAATCGTTTTTTTGCAATTTGAGAATAAATTGAGGTTTGATTTTCTTAATTTAATTTCATTTTAATTTGTTCGTTTTAGGTCTAATGGGAGTGAAAGAGGAAGGTCACCAACAAAATGAAATGGAGGATGAACATCAGCATCACAATTTCATAAGTGAAGAAAAGTGCTCACAGATTGATGAGGATTCACCTGAAGAAAGAGAAGACGACAAAATCGCTTTTACATGCCATCTTAATGGTGAGACTTTTTCACAGAAAGAACATTCAAATGTTCACATAAAGACTCACGCTGAAGAAAGACCGTACGCCTGCTCTCAGTGTGAAAAGACTTACAAACGTAAAAACCACCTTAAGGAACATTTAGTGATTCACACTGGTAAGTGGCCTTTCACCTGCCCTCATTGTGATAAGGGTTTTTTACGAAAAAGTAATCTTGATGATCACATAAATACTCACACTGGAGAAAGGCCGTACACCTGTCCTCGGTGTGATAAGACTTTCACATGTAAACAACACTTTAAGGATCATATAGTAACTCATTCAAATGAGAGATCCTTTGCATGCCCTCAGTGTGATAAGTGTTTTAATCAACTAGAAAATCTTAATGTTCACATAAAGATTCACGCTGGAGTAATGCCATACGCCTGCCCTCATTGTGAAAAGACTTACAGATATAAATGCCAGCTTCATGAACATTTAGTGAGTCACACTGGTGAGAGGCCCTTCACCTGCCCTCAGTGTGATAAGGGTTTTTTACGAAAAAGACATCTTTATGATCACATAAAGACTCACACCGGAGAAAGGTCACACGCCTGTCCACAATGTGAAAATACTTACAGATATAAAAGAGATCTTTGGAAACATTTAGTTATTCACACTGGTGAGTGGCCCTTCACCTGTCCTCAGTGTGATAAGGGGTTTTTACATAAAAAACATCTTGATGATCACATAAAGACTCACACTGGAGAAAAGTCATACGCCTGTCCTCATTGTGAAAATACTTACACATGTAAGCAGCATCTTAAGGATCATATAGTAACTCATAGAAATGAGAGACCATTTGCATGCCCTCAGTGTGATAAGTGTTTTAAACTACTAGGAACTCTAAATGTTCACATGAAGTCTCACACTGAAGAAAGGCCCTACAGCTGTCCTCAATGTGCAAAGACTTACAGACTTAAATGTCACCTTAAGGAACATTTAGTGATTCACACTGGTGAGTGGCCCTTCACCTGCCCTCAGTGTGATAAGGGTTTTTCCCGGAAAAAAAATCTTGATAATCACATAAAGTCTCACACCGGCGATAGAGTTTTATTGAGTCTGTGATGCTGATAAAACACAAGTGACTGTATACTGGAGAGAAGCTGCTCCGCTGTCATTCATGTTGGAGAAGTTTTAGACGATCACACAGCTGCAGACTCACAGAGAAAAGCGCAGTGAACAAAGATCAACTTCAGTCTTCAGGTTCAAACATATGAAGTGAAATGAAGATAAACCTCACGATTGAATTACTCCAAAATGTATGAATTTTAATGCATTACATGAAGTGGTTAAATTTATTCCTGTAGCTCATTTTGTAGAGCATTGTGTTAACAATTCAACAGGTCATGTGTTCAAATCCCAGGAACACTCATAATGATGAAATGTATATCTGTAATGTATTGTAACTTGCTTTTGATAAATGTGCCAAATGCATTAAAATGTAAATATTGTTTCAGGATTTATTATTTTTACACTGGAGTAGCAGTACTATTAGATTTGCACTCATGTAATTTGTTAAAGGGACAATGAATTTGTCAATTTTATTGTTTTATACGGTTGTCTGATGTCTACTTATGATGTTCACGTGGTTTTTACATTCAAAAACATCAAAAGCAATAAGTAATAGGCTATTTTGTAACATGGATAGTGGCTGTCTGGAGAAATGGTTCGTTTGAAGGGGCGGGCCGCATTGAAGTCCTGCACGTAAACGCCCACTGCTATGATTGGACAGCTTCATTACTTCATTACAGTCAATACATGTGGGGAAATGTTTTAAAAACATTCATTTAAAAAAAAATAGCAGCCAAACACAAATATGTTTGAGCCAGAAAAGATTTTGGGTGCTAAAGATGATACACATAAATGACAATACGTATAGTAAAGTAGAAACAAAACTTTAAAGTGCCCATCTTATGACTGCTTTTCCACAAGTTAAATAAGTTTATGTGTTGGAAAAAATGTATTTCTTACTACATATTTGAATGTTTTATGTTACCATTTATGAATGTATAATCAATGGTTTAGATTTATGAATATATATACTAATTTGCTCAGAATCATATTAAGTCCGACTAGCTACTTAGAAAAACTGCCACGGTAAAATAGTGCATACAATGTTCTTTTGTTATCATATGACCTTTGGTAACTGCATCATCAAGCTGCATCATCAAGTTACTATCTTGTTTTGGTAAAATGTAATCAATCCTATTTAATCCTATTAAATGTTTGATGTTTTTACAATTGTGGAAGTCTGTGAGGTTCGACCTTCGGAATGAACGGAGTGAACCAGTGATTAAAACCTAAATAAAAACAGTCCCGCAGGAAGGCTCAAGTCGAGAGACAGTTGAATGTTTCCTGATAAGACATCTCAATCTGGGTTCTCCCTGCAGTATTACTACCCCATTCGTGGTCTGAGTGCGTCGTATTTTTGTTAAGGTTCATAAGTATTTTAAACCTGACAGTATGAGTTCCATAAAGCATGTTTCAAAAGTTGTTTGCTCGAAATAGTGAATTCCAGCATAAATTGTGATGTAGCAGTTTCAACAATAAACTCGTTTTCCCAGGACAATGCTAACATATTCCCGTTCAAACGCATTATTTTCGCAAATTACAGAAATTAAGACCCGGCGGGGGATGACTGCGGTCAAGCCAGCCGCCACTCCGAAAAAGACGGTCAAACTAGCCCCCCGTTTTTTTTCTGTGTGCACATAAATTAGACATTACGGTAAACGCACGAGAGGAATGATTTCAAAATAAAAGTTTCTCACTTAATCTGTTGATATTTCTGTTGCATTATGTGTCTGTTTTAAGTCATTGCTATGGTGTTGTGGGTGGGTGCTGGGCGGTCTCTCTTGCATTCTGTGTGGTTGCTGGGGTTCTGTGGGTGGTTGCTAGGCTGTTTCTGTTGCATTCTGTTTGGTTGCTAGGCTGTTTCTGTTGCATTATGTGTCTGTTTTAAGTCATTGCTAGGGTATTATGGGTGGTTGCTAGGCGGTTTCTCTTGCATTCTGTGTGGTTGCTAGGCTGTTGCTAGGGTTCTTTAAGTCGTTGCTAAGGTATTATGGGTGGTTGCTAGGCTGTTTCTTTTGCATACTGCTTGGTTGCTAGGCTGTTTCTGTTGCATTATGTGTCTGTTTTAAGTCATTGCTAGGGTATTATGGGTGGTTGCTAGGCTGTTTCTCTTGCATTCTGTGTGGTTGCTAGGGTTCTATAAGTGGTTGCTAGGCTGTTTCTGTTGCATTCTGTTTGGTTGCTAGGCTGTTTCTGTTGCATTATGTGTCTGTTTTAAGTCATTGCTAGGGTATTATGGGTGGTTGCTAGGCGGTTTCTCTTGCATTCTGTGTGGTTGCTAGGCTGTTGCTAGGGTTCTTTAAGTTGTTGCTAGGGTATTATGGGTGGTTGCTAGGCGGTTTCTCTTGCATTCTGTGTTGTTGCCAGGCTGCTGCTAGGGTTCTTTAAGTCATTGCCAAGGTACTACGGGTGGCCGCCAGGCGGTCCATGATGCACTCCGTGTGGTTGCCAGGCTGGTTCTTTTGAATACTGTTTGGTTGCTAGGCCGCCTCTGTTGCATTATGTGTCTGTTTTAAGTCATTGCTATGGTATTATGGGTGGTTGCTAGGCGGTTTCTCTTGCATTCTGTGTGGTTGCTAGGCTGTTGCTAGGGTTCTTTAAGTTGTTGCTAGGGTATTGTGGGTGGTTGCTAGGCGGTTTCTCTTTCATTCTGTGTGGTTGCTAGGCTGTTGCTAGGGTTCTTTAAGTCATTGCTAAGGTATTATGGGTGGTTGCTAGGCGGTTTATGATGCATTCTGTGTGGTTGCTAGGCTGTTTCTTTTGCATACTGTTGCTAGGCTGTTTCTGTTGCACACTGCAAGTCGTTGCAAGGGTATTATGGGTGGTTTCTAGGCTGTTTTCTTTGCTTCCTGTGTGTGTTTTAAGTCGTTGCTAGGGTATTATGGGTGGTTGCTAGGTTGTTTCATTTGCATTCTGTGTGGTTGCTAGGCTGTTACTAGGGTTTTATGCGTGGTTGCTAGGGTATTATGGGTGGTTGCTAGGCGGTTTCTCTTGCATTCTGTGTTGTTGCTAGGCTGTTGCTAGGGTTCTTTAAGTCGTTGCTAAGGTATTATGGGTGGTTGCTATGCGGTTTATGATGCATTCTGTGTGGTTGCTAGGCTGTTTCTTTTGCATTATGTGTCTGTTTTAAGTCATTGCTATGGTATTATGGGTGGTTGCTAGGCAGTTTCTCTTGCATTCTGTGTGGTTGCTAGGCTGCTGCTATGGTTCTTTAAGTCATTGCTAAGGTATTATGGGTGGTTGCCAGGCGGTTTATGATGCATTCTGTGTGGTTGCTAGGCTGTTTCTTTTGCATACTGTTGCTAGGCTGTTTCTGTTGCACACTGCAAGTCGTTGCAAGGGTATTATGGGTGGTTTCTAGGCTGTTTTCTTTGCTTCCTGTGTGTGTTTTAAGTCGTTGCTAGGGTATTTTGGGTGGTTGCTAGGGTGTTTAATTTGCATTCTGTGTGGTTGCTAGGCTGTTACTAGGGTTTTATGCGTGGTTGCTATGTTGTTTTTGTAGCATTCTTGTTGCTTCCTAGGCTATTGCTAGGGCTTTTTAAGTGGTTGCTAGGGTATAGATTTGGTTTTCTATGTAATTGCTAGACTGTTGCTAGGGTATATGGGTGCATTCTGTGTCTGTTTAAGTCGTTGCTAGGGTATTATTGGTGGCTGCTAGGCTGTTTCTTTTGCATTCTATGTCTGTTAAAAATCATTGCTAGGGTATTATGGGTGGTTGCTAGGCTACTTCTGTTGCATTATGTGTCTGTTTAAGTCGTTGCTAGGGTATTATGGGTGGTTGCTATGATGTTTCTGCTGCATTCTGTGTCTGTTTTAAATCATTGCTAGGGTATTGTGGGTGGTTGCTAGGCTATTTCTATTGCATTTTAAGTCGTTGCTAGGGTATTGTGGGTGGTTGCTAGGCTGTTTCTATTGCATTCTGTGTCTGTTTAAAGTCATTGCTAGGGTATTATGGGTGGTTGCTAGGGTGTTATGGGTGGTTGCTAGGCTGTTTCTATTGCATTCTGTGTCTGTTTTAAATCGTAGCTAGGGATTTATGGGTGGTTGCTAGGGTATTATGGGTGGTTGCTAGGCTGTTTCTGTTGCATTCTGTGTGGTTGCTAGGCTGTTTCTATTGCATTCTGTGTCTGTTTAAGTCGTGGCTAGGGTATTGTGGGTGCTTGCTAGGCTGTTTCTATTACACTCTGTGTCAGCCTAAAGTCATCGCTAGGGTATCATGGGTGGTTGCTAGGGTATTATGGGTGGCTGCCAGGCCGTTTCCACTGCACTCTGCGTCTGTCTCAAATCGTAGCTAGGGATTTATGGGTGGTTGCTAGGGTATTATGGGTGGTTGCTAGGCTGTTTCTGTTGCATTCTGTGTCTGTTTTAAATCATTGCTAAGGTATTGTCGTTGTTTGCTAGGCTATTTCTATTGCATTGTGTGGTTGCTAGGCTGTTACTAAGTTTTTTTAAATGGTAGCTAGGTTATAGCTTTGGTTTTCTCTGTGATTGCTAGACTGTTGCTAGGCTATATGGGTGGTTGCTAGGCTGTTGTTCTGGCATTCTTTGTGGTTGCTAGGGAATTATGGCGGTTGCTAGGCTGTTGCTTTGAGGTTCTGTGTGGTTGCTAGGTTGTTGTTGTGGAATTCTGGTTGGTTGCTATGCTATTGCTCTTGTTTTCTGGGTGATTGCTAGACTGTTGATGGGGTTTTATTGGTTATTGCTAGGCTGTTGTTGAGATATTATGGTGGATTACTATGAAGTTGCTAGCATATTAAGGTGGTTGTTAGGCTGTTGTAAAATACAGCTTTCCAAAATAACCTAAATACATATTTATAAGATCAAATACATGTTTATTTCTATAAGATCAAATACATGTGCAAAGAAAACTACCTGTTTGCGCAGAATAATTTCACCTCAGAATGACAGTATACCACCTCAATGTGTCACTCAAACCATATCAGACCAATCTGATATGGAGTTTGTAAAATACAGCTCTCCAAAATATCATAAATACATGATTGTTTCTATGAGATCAAATAGGTGCTTAAAGGAAACTACCTGTTTGCACAGAATGATTTTACCTCAGAGTGACAGTATACCATCTCAGGGTGTCACTCACACCGTATCAGGCCAATCTGATATGGAGTTTGTAAAATACAGCTCTCCAAAATAACCTAAATACATGTTATTTTATAAGATCAAATACATGTTTAAAGGAAACTGCCTGTTTGCACAAAGTAATTTCACTTCAGAGTGACAGTATACCATCTGAGGGTGTCACTTACATCATATCAGGCCAATCTGATATGGAGTTTGTAAAATACATCTCTCCAAAATAACCTAAATACATGTTATTTCTATAAGATCAAATACATGTTTAAAGGAAACTACCTGTTTGCACAGAATAATTTCACCTCAGATTGACAGTATACCACCTCAAGGTGTCACTTACACAATATCAAGTCAATCTGATATGGAGTTTGTAAAATACAGCTCTCCAAAATAACCTAAATACATGTTATTTTATAAGATCAAATACATGTTTAAAGGAAACTACCTGTCTGCAGAGAATAATTTCACCTCAGATTGACAGTATACCACCTCAACGTGTCACTCAAACCATATCAGGCCAATCTGATATGGAGTTTGTTAAATACAGCTCTCCAAAATATCATAAATACTTGATTGTTTCTATAAGATCAAATAGGTGCTTAAAGGAAACTACCTGTTTGCACAGAATGATTTTACGTCAGAGTGACAGTATACCATCTCAGGGTGTCACTCACACCGTATCAGGCCAATCTGATATGGAGTTTGTAAAATACAGCTCTCCAAAATAACCTAAATACATGTTATTTTATAAGATCAAATACATGTTTAAAGGAAACTACCTGTTTGCACAGAATAATTTCACCTCAGATTGACAGTGTACCACCTCGATGTGTCACTCAAACCATATCAGACCAATCTGATATGGAGTTTGTAAAATACAGCTCTCCAAAATATCATAAATACATGATTGTTTCTATGAGATCAAATAGGTGCTTAAAGGAAACTACCTGTTTGCACAGAATAATTTCACCTCAGATTGACAGTATACCATCTCAGGGTGTCACTCACACCGTATCAGGCCAATCTGATATGGAGTTTGTAAAATACAGCTCTCCGAAATAACCTAAATACATGTTATTTCTATAAGATCAAATACATGTTTAAATGAAACTGCCTGTTTGCACAAAGTAATTTCACTTCAGAGTGACAGTATACCATCTGGGGGTGCCGCTTACGGCATGTCGGGCCAGTCTGATGTGGAGTTTGTGAAATACAGCTCTCCAAAATAACCTAAATACATGTTTATTTCTATAAAATCAAATAGATGTTTAAAGGAAACTACCTGTTTGCACAGAATAATTTCACCTCAGATTGACAGTATACCACCTCAAGGTGTCACTCACACAATATCAAGTCAATATGATATGGAGTTTGTAAAATACAGCTCTTCAAAATAACCTAAATACATGTTTATTTCTATAAGATCAAATAGGTGCTTAAAGGAAACTACCTGTTTGCACAGAATGATTTTACCTCAGAGTGACAGTATACCACCTCAAGGTGTCACTCACACAATATCAAGTCAATATGATATGGAGTTTGTAAAATACAGCTCTCCAAAATAGCATGAAAACTCAATTATTTCTCTAAAATCAAATAGATGTTTAAAGGAAACTACCTGTTTGCACAGAATAATTTCACCTCAGATTGACAGTATACCACCTCAAGGTGTCACTCACACAATGTCAAGTCAATCTGATATGGAGTTTGTAAATTACAGCCCTCCAAAATATCACAAATACTTGATCGTTTCTATTAGATCAAATAGGTGCTTAAAAGAAACTACTTGTTTGCACAGAGTGATTTTGCCTCGGAGTGGCAGTGTATCATCTGGGGGTGTCACTCACACAAAATCAGGCCAATCTGATATGGAGTTTGTAAAACACAGCTCTCCAAAATAGCATAAATACTCAATTATTTCTATAAGATCAAATAGATGCTTAAAGGAAACTACCTGTTTGCATAGAATAATGTAACTTCATATGGACAGTATCCCATCTCAGGATATCACTCACAACATATCAGGCCAATCTGATATGGAATTTGTCAAATACAGCTCTTCAAAAGAATTTAAATACACATTTTATTTTACAAACTCTGTATCAGATTGACTTTATATTGTGTGAGTGACACCTTGAGGTAGTATACTGTCAATCTGAGTTGAAATTATTCTGTACAAACAGGTAGTTTCCTTTAAAAATCTATTTGATCTTATAGAAATAAACATGTATTTAGGTTATTTTGGAGAGCTGTATTTTACAAACTCCATATCAGATTGGCCTGATTTTGTGTTAATGACACCTTCAGATGATATCCTGTCACTCTGAAGTGAAATTATTTTTTAACAGGTAGTTTCCTTTAACCATATATTTGATTTTATAGAAATAATTGAGTATTTATGTTATTTTGGAGAGCTGTATTTTACAAACTCCATATCACATTGGCCTGATACGGTGTGAGTGACACATTGAGGTGGTATACTGTCACTCTGAGGTAAAATCATTCTGTGCAAACAGGTAGTTTCCTTTAAGCACCTATTTGATCTTATAGAAATAAACATGTATTTAGGTTATTTTGGAGAGCTGTATTTTACAAACTCCATATCAGATTGGCCTGATATGTTGTGAGTGACACCTTGAGGTGGTATACTGTCACTCTGAGGTAAAATGATTCTGTGCAAACAGGTAGTTTTCTTTGCACATGTATTTGATCTTATAGAAATAAACATGTATTTAGGTTATTTTAGAGAGCTTTAATTTACAAACTCCATATCAGATTGACCTGATATTTTGTGAGTGACACCTTGAGGTGGGATACTGTCACTCTGAGGTAAAATCATTCTGTGCAAACAGGTAGTTTCCTTTAAACATCTATTTGATCTTAAAAAAAACTATTTGATCTTATAGAAACAATCAAGTATTTATGATATTTTGGAGGGCTGTATTTTACAAACTTTATATCAGATTGACTTGATATTGTGTGAGTGACAAATTGAGGTGGTATACTGTCACTCTGAGGTAAAATCATTCTGTGCAAACAGGTAGTTTCCTTTAAGCACCTATTTGATCTTATAGAAATAAACATGTATTTAGGTTATTTTGAAGAGCTGTATTTTACAAACTCCATATCAGATTGGCCTGATACAGTGTGAGTGACACATTGAGGTGGTATACTGTCACTCTGAGGTAAAATCATTCTGTGCAAACAGGTAGTTTCCTTTAAGCACATATTTTATCTTATAGAAATAAACATGTATTTAGGTTATTTTGGAAAGCTGTATTTTACAAACTCCATATCAGATTGGCCTGATATGTTGTGAGTGACACCTTGAGGTGGGATACTGTCACTCTGAGGTAAAATCATTCTGTGCAAACAGGTAGTTTCCTTTAAACATCTATTTGATCTTAAAAAAAACTATTTGATCTTATAGAAACAACCAAGTATTCATGATATTTTGGAGAGCTGTATTTTACAAACTCCATATCAGATTGGCCTGATATGGTTTGAGTGACACACCGAGGCGGTACACTGCCACTCCTAGGCAAAATCACTCCGTGCAAACAGGCAGCCTCCTTCAAGCACCCACTCGATCCTATAGAAATAAACATGTATTCATGCCATCTTGGAGAGCTGCAATCCACAAACTCCACACCAGATCGGCCCGACATGTTGTGAGTGACACCTTCAGGTGGGACACTGCCACTCCGAGGCAAAATCACTCTGTGCAAACAGGTAGTTTTCTTTAAGCACCTATTTGATCTTATAGAAACAATCAATTATTTATGATATTTTGGAGTGCTGTAATTTACAAACTCCATATCAGATTGGCCTGATATGTTGTGAGTGACACCTTGAGGTGGGATACTGTCACTCTGAGGTAAAATCAATCTGTGCAAACAGGTAGTTTCCTTTAAACATCTATTTGATCTTAAAAAAATATTTGATCTTATAGAAACAATCAAGTATTTATGATATTTTGGAGAGCTGTATTTTACAAACTCCATATCAGATTGACTTGATATTGTGTGAGTGACACCTTGAGGTGGTATACTGTCACTCTTAGGTAAAATCATTCTGTGCAAACAGGTAGTTTCCTTTGGACATGTATTTGATCTTGTAAAATAACATGTATTTGGGTTATTTTGGGGAGCTGTATTTTACAAACTCCATATCAGATTGGCCTGATACAGTGTGAGTGACAAATTGAGGTAGTATACTGTCACTCTGAGGTAAAATCATTCTGTGCAAACAGGTAGTTTCCTTTAAGCACCTATTTGATCTTATAGAAATAAACATCTATTTAGGTTATTTTGGAGAGCTGTATTTTACAAACTCCATATCAGATTGGCCTGATACAGTGTGTGTGACACATTGAGGTGGTATACTGTCACTCTGAGGTAAAATCATTCTGTGCAAACAGGTAGTTTCCTTTAAGCACCTATTTGATCTTATAGAAATAAACATGTATTTAGGTTATTTTGGAGAGCTGTATTTTACAAACTTCATATCAGATTGGCCTGATATGTTGTGAGTGACACCTTGAGGTGGTATACTATCACTCTTAGGTAAAATCATTCTGTGCAAACAGGTAGTTTCCTTTTAACATCTATTTGATCTTATAAAAATAAACATGTATTTAGGTTATTTTGGAGATCTGTAATTTACAAACTCCATATCAGATTGACCTGATATTTTGTGAGTGACACCTTGAGGTGGTATACTGTCACTCTTAGGTAAAATCATTCTGTGCAACCAGGTAGTTTCCTTTTAACATCTATTTTATCTTATAAAAAAACATGTATTTAGGTTATTTTGGAGAGCTGTAATTTACAAACTCCATATCAGATTGACCTGATATTTTGTGAGTGACACCCCGAGGCGGGACACCGTCACTCTGAGGTAAAATCACTCCGTGCAAACAGGCAGTTTCCCCCAAACATCCATTTGATCTTAAAAAAAACTATTTGATCTTATAGAAACAATCAAGTATCTATGACATCTTGGAGGGCTGCATTTCACAAACTCCACACCAGACTGACCCGATACTGTGTGAGCGACAAATTGAGGTGGCACACTGCCACTCCGAGGCAAAATCATTCCGTGCAAACAGGTAGTTTCCTTTAAGCACCTATTTGATCTTATAGAAATAAACATCTATTTAGGTTATTTTGGAGAGCTGTATTTTACAAACTCCATATCAGATTGGCCTGATACAGTGTGAGTGACACATTGAGGTGGTATACTGTCACTCTGAGGTAAAATCATTCTGTGCAAACAGGTAGTTTCCTTTAAGCACCTATTTGATCTTATAGAAATAAACACGTATTTAGGTTATTTTGGAGAGCTGTATTTTACAAACTCCATATCAGATTGGCCTGATATGTTGTGAGTGACACCTTGAGGTGGTATACTGTCACTCCTAGGTAAAATAATTCTGTGCAAACAGGTAGTTTCCTTTTAACATCTATTTGATCTTATAAAAATAAACATGTATTTAGGTTATTTTGGAGAGCTGTAATTTACAAACTCCATAACAGATTGACCTGATATTTTGTGAGTGACACCTTGAGGTGGGATACTGTCACTCTGAGGTACAATCATTCTGTGCAAACAGGTAGTTTCCTTTAAACATCTATTTGATCTTAAAAAAACTATTTGATCTTATAGAAACAATCAAGTATTTATGATATTTTGGAGAGCTGTATTTTCCAATCTCCATATCAGATTGACTTGATATTGTGTGAGTGACACCTTGAGGTGGTATACTGTCACTCTTAGGTAAAATCATTCTGTGCAAACAGGTAGTTTCCTTTTAACATCTATTTTATCTTATAAAAATAAACATGTATTTAGGTTATTTTGGAGAGCTGTAATTTACAAACTCCATATCAGATTGACCTGATATGTTGTGAGTGACACCTTGAGGTGGGATACTGTCACTCTGAGGTAAAATCATTCTGTGCAAACAGGTAGTTTCCTTTAAACATCTATTTGATCTTAAAAAAAACTATTTGATCTTATAGAAACAATCAAGAATTTATGATATTTTGGAGGGCTGTATTTTACAAACTTCATATCAGATTGCCTTGATATTGTGTGAGTGACAAATTGAGGTGGTATACTGTCACTCTGAGGTAAAATCATTCTGTGCAAACAGGTAGTTTCCTTTAAGCACCTATTTGATCTTATAGAAATAAACATCTATTTAGGTTATTTTGGAGAGCGGTATTTTACAAACTCCATATCAGATTGGCCTGATACAGTGTGAGTGACACATTGAGGTGGTATACTGTCACTCTGAGGTAAAATCATTCTGTGCAAACAAGTAGTTTCCTTTAAGCACCTATTTGATCTTATAGAAATAAACACGTATTTAGGTTATTTTGGAGAGCTGTATTTTACAAACTCCATATCAGATTGGCCTGATATGTTGTGAGTGACACCTTGAGGTGGTATACTGTCACTCTTAGGTAAAATCATTCTGTGCAACCAGGTAGTTTCCTTTTAACATCTATTTTATCTTATTTAAAAAAACATGTATTTAGGTTATTTTGGAGAGCTGTAATTTACAAACTCCATATCAGATTGACCTGATATTTTGTGAGTGACTCCTTGAGGTGGGATACTGTCACTCTGAGGTAAAATCATTCTGTGCAAACAGGTAGTTTCCTTTAAACATCTATTTGATCTTAAAAAAACTATTTGATCTTATAGAAACAATCAAGTATTTATGATATTTTGGAGGGCTGTATTTTACAAACTTCATATCAAATTGACTTGATATTGTGTGAGTGACAAATTGAGGTGGTATACTGTCACTCTGAGGTAAAATCATTCTGTGCAAACAGGTAGTTTCCTTTAAGCACCTATTTGATCTTATAGAAATAAACATCTATTTAGGTTATTTTGGAGAGCTGTATTTTACAAACTCCATATTAGATTGGCCTGATACAGTGTGAGTGACACATTGAGGTGGTATACTGTCACTCTGAGGTAAAATCATTCTGTGCAAACAGGTAGTTTCCTTTAAGCACCTATTTGATCTTATAGAAATAAACATGTATTTAGGTTATTTTGGAGAGCTGTATTTTACAAACTCCATATCAGATTGGCCTGGTATGTTGTGAGTGACACCTTGAGGTGGTATACTGTCACTCTTAGGTTAAATCATTCTGTGCAAACAGGTAGTTTCCTTTTAACATCTATTTGATCTCATAAAAATAAACATGTATTTAGGTTATTTTGGAGAGCTGTAATTTATTAACTCCATATCAGATTGACCTGATATGTTGTGAGTGACACCTTGAGGTGGTATACTGTCACTCTGAGGTAAAATCATTCTGTGCAAACAGGTAGTTTCCTTTAAGCACCTATTTGATCTTATAGAAATAAACATCTATTTAGGTTATTTTGGAGAGCTGTATTTTACAAACTCCATATCAGATTGGCCTGATATGTTGTGAGTGACACCTTGAGGTGGGATACTGTCACTCTGAGGTAAAATCATTCTGTGCAAACAGGTAGTTTCCTTTAATCATCTATTTGATCTTAAAAAAAACGATTTGATCTTATAGTATCAACCAAGTATTCATGATATTTTGGAGAGCTGTATTTTACAAACTCCATATCAGATTGACTTGATATTGTGTGAGTGACACCTTGAGGTGGTATACTGTCACTCTTAGGTAAAATCATTCTGTGCAAACAGGTAGTTTCCTTTTAACATCTATTTGATTTTATAGAAATAGACGTGTATTTAGGTTATTTTGGAGAGCTATATTTTACAAATTCCATATCAGATTGGCCTAATACGGTGTAAGTGACACCCTCAGATGGTATACTGTCAATCTGAGGTAAAATCATTCTCTGCAAACAGGTAGTTTCCTTTAAGCACCTATTTGATCTTATAGAAACAATCAAGTATTACTTATATTTTGGAGAGCTGTATTTTACAAAATCCATATCAGATTGGCCTGGTATGGTGTGAGTGACACCTTGAGGTTGGATACTGTCACTCTCAGATGAAATTATTCTGTGCAAACAGGTCGTTTCCTTTAAGCACCTCTTTGATCTTATAGAAATAAACATGTATTTGATCTTATAGAAATAGCAAACCTGCACTGGGCCTTTAGGCTATGCCTATACAGGGCCTTCGTAGGCTTACTTGCAGGAAATATCCTAGCAACCAATTTAAATACCGTAGCCTAGCAACAGCCCAGCAATCACATAGAGTGTCACAGCAGCGGCCTAGCAACCACCCTTAATATGCTAGCAACTTCATAGTAATCCACCGTAATATCTCAACAAAAGCCTAGCAATAACCAATAAAACCCTATCAACAGTCCAGCAACCACCCAGAAAACAAGAGCAACAGCACAGCAACCAACCAGAACCCCACAACAACAACCCAGCAACCACACAGAACCCCAGAGCAACAGCCCAGCAACCGCCACAACTCCCCAGCAACCACAAAGAACGCCAGACCAACAGCCCAGCAACCACCCACACAGCCCAGCAACAGCCCAGCAACCACAGAGAAAACCAAAGCCACACCCCAGCCACCATTAAAAAAAATTGTAACAGCCTAGCAACCACACATAATGCAATAGAAATAGCCTAGCAAACAACGACAATACCTTAACAATGATTTAAAACAGACACAGAATGCAACAGAAACAGCCTAGCAACCACCCATAATACCCTAGCAATGACTTTAAACTGACACAGAATGCAGTAGAAACAGCCTAGCAACCACCTACAATACCCTAGCAACGACTTAGAATGCAATAGAAATAGCCTAGCAACCACCCACAATACCCTAGCAATGATTTAAAACAGACACAGAATGCAACAGAAACATCATAGCAACCCCCCATAATACCCTAGCAACGACTTAAACAGACACATACTGCAACAGAAATAGCCTAGCAATCACCCATAATACCCTAGCAATGAATTAAAACAGACATAGAATGCAATAGAAACAGCCTAGCAACCATGCAGAATGCAACAGAAACAGCCTAGCAACCACCCATAATACCCTAGCAATGACTTTTAACAGACAGAATGCAATAGAAACAGCCTATCAGCCACCAATAATACCCTAACAACGACTTAAACAGACACAGAACGCAACAGAAACAGACCAGCAACCACCCATAAACCCTAGCAACAGTCTAGCAATCACAGAAAACCAAAGCTATACCCTAGCAACCACTTAAAAAGCCCTAGCAATAGCACAGCAAGCAACCAGAATGCAACACAAACAACCTAGCAACCACGCATAAAACCCTAGTAACAGCCTAGCAACCACACAGAATGCAAGAGAAACAACCTAGCAACCACCCATAATACCCTAGCAACAACTTAAAGAACCCTAGCAACAGCCTAGCAACCACACAGAATGCAAGAGAAGCCGCCTAGCAACCACCCATAATACCATAGCAACAACTTAAAGAACCCTAGCAACAGCCTAGCAACCACACAGAATGCAAGAGAGACCGCCTAGCAACCACCCATAATACCATAGCAATGACTTAAAACAGACACAAAATGCAACAGAAACAGGCAACCACCCATAATACCATAGCAATGACTTAAAACAGACACAAAATGCAACAGACACAGCCTAGCAACCAAACAGAATGCAACAGAAACAGCCTAGCAACCACTTATATAACCCTAGCAACCACACAGAATGCAAGAGAAACAGCCTAGCAACCACCCATAATACCCTAGCAATGACAACAGACACATAATGCAACAGAAACAGCCTAGCAACCAAACGGAATGCAACAGAAACAGCCTAGCAACCACTTATAGAACCCTAGCAACCACACTGAATGCAAGAGAAACAGCCTAGCAACCACCCATAATACCCTAGCAATGACTTTTAACAGACAGAATGCAATAGAAACAGCCTATCAGCCACCAATAATACCCTAGCAACGACTTAAACAGACACAGAACGCAACAGAAACAGACCAGCAACCACCCATCAACCCCAGCAACAGTCCAGCAATCACAGAAAACCAAAGCTACACCCCAGCAACCACTCAAAAAGCCCCAGCAACAGCACAGCAAGCAACCAGAATGCAACACAAACAACCCAGCAACCACGCATAAAACCCCAGCAACAGCCCAGCAACCACACAGAATGCAAGAGAAACAACCTAGCAACCACCCATAATACCCTAGCAACAACTTAAAGAACCCTAGCAACAGCCTAGCAACCACACAGATTGCAAGAGAGACCGCCTAGCAACCACCCATAATACCATAGCAACAACTTAAAGAACCCTAGCAACAGCCTAGCAACCACACAGAATGCAAGAGAGACCGCCTAGCAACCACCCATAATACCATAGCAATGACTTAAAACAGACACAAAATGCAACAGAAACAGCCTAGCAACCAAACAGAATGCAACAGAAACAGCCTAGCAACCACTTATATAACCCTAGCAACCACACAGAATGCAAGAGAAACAGCCTAGCAACCACCCATAATACCCTAGCAATGACAACAGACACATAATGCAACAGAAACAGCCTAGCAACCAAACAGAATGCAACAGAAACAGCCTAGCAACCAATTATAGAACCCTAGCAACCACACTGAATGCAAGAGAAACAGCCTAGCAACCACCCATAATACCCTAGCAATGACTTAAAACAGACACATAATGCAACAGAAATATCAACAGATTAAGTGAGAAACTTTTATTTTGAAATCATTCCTCTCGTGCATTTACCGTAATGTCTAATTTATGTGCACACAGAAAAAAAACGGGGGGCTAGTTTGACCGTCTTTTTCGGAGTGGCGGCTGGCTTGACCGCAGTGGGGGATGTTTACTGCTTGTGGACCGCGTGCACAAGTTATTAGAGACCGTACAGTTATTAGAGGCTCGGGGGTTAGCCTCGTCAGAAAAGCCGGGGCGGTTAGTTTGGCAAAACACTTTTAGTTTGGCAAAGCACTATTACTTAGTTCTTGTAGAATTGTATAATAAAGTCGTTACATTTTTTTTAACTTTCAAAACCACGCTGCAAACTATCTAGCCTGCAAAAATATCTATATAGCCTAACTTAAACAATTTTAACATCACTATACATTTAAAAGGTATAATTTACAGGAATAGCATCAATGTATGATCTCTGTTTTGAGATATAGATGCTCTAATGTAGTATTTTGTGACAGAAGATGACAACATGCAAAATATAACGTTACTTCTTACCTTTTTTGTTGATACAACGATCGCGAATCGAATCCAGTCTGTTTCAGATGTGTGAAGGATCCATGAAAGTCCAATAAAATACATTCAATGACCATTTTTGTCCACAAATGCGTATAATCCGTGAAATATACATAGTGACAGTCTGTTATAGTCTGTGATAGTCTGTTGTTTACATCACATTTCGGTAACACACTGTATATAAGGTTACTCCGGGTTCCAATAACCATGCGTTAAAACTTTGTTTTTAAAAGTAGGCGGGAGTATAATCCATAATATCCAAATTGCTGTTATTTCCGTGAGACATGATGACAGCACAGGGTATCAAGTGACTGCTCTCTCTGTGCTCTCTAGCTAATGGTGGGTTAAGTCCTGCGAGTGGGGTGGTGGGCGGGAAAATTCAAACTGAATGTGACGAAATAGTTAGTTACGTAACAACGGAGCTGAGTTTGAAACCGTGTAATTTGAGACTCAAGGCAGAGGATATTCAGAAACCTGTATCTCACTCAAAACAGCACGGATGGATTTTTGTCCAAGTTTGTATGCGTGTGGGAGCATCAGAGACACGCATGAACACCCCAAAACCCAGAAAAAGTGAGTTTTTCAAACTATGGGCACTTTAAACTCGCTGTGACTAAATTATCGTATACAACCCCTTACGAAAAAGAAGTTTATTGAAGTGTGCTATAAGTATTCTTCTTTTAAACTTAAAATAAGAAAGTATACTTTCAGTTTACTTTTTATGTACTTCTCTAAAATGTACTTTAGGTACTTCTTAGAAATATACTTAAATTGTACTAAAGTATACTTGACCTATACTGACCGAAATGTCTAAGTATATTTGGCCTATACTTGTTTACTGACATATACTTAAAAGTATAAAGTAAAAATGCAACAACGAAAAGTACATCAAGAAAGCTGCAAAAAGCCATAGCCCTGGTGAAAAATACATATACTTTATTGTATTTCAAGTATATTTAACTTTGCAATAGTACATTACAAATATACTTAGAAAGAAATGTACCATATTTGAATATATTGAAAGTACTATGCTTACAACCTATTTGCTTACAATTAAACTTTTAACATATTTCAAAATAATTAGTATATTTTCTAAAAGTATACTTTAAAAAATATACTTGGAGTTAAAGTTCTGTGCAATTTTTAAATTATACTAATTTGAACTTATTTTAAGTTTATTTTAGGTTTACTTTATCTGTTAAAGTTATCATTATAATAATGCACTGACAGCATATGTATAAAATACATTATTTTTATCCTTTAGAAACAGTATATTTTATTTAAATTTTGAAAGTATATGTAGTGTACAAATGTATATTATCTTTATGGAGAATCATTAGTGTTAGTAAACTAGTAAGTTATTAATTTTGTGCTGCAGGTATACTTGCAAGTATTCTTTTACTATACTTTTAGTTAACTAGTGTACTCATACTGAAAGTGTACTTGCAAGTGTTCTGTTAGTGTACTCTTAGTAAACTAGTAAGTTACTAATTGTGTGCTGCAGGTATACTTGCAAGTTTTCTTTTACTATACTTTTAGTTAACTAGTAGTTTACTACTCAACTTTACTTTAAGTGAACTTAACATCATACTATAAATATTAATATATTGCACTTAAAGTACAATACAATGTGTATTAATTTTTTTACTTGTACCTTTTAATTGTACTTTCAATTTGAAGCTAAATCTTTCGTATGCTATCAGTGAGCTAATCAAACAAAAATAATAAATACAAAAATTATATATATATATATATATATATATATATATATATATATATATATATATATATATATATATATATATATATATATATATATAATGGGACACTACAGTGGGACACTGTAGAAATTGTAAAAAAGGAATGGAATAATTTACCAATCTCATAAACTTATATTTTATTCACAATAGAATATAGACTATCTCTGCCCATCTTGACTTCTGAGAGACACTGCCACACTTTTTATACCCAATCATGTTGCCAATGAAGTTGCAAATTGGTCCTTTAGTTGTTCCTTATATGTACATTTAACTTTTATACTCTTATTGCTACCTGTCCCAACTTTTTGGTAATGTGTAGCTCTCATAAAACCCAAATTGAGCCAATATTTGGCATGACATTTCAAAATGTCTCACTTTCAACATTTGATATGTTATTTATATTCTATTGTGAATAAAATATAAGTTTATGAGATTTGTAAATTATTCCATTCCTTTTTTTACTCACAATTTCTACAGTGTCCCAACTTTTTCTGATTTGAGGTTGTATATATATATATATATCTGTATATATGGCTGAACCCCCTGAATATTAACTTTCGTTCAGTGGACTCCATTTCCCATAATCCCGTATGCCTGGACTGATTAGTCTGCCACCTGAAACTCATTGAACAGCCTATATAAACTCTCTGGAAACATTCAGTCAGTGCAAAGTCTTGATTTGTACCGGCTGTCATTGCTGACCCTTTTGCCTGTTTCATGACTACGAGATTTGCCTGCCCTACATTGCTGTGTTTGCTGTTGTTTGACCTTGCCTGTTGGAATATGAGTGTGTTTAATAAAAACCTGCAGATGGATCCTCAGTGTCAAAGTGCTTTGTTACACAAGCAGCACACAATAAGTAACCTACTAGTTTACTAAGAGTACACTAACAAAACACTTGCATGTACACTTTCAGTATATGACTAGTAAACTACTAGTTAACTAAAAGTATATAAAAAAAAACACTTAGAAGTATATCTGCAGCACACAATAAGTAACCTACTAGTTTACTAAGAGTACACTAACAAAACACTTGCATGTACACTTTCAGTATATGACTAGTAAACTACTAGTTAACAAAAAGTTTATAAAAAGAACACTTGGAAGTATACCTGCAGCACAAAATTAGTAACCTCCTAGTTTACTAATAGTAATCTAACAGAACATTTGCATGTACACTTGAAGTATAAGTCTAGAAAACTACTAGTATACTCATGAGTTCACTTGCAGTACAAATGAAGTACCAATTGTGCACTAGTTTTACACTTAAAGTTGACTACTCTTACACTTATAGTACACTTAGAAGTATACTTTTATATACTAAAAGTGGGCCAATTTAGTCCCAAGCGGTATTCAAGCAGTACACTTACAGGTTTACTACTAGAACATAAATGTTAGTACACTTACTACATAAAGTATACTTAAAACTATACTCCAACATTACTTAAGTATACTTAATATAATGAACTTGAAGTATACTTTTTTTATCGTAAGGGACACAGTAAGCGCGCATCAGAATCTAAACTGCGGCTGATAAATCCTTATCAATAACTTAGTATATTTCTATTGTGCTTGTGGTGTTGCTCTTTTACATACATGTAACGTTAAATACCACAGTTATATGATAAAATAGCTTTGTTGAGTGTTTGACCTTTCAAACGCCTTGCCTTAATTAACGTATACAACAGTAAGCGGGCATCATAATCTAAATTGCGGCTGGTAAGTCCTTCCTTATAACTAACTTTGTATATATCTACCGTTAAATTACTGTGGTATTGTTAAGTGTTGTACCTTTATTAATCGTTTAATGTTTTTAGTAAATTAAAACATTCAAACATACGTGTTTAGACACGGATGTTACAACAGGACATATCAAGCGATCTCTTCTAACAAATCAATAGTGAAACGCAGTAACTTAAATAAAGTAAAATGTTTTACTTACTGTGTATACTGCTGTGTCATATTTGTCAGATACAATATTAGTGGTGCTTTTAATCACAGTCTCTCTGCAAATCCAGCATCGACTTGCTTCTTTACAAATTAATCCGTGGTACACAAAGTCATCAAACACTCTCCACGCGAGCTGGAACTGCTTCAAAAACAAACTTTAACAAACGTCTGTGTTCTTCCCATAGATGATTCTTCCACAACCAAAAACTACAAAAGTGTTCGTTGTATTTGGGTTTCAATTCTACTCATATTTCTCTGAATTCCTCACTCAGTCGTTATACTGGCTTGGTGCCAAAAGCTGTTATATTTCAGTATCACGAACGTTTTCAGTTCTGAAACTTGCAGGATGTTCATTTAAGTTTAATGATCTCTTATAAAACAAATTATCTAGTTAAAATTGAGTATTTGATTCACCTCTTGTGGTAGCAATAATTTCTATCTCCATCCGTATACTTAAAATCTAAATTTTGTTAATCATCGACATGCAGAGTTGGGTTTTAATAACGGATTACATGTAATCTGGATTACGTAATCAGACTCTAATCAGACTCCAAAAATCAAGTACTTGTAATTAGATTAAACTACATTTTAAAATACTCTTAATCAGACTACCGCTACTTTTTAATGGATTACATGATTACATATCGCACAAGATAGAAGCAACGACGATGCAAAATGGAGCAGCACTCAGTGTTTGATCACTGTCTAGATGTATAGACGCCTCTTAATTTTTAAAGAAACTCGCAGTTTAAAAAAACACTTCAGTTTTATTTGTGAGGTGAAATTTTAGACCTAGCAGGGTTGTTGCAGTGAATTTCATGAAATTCAATGTTTTTGCAATGTTGCTGTTTTTGTTTTTATTTACTTTACAAATTCATAAAGTTTGCTTTTGTTTTATTCAATGTGTTACTATCAGTTGACACTAATAGCAAAGTAAATCAGTCTTAGTATTCTGAAGTTTTAACTATCCGTACATTGCACTTTAAAAATGAGTCTTGTTTGTAAAAAATAATTAAATATATTTTTTCCTCTTTATATATTTAAAATCAAACAAGATTTGTCAAAAATAATCTAAATGTAATCCAAAAGTAGTCAGATTATGTTACCAATGATGTGTAATATAAGAGATTATATACTGACTACAAATTTTGTCATGTAATTCGTAATCAGTAACTGATTACTGGAATGGAGGGGTGTGACCTCCCACAATTTAACTGGTTGAGGCGGCAGATATGGACCTGACTCCGGTCAGAGAATCAAGCTCCAGAGGATTTATGTTTGATTAACAGAGCTTTATTTTAGTTGCATTGGTATTTGTGTGTGTTTGTGTTTTTTTTTTCCCTCTCGAACCCACAAACCAGACAGAATGATCAAAGGAATAACTAAAAAGTCTACTGCCTTTCTAAACAGACATCAAAAATGCAGTAGCACTCACTCAACTGATACCAAACTGCAATATGGACAGGCTTTCCAACAATTACAATTTTTGTGACTAAAGTGAGATTATTAAAGAAATTGTTCACCAAAAACTGTACATTTCTGTCATTATTCACTTATTATTAAGTGCTTCACATGTTAAATGTCTTTATTATCAGATCAGATTAAGGTATTACAGTCTACAACATTTGCAATACATTTAACTGCTCAGTCTTTCTTTTGTGAAATGAGCTGCCATTCTTCACCTGATCGTCTGTGACCACTGAATCCTTCAAAATCATTTGAAGACACAACTCTTCTGCATTCATTGGATTATCCATTAATAATTCACAACTTTCCACTGTTAACTTTAACATTGCTTACGGTTTCAACACGATTTCTTATTGTAAGCTTTGTGTACTATGCTTATTGTTGGTGCTTAAGATTTTTTTTAAATGTTCCTCATTTGTAAGGTAGTTTTGGATAAAAGCATCTGCTAAATGAATAAATATACATTTATTAATGATGTGATGAGCTATAAAGGTGTTAGATGAAGGAAATAAGTTGAGTATCACTGAATTTCAATCTGAAAGATTACAAGTTATCATAACACCTAACACAATCATAACTGTTGACCACCTGTTTTTGCTTACACTATTTTAATGTAAAGTACTTTTAATTGTATGTATACAGCTGCCCTGGAACACTTAACTAGATTAGGATACTTCTCTAGTTAATTATATCTATACATGTATGCCCTGACTCTTATAAGTTGTTTGTTCACAAATCAGTCTGCATTAGTTGTCATGTTTGTTTGTAAGTCCATTCAGCAAACAATAAAAAATATGTATTTTTATATTTTAATATATGAGCTACTATATTTCAAAATATTTTTGTGTTAGTTTTTATAAAGTGTATTTTATTTACTTTGGTATATAAAGTTTAATCGTAATTTAGATGCACTGTTATTCATTGGCATAGTCTGTATTGTAATCGTTTGATAAATGTGGGATATTTAACCTTGAATATATTTATTTTACCCACTCAATCATAATTTGTATATTTTCTTTGGTGAAGAAAGTGATAGTTCATTAATTCACTTGCACTTCACGAATATTGAACGTAGATTGAATAAAGGGACTTTTATTTTGCCTCTTGGAGCCTTTCGTGCCGTGGCGTCATAAGAGTTGCGCTGCAGCCTGCAGCTCGTTTGTCGGTTGAAAGAAGATTGTGAAAGAAGAGGTGTTTGTGTGAGGTAAATAAAACGACACAAAATATGTTTAAATTGTAAAACTTTATTTTAAAGTTCTGAGAGTTGTTTCACAAGAGCCAACATTTGTACAAGGCAATAAACAAAGAGATTTACTTCACTTTTAAAGCCGTCAGATCTGTTAATAAGCTTTACATTAACTTTAAGAAATACTCGTGCTCCTCTTTTCCATAAAGTTCATTAACATAGCTGATGGATAATTGAGAAATTACAATAAATTACTTTACCTGGCTTTTCACAGATTGTATTGATTGAATTATTAAATTATAACTTTGGTCATGTCATATGTATATCTTCACAGGTCTGTTACTGTAGATGCTGAAGTCACTATCACACCAGTTCATTTATAAATACTGTGAAGAAGTCAAACAAGCAGCTGCTGTCACAACACATTCAACTACTCTACTATTCTGATCCACTGTTGTAATGATGGAGTGTGTTAAAGAGGAGACTGATCCTGAATCATTCACAATAACACCTGAAGAACAAAGAGGTTTGTGTCTAAAGCTCTTTTCACACACAGATTACGGGATATGTGTCCGTGATTTGCATTCAAACTAGAGGTGGGAATCACAGAGTACCTCACAATACGATGCAATACATGGCTCACGATAACGACCGCATCACGCTGCTGTGATTATCGGTATATTACTTGCAGATCCTATGGTGATACATTGTAGAGTGTAGTAAAGGAGGAGACAAGAGACGGAGATGCGTCAAGTCAGGTTTACTATCCACCTCAATACTAATATCACACAGTACTGCGAGTGAAATCAAAACAAAACACACAACCTAAAACCGGAACTCTTCATTATCATCCACCCTTTCCTTAAAGGTACAGTCCCTTGGTGAATGTCTCTTTCAGTCTTAATTGTGGGTAACTACAACATCATAGTATCTGCCTAACTATGAAAACAAAATGCCCAGGATAAGGTTGTCATTCTATTCATGAAATCTGCCATTCTATCCTAATTAATTTTTCTCAGACTAGTTAAAGGTGACCAAGAATAGATTAAAATAAGATGTTATATTGTTCTTTGATATCTAAATATAAGGTATGTGGCTTTTTAAGTGAAAAAATGATCCAGGGACAGTTTTACATGTCCATTTACAACCCTAATGAAATGGTCTGTTAATTATGGATGGATTATTCAGTTCCAGCCCTACCTTTATTTCAGAAGCAGTTTCACTCTGATATACGTCACCACGTGAAAATAAGACAATTGTTACTTCTGTTTCTGTTACACCAATAAATTATAACTGTAATTTTTCATTGCACAGTTTTTTGTATTTCTTACAAACCTACACAAACATGCACATTGTTAAAAACGCAACTACAAATATATTTACATATTTTTATTCAAAAATATTTTTTGTTCTCCTGTGCTTTTTTATTAATCACATCCCCAGCTTTAGAAAATTTACAAAGTATTTGAAGTTTCATTTCTAGAGATCACGAGGTCACTAGTGTGTCAATACTGCCCATCACTACAGTCATCTACATCTGATGGGGTTGAAATAACAGATTTAATTTAGCCATCCTAATAATCTTTTTTTTTGCAATTTGAGAATAAATTGAGGTTTGATTTTTCTTAATTTAATTTCATTTTAATTTGTTCGTTTTAGGTCTAATGCGAGTGAAAGAGGAAGGTCACCAACAAAATGAAATGGAGGATGAACATCAGCATCACAATTTCATAAGTGAAGAAAAGTGCTCACAGATTGATGAGGATTCACCTGAAGAAAGAGAAGAAGACAAAATCTCTTTTACATGCCATCTTAATGGTGAGACTTTTTCACAGAAAGAACATATAAATGTTCACATTAAGACTCACGCTGGAGTAAGGCCATACGCCTGCTCTCAATGTGAAAAGACTTACAAACGTAAAAACCACCTTAAGGAACATTTAGTGAGACACACTGGTCAGTGGCCTTTCACCTGCCCTCAGTGTAATAAGGGTTTTTTACGAAAAATACATCTTGATGATCACATAAATACTCACACTGGAGAAAGGCCATACGCCTGTCCTTATTGTGAAAAGACTTACATATGTAAACAGGACCTTAAGGATCATATATTAACTCATTCAAATAAGAGATCCTTTGCATGCCCTCAGTGTGATAAGTGTTTTTATCAACTAGAAAATCTTAATGTTCACATAAAGATTCACGCTGGAGTAAGGTCATACAGCTGCCCTCATTGTGAAAAGACTTACAGATTTAAATACCAGCTTCAGGATCATTTAGTGATTCACACTGGTGAGAGGCCCTTCACCTGCCCTCAGTGTGATAAGGGTTTTTTACGAAAAAGACATCTTTATGATCACATAAAGACTCACACCGGAGAAAGGTCACACGCCTGTCCACAATGTGAAAATACTTACATATATAAAAGAGGTCTTAGGAATCATTTAGTTACTCACACTGGTGAGTGGCCCTTCACCTGCCCTCAGTGTGATAAGGGTTTTTTACGAAAAAGACAACTTTATGCTCACATAAAGTCTCACACTGGAGAAAAGTCATACGCCTGTCCTCAGTGTGAAAAGACTCACACATGTAAAAGAGATCTTAGGGAACATTTAGTTACTCACACTGGTAAGTGGCCTTTCACCTGCCCTCAGTGTGATAAGGGGTTTCTACAAAAAAGACATCTTAATGATCACATAAAGACTCACACTGAAGAAAGGCCATACGCCTGTCCTCATTGTGAAAAGACTTACACATGTAAGCAGCATCTTAAGGATCATATAGTGACTCATGCAAATGAGAGACCATTTGCATGCTCTCAGTGTGATAAGCGTTTTAAACTACTAGGAACTCTAAATGTTCACATAAAGTCTCACACTGAAGAAAGGCCATACAGCTGCTCTCATTGTGAAAAGACTTACAAATGTAAAAACCACCTTAAGGAACATTTAGTTATTCACACTGGTGAGTGGCCCTTCATCTGCTCTCAGTGTGATAAGGGTTTTTTACGGAAAAAAAATCTTGATAATCACATAAAGTCTCACACAGGAGAAAGAGTTTTATTGAGTCTTTGACGCTGATAAAACAAAAGTGACTGTATACTGGAGAGAAGCTGCACCGCTGTCATTCATGTTGGAGAAGTTTTAGACGATCACACAGCTGCAGACTCACAGAGAAAAGCGCAGTGAACAAAGATCAACTTCAGGTCCAAGAACATGATGTGAAATGAAGATAAACCTCACGATTGAATTACTCCAAAATGTATGAATTTTAATGCATTACATAAAGTGGTTAAATTTATTCCTGTAGCTCATCTTGTAGAGCATTGTGTTAACAATTCAACAGATCATGTGTTCAAATCCCAGGAACACCCATAATGATGAAATGGATTATCTGTAATGTATTGTAACTTGCTTTTGATAAATGTGCCAAATGCATTAAAAGGTAAATATTGTTTCAGGATTTATTATTTTTACACTGGAGTAGCAGTACTATTAGATTTGGACTCATGTTTGTCGATTTTATTGTTTTATACTGTTGTCTGATGTCTACTTATGATGTTCACATGGTTTTTACATTAAAAAACATCAAAAGCAATAAGAAATAGGCTATTTTGTAACATGAATTAGTGGCTCTCTGGAGAAATGGTTCGTTTGAAGGGGCGGGCTGTATTGAAGACCTGGATGTAAACACCCACTGCTATGATTGGACAGCTTCATTCTCCGTCATTACATGTGGGGAAATGTTTTAAAAAAAATTAATTTGTAAAAATAACAGCTGAACACAAATATGTTTGAGCCAGAAAAGATTCTGGGTGCTAAAGATGATACACATAAATGACAATACGTATAGTAATAATAAAAAAACATTAAACTCGACGTGACTAAATAACCGTATACAACACAGTAAGCAGGCATCATAATCTAAATTGCGGCTGATAAGTCCTTCCTTATCACTAACTTTGTATATATCTACTGTTAAATTACTGTCGTTTTGTTAAGTGTTGTACCTTTATTAATCGTTTAATGTTTTAAGCAGTGATGCCACAGTTACTTTGAAAAAGTAATCTGATTACTGATTACTGATTACTCCTTTAAAAAGTAACTAAGTTACTTTACAGATTACTTGATTTTAAAAGTAACTAAGTTAGATTACAAGTTACTTTGTTAGTTACATTCCAGTAGCTGCCAACACCCCCAATGCCTCAACATTAAAAATGACAACCGGTTTTGCCAACACTCACTTTATTGGAAGTGCATTTTTAACAGTAACGTCAACAATATATCTCCTGACATTTTAAGTTGAACTGTTGTGTTTTAAAAAACTAAAATATATATATATATATATATATATATATATATATATATATATATATATATATATATATATATATATATATATATATATATATATATATATATTAGTGATGCACCGATGTATCGGCCGCCGATATTAATCGGCCGATATTTGATGATTTTGAAACCATCGGCATATCGGCAATAGCACGAGAAAGGCCGATGCCGATTGTTTATTAATTAACTGCATAAAGAAATCCATTATATGTAAAAAATGTGTTAATGTTGTTAATAAAATAAATGCTGAATAGCTAAAACCACCTTTGAAGGTTGTCATGCTGTCTTATTATATTTGTTTTAGCTTAATTTGTGCCTCTCTTATTATGTTGGTCAGTTGAATGTTAATTTTACTGAACAATCCATGTTCAGTAAAATAATTTGATGCAGAAATAAACTAGCTAATAGACCAACTGTATAGTATTGTATACAAGTGTTTAATATCGGTATCGGCATCGGTCAGAAGTTGTCTGTTTAAATCGGTATCGGTATCGGCCCAAAAAAATCCTATCGGTGCATCCCTAATATATATATATATATATATATATATATATATATATATATATATATATATATATATATATATATATATATATATATATATATATATATATATATATATAGAGTCTTTCTTGACTTCACTTAACATAAATAGGGGTGAGCAGGGGCCATTTTCAGAAAAACTTAATTTTAAAAGTTAATGTTTTAGACAGAGATATATTTTTGTTGTGGTCAATAACTCACAAGTGTGGTCTATCAAAACCAGCTGGAACAAATGTAAAACGACTTCTGTATAATTTCACTTTAAACAAGGGTAGTGAATTGTTACTTTTGACCTTGACAGCAGGGACAAAAGTAACACACAGGTGGGTCAAAAGTAACACAACAAAACATGATAGATTTTTGTGTTACAGTTGTTTTTATTAAATATATATGACTATGACCTCTTTAATATGTAACTGCAAACTTATTTTGTCATTTATCTTTGTAAAAATAATTAAATTACATTTTTATTTTAAATTTCAGTTTTATCAAATGTTTCAAAAGCAACCAACAGTACAAACTTAAATAGCTGAGACTAAAAAAAAAATTCAATAGTTTGAACACTATGAAAATTAAATTAAATCAAATTAGAATAATATCAATTTTTTACCATATTATACACAGTATTAGCAGCTGGACAAAACTAACAAGTGTTACTTTTGACCCGACAGGATCTACTTACTCTATAAACTCGACTTACTTTTATTTTGAAAAACTGAGAAGTCTTCAGGATGTTATATACCTTGTAGATTTATCAGTATTGTAACACATGAAACGAGAAACACAACGCGTTGTAAGAAAAAAAGACCGCTTTTGGAATGTACTTATCATGGTTGAAAACACAGTTCTGGATCTACACGTGGAAATCGGTGAGTAAATAACGCGATATTTGTTAACTCTTTCAGAGGTTATGTGCTAATATGCTGTCATAGTGAGATGCAGATGTTATCAGGGCTCGGAGAAAATCGCTTTGTTACTTTCGTTCTTCAACTCTCCTCTTACTGGTTTTGCACTGAAGTCCAGCTTTTGTTGTTTGGGTAGTGGATGAACTCCTGCTCACTGCTTCGCATCACCGGGTGGGACTTGCTCTTAGTTTGACTGTCTGCGCCGTGCCGTGACTCCAAATGTTTTTTTTTAAATTTGACGTAGTGTTTTTAGGGGTCAAGCACCGAAGGTGCTGTGACACCTATTGGAATTGTTAGTATTATTATTATTATTATTATTCTGCTTCCTCTTCTTAGCCATAGGCGTCTATGGCAGCCCTACGAACCGTACATAGGAAAATGATGAAATTTGGCACAGTTGTAGTGGTGGTCTTAAAAAGTCATGTGACCAAAAATGGGGTCTCTAGTACTAACTCTATAGCGCCACCAGCAGTGCAAAAATTCAATGTTCAAATGGTTATAACTGCTGATCCGCTTGATCTATGAAAATTCTACTTAGTACACGTGATTGCTCTCCTCATGCTTGTTGTTTTTAATGCCTTACAGTAAAACTCCACCCATTACAGTAGCGGCCATTTTGAAATGTACAGTATTCCATTTATTCGCTACTCCTCTTTCAAATTTGGTTCAATTGTTATGAAATTTGGCACAGGTGAACTTTGGAGTGAGCCGCACAGAAATGACCAAACCGAATTTGGATATTTATCTTTGTTCAAAAGTAATAAATGTGCAAACTTAACGAGGTTGACACAAAAATAGTTCTGAGGCTGTATCTCTATCATTCTTTCATCAATTGAAATGAAATTTCGTACACGTCATGTCGACCATAAACTGGGGGTCCATGCCAAATTTGGTGACAGCGCCACCTATGGGTCATGAGATATGGAAAATGGCTTTTTTTGCCCATAACTACTGAAATGTTTGTCAGAAAATTATGATCTTGGTGTTTACAGATTCCTTGGCTCATGCCGAATCTGTCGATATGTATTATGTCGGGTTTGACCACACCACCTGTCCGTCATTTTGAAATTGGTCATAAATTGTTATATCTTTTGAACTATTGGACATATTCGTGCAAAAATAGTTAGGGAGCTTCGGCATGATGTCCTGAAGTTACCTGGGAAGTCAGAGTACAGCGCCACCTAGGGGTTATAAACTATAACAGTTCTTATAGAACTGCTTATATCTTCAGAATACTTTGACTGATATACATTTTCTTTGTGACATTTTATTCACTGGTTTTTGCCGATCGCAACAATACCTTGTTTGGCATTTTCCATCATTCTGTTCATGTGTGATTGTAAAGCATATGGTAAATGATTTTTTTCGCTACTCCTTTTACAAATTTTGTTTATTTTATGCCAGGTTCTGCTTGTATAATGTTTGGAGCAATCCGCACAGACGTGACTGAACATATTTTTCTGCTGAATGTCAAATTTTTGAGAAATACCTCTGTAAAGCGGACCATGCCTGTCATGCTGTCCCTTTGTCATATTAAAAAAAAAGACAAAATTTGCCCATGTTGTTCATTATTGTACAAAATGTTCTAAACGAATTCAGTGCCATTTAAGTTATCTGATTGCCCTACACTTTGTATTTCTGTTTATTTTTGCTTTGTTGTGTTATTTCTGCCCTTTCAGTGATTGGCATGTCAATGTTTGCAGCTTTGAAGCCTCTTTTCCACAGCCTTTCAACCCATGATTCCTCTGTGGCGCATGCAGTTAGTGCTGTGCTTTGAGAACCTGAGTTCATGGGTTCAAAACCCATGTGCAGTGTTTTTTTGTCTTAACTTTTTTTCTCACTTAGGTTTTGTGATTTTCATACTATACATTGTATTTCAGTTATTTGTGCTCTCTGTTGTCATTTCTACACTTTTGGTAATTACTGGATATCAATGTTTATAGCTGTAAAGCTGTATTCTATAGCTTGGACACACCAACTCAGTGGTTTAATCAGTTACTCAGTGGCGCATGCGGTTAGTGCTGTGCTTTGGGAACATGAGGTCATGGGTTCGAAACCCAGCTCTAACTTTCACTTATTGAGATTTCCTTTTGTGTTCCCTTTAACACGTTCTTCTCGACCTGTCTGGTTTTCCACACTTGTTATATTTTTGAAATCTTTTCTGTTGTTGCTCCGCACTGCAGTGGTTCTGCTCAGCATTTGCTTTGCTTCGGGTTCGGGCTCTGTATTGCGCGCTTACTGCGCTTTGCGCATTTGCTGCGTCGTGTGGTTTTTGCTGTGCTTTGGGTGCTCATTGCGCTGAAGGTGCTTGACCCCGCAATTGCTGCTTGCAGCTATATTTGTAGCTGCATCTCTCTTCTCTCTCCATTGTACATTGTTTACATTTGTGTCGCGTACGTGACCTGAATTGTCCTCGTGCTGAAAACGTGACTTGTCGCACACCTGACTTCACTTCCCGAGACGCAAGAAGAAATATACAAGAAAATATATATTTTACTAAGGAAAATTTCAAAAATAGTAACGCACATTGACTTGGATAAGTAACTTTAATCTGATTACTGGTTTGGAAATATTAACGCGTTAGATTACTCGTTACTAAAAAAAGTGGTAAAATTAGAGTAACGCGTTACTAAGTAACGCGTTACCGGCATCACTGGTTGTAAGTAAATTAAAACATTCAAACATACGTGTTTAGACACGGATGTTACAACAGGACATGTCAAGCGATCTCTTCTAACAAAGCAATAGTGAAACGCAGTAACTTAAATAAAGTAAAATGTTTTACTTACTGTGTATACTGCTGTGTCATTTTTGTCAAGTCCTATATTAGTGGTGCTTTTAATCACAGTCTCTCTGCAAATCCAGCATCGACTTGCTTCTTTACAAATGAATCCGTGGTACACAAAGTAATCAAACACTCTCCACGCGAGCTGGAACTGCTTCAAAAACAAACTTTAACCACGCATTCATAATGTTATGTTCGGAGCCTCTGTTATCCAGCGTCTGTGTTCTTCCCATAGATGATTCTTCCACAACCAAAAACTACAAAAGTGGTTGTTGTATTTGGGTTGGGGGAGGTGTTTCAATTCTACTCTGACGTCATATTTCTCTGAATTCCTCACTCAGTCGTTATACTGGCTTGGTGCCAAAAGCTGTTATATTTCAGTATCACGAACGTTTTCAATTCTGAAACTTGCAGGATGTTCATTTAAGTATGATGACCTCTTATATAACAAATTAGCAAGTTAAAATTGAGTATTTGATTCACCGCTTGTGGTAGCAACAATTTCTATCTCCATCCGTATACTTAAAATCTAAATTTTGTTAATCATCGACATGCAGAGTTGGGTTTTATTAACGGATAACATGTAATCTGGATTACGTAATCAGACTCCAAAAATCAAGTAATTGTAATTAGATTAAACTACATTTTAAAATACTTGTAATCAGACGGTGTGCCTGGAAACGGTGTGCAACGGAAAGCAACAGGTTTTAGAAGCGTTTTCTCTTGTTTGGTGGGTGTGTCAGAAATGTCGGCCCAATCAGCGGCAAGATGTATAAAACCACGCGGTAGTAAAGAGACAGCTCGCTCAATGGGTTCATGTTGGAATGTTGTCTTTCATTCTGGACGGCAAGGTCAGTGACTGTAACATTGAGGGTCTTTTACAGTATTAAACACACATTTATAACGATTTCATCAGGCTTCAGAAACATTTAAAAAAGAACACAAAGAATGGCCTCTCAGCTACCGTAGTTGCAACTCTTTCGCCATCACAACAGGGTGTTCAATGCATCACCGTTTCTGTTTAATAAACGTTGTGCAACGTTTTGTCGGGGCTGAACGCAGCCCTGGTGTTTTTCGCTGCTTTTTCTGGACAAAGCCCGCCCGACATGTCAAACAACCAATCACAGTTTGTTTCGTCTAGCGTCACGTTTCGGACTCCCCACAATAACGAGCCGGCTGGAACACACGGTTTCAACAATATTTCTTCTTGTAAGCTTTGTGTACTATGCTTATTGTTCGTGCTTAAGATTTTTTTTTAAATGTTCCTCATTTGTAAGTAGTTTTGGATAAAAGCATCTGCTAAATGAATAAATATACATTTATTAATGATGTGATGAGCTTAAAAGGTGTTAGATGAAGGAAATAAGTTGAGAATCACTGAATTTCAATCTAAAAGATTACAAGTTATCATAACACTCACGTGTTGACCACCTGTTTTTGCTTACGCTATTTTAATGTAACATACTTTTAATTGTTTGTATACAGCTGCCCTGGAACACTTAACTAGATTAGGATACTTCTCTAGTTAATTATATCTATACATGTATGCCCTGACTCTTATAGATTGTTTGTTCACAAATCAGTCTGCATTAGTTGTCATGTTTGTTTGTAAGTCCATTCAGCAAACAATAAAAAATATGTATTCTTTTATATTTTAATATATGAGCTACTATATTTCACAATCTTTTTGTGTTAGTTTTGATGAAGTGTATTTTATTTATTTTGTTATATAAAGTTTAATCGTAATTAAGATGCACTGTTATTCATTGGCATAGTCTGTATTGTAATAGTTTGATAAATGTGGGATATTTAACCTTGAATATATTTATTTTACCCACTCTATCATAATTTGTATATTTTCTTTGGTGTAGAAGGTGATAGTTCATTAATTTACTTGCACTTCACGAATATTGAACGTAGATTGAATAAAGGGACTTTTATTTTGCCTCTTGGAGCCTTTCGTGCAGTGACGTCATAAGAGTTGCGCTGCAGCCTGCAGCTCGTTTGTCGGTTGAAAGAAGATTGTGAAAGAAGAGGTGTTTGTGTGAGGTAAATAAAACGACACAAAATATGTTTAAATTGTAAAACTTTATTTTAAAGTTCTGAGAGTTGTTTCACAAGAGCCAACATTTGTACAAGGCAATAAACAAAGAGATTTACTTCACTTTTAAAGCCGTACAGATCTGGTAATGAGCTTTACATTAACTGTAAGAAATACTCGTGCTCCTCTTTTCCATAAAGTTCATTAACATAGCTGATGGATAATTGAGAAATTACAATAAATTACTTTACCTGGCTTTTCAGAGATCTTATGGATTGAATTATTAAATTATAACTTTGGTCATGTCATATGTATATCTTCACATATCTGTTCCTGTAGATGCTGAAGTCACTATCACACCAGTTCATCTATAAATACTGTGAAGAAGTCAAACAAGCAGCTGCTGTCACAACACATTCAACTACTCTACTATTCTGATCCACTGTTGTAATGATGGAGTGTGTTAAAGAGGAGACTGATCCTGAATCATTCACAATAACACCTGAAGAACAAAGAGGTTTGTGTCTAAAGTTCTTTCCACAAACAGATTATGGAAAATGTGTCTGAGATTTGCTGGGATTCTATTAATGAAATCTGCCATCCTATCCTAATCAATTTTTCTCAGACTAGTTAAAGGTGACCAAGAATGGATTGAAATGGATTGAAATAAGATGTTATATTGTTCTTTGATATCTAAATATAAGGTATGTGGCTTTTTAAGTGAAAAAATGATCCAGAGACAGTTTTACATGTCCATTTACAACCCTAGGATTTGCCTTCAGAATGAAATTGTCTGTTAATTACGGAGGGGGCGAATTCAGGTCCAGCCGTACCTTTATTTTTGATTTACTCGTATATAGACGGGTTGCACGGCGAGTCGGCGACGTCACTAACTGGTTGCGCGCGCAACCGAGGGGCAGAAAGAAGAGAAGTGCATTGTGTTGTATGCTAGTAGCGGTGTCTGTAAGTCAAAATGCCAAGCAGTTGTTGCGTGGAAAATAGTACCAACAGAGTAAGTGCTGGGTGCCTGATGTTCACATACCAGTACTATTACGTTACTAGCATAATAGTTATAACATTATAATTCATACATGTATCACAGTAACACTGCAAAAATAAAGACAGAAAAACAGATCCAACTAAAATCAAGTCTTATTTATATACAAACAATAAAGAACGCTTCAATAATTAAGGGTGTTGTTGCAGTAGCGGATCAGCTCACCAATCGGGCTTTCTGCCTCCTGGCTGCGCGCGCACCCTGCAATGTTTGTAAACTTGCAACCCCTCTATACGTCACCACGTGAAAATAAGACAATCGTTGCTTCTGTTTCTGTTACACCAATAAATTATAACTGTAATTTTTCATTGCACAGTTTTTTTGTATTCCTTACAAACCAACACAAACATACACATTGTTAAAAACGCAACTACAAATGCTTTTACATATTTTTATTCAAAAATATTTTTTGTTCTCCTGTGCTTTTTTATTAATCACATCCCCAGCTTTAGAAAATTTACAAAGTGTTTGAAGTGTCATTTCTAGAGATCATGAGGTCACTAGTGTGTCAATACTGCCCATCACTACAGTCATCTACATCTGATGGGGTTGAAATAACAGATTTAATTTAGCCATCCTAATAATCTTTTTTTTGCAATTTGAGAATAAATTGAGGTTTGATTTTCTTAATTTAATTTCATTTTAATTTGTTCGTTTTAGGTCTAATGGGAGTGAAAGAGGAAGGTCACCAACAAAATGAAATGGAGGATGAACATCAGCATCACAATTTCATAAGTGAAGAAAAGTGCTCACAGATTGATGAGGATTCACCTGAAGAAAGAGAAGAAGACAAAATCTCTTTTACATGCCATCTTAATGGTGAGACTTTTTCACAGAAAGAACATATAAATGTTCACATTAAGACTCACTCTGGAGTTAGGCCATACGCCTGCTCTCAATGTGAAAAGACTTACAAACGTAAAAACCACCTTAAGGAACATTTAGTGAGACACACTGGTAAGTGGCCTTTCACCTGCCCTCAGTGTAATAAGGGTTTTTTACGAAAAATACATCTTGATGATCACATAAATACTCACACTGGAGAAAGGCCATACGCCTGTCCTTATTGTGAAAAGACTTACATATGTAAACAGGACCTTAAGGATCATATATTAACTCATTCAAATAAGAGATCCTTTGCATGCCCTCAGTGTGATAAGTGTTTTTATCAACTAGAAAATCTTAATGTTCACATAAAGATTCACGCTGGAGTAAGGTCATACAGCTGCCCTCATTGTGAAAAGACTTACAGATTTAAATACCAGCTTCAGGAACATTTAGTGATTCACACTGGTGAGAGGCTTTTCACCTGTCCTCAGTGTGATAAGGGTTTTTTACGAAAAAGACATCTTCATGATCACATAAAGACTCACACCGGAGAAAGGTCACACGCCTGTCCACAATGTGAAAATACTTACATATATAAAAGAGGTCTTAGGAATCATTTAGTGATTCACACTGGTGAGTGGCCCTTCACCTGTCCTCAGTGTGATAAGGGTTTTTTACGAAAAAGACAACTTTATGCTCACATAAAGTCTCACACTGGAGAAAAGTCACACGCCTGTCCTCAATGTGAAAATACTTACAGATATAAAAGAGATCTTAGGGAACATTTAGTTACTCACACTGGTAAGTGGCCTTTCACCTGCCCTCAGTGTGATAAGGGGTTTCTACAAAAAAGACATCTTAATGATCACATAAAGACTCACACTGAAGAAAGGCCATACGCCTGTCCTCATTGTGAAAAGACTTACACATGTAAGCAGCATCTTAAGGATCATATATTAACTCATAGAAATGAGAGACCATTTGCATGCTCTCAGTGTGATAAGCGTTTTAAACTACTAGGAACTCTAAATGTTCACATAAAGTCTCACACTGAAGAAAGGCCATACAGCTGCTCTCATTGTGAAAAGACTTACAAATGTAAAAACCACCTTAAGGAACATTTAGTGATTCACACTGGTGAGTGGCCCTTCATCTGCTCTCAGTGTGATAAGGGTTTTTTACGGAAAAAAAATCTTGATAATCACATAAAGTCTCACACAGGCGATAGAGTTTTATTGAGTCTGTGACGCTGATAAAACAAAAGTGACTGTATACTGGAGAGAAGCTGCGCCACTGTCATTCATGTTGGAGAAGTTTTAGACGATCACACAGCTGCAGACTCACAGAGAAAAGCGCAGTGAACAAAGATCAACTTCAGTCTTCAGGTCCAAGAACATGATGTGAAATGAAGATAAACCTCACGATTGAATTACTCCAAAATGTATGAATTTTAATGCATTACATGAAGTGGTTAAATTATTCCTGTAGCTCATCTTGTAGAGCATTGTGTTAACAGTTCAACAGATCATGTGTTCAAATCCCAGGAACACACATGATCATGAAATGTATTATCTGTAATGTATTGTAACTTGCTTTTGATAAATGTGCCAAATGCATTAAAAGGTAAATATTGTTTCAGGATTTATTATTTTTACACTGGAGTAGCAGTACTATTAGATTTGGACTCATGTTTGTCGATTTTATTGTTTTATACTGTTGTCTGATGTCTACTTATGATGTTCACATGGTTTTTACATTCAAAAACATCAAAAGCAATAAGAAATAGGCTATTTTGTAACATGGATTAGTGGCTCTCTGGAGAAATGGTTCGTTTGAAGGGGCGGGCTGCATTGAAGACCTGGACGTAAACACCCACTGCTATGATTGGACAGCTTCATTCTCCGTCATTACATGTGGGGAAATGTTTTAAAAACATTAATTTGTAAAAATAACAGCTGAACACAAATATGTTTGAGCCAGAAAAGATTCTGGGTGCTAAAGATGATACACATAAATGACAATACGTATAGTAATAATAAAAAAACATTAAACTCGACGTGACTAAATAACCGTATACAACACAGTAAGCAGGCATCATAATCTAAATTGCGGCTGGTAAGTCCTTCCTTATCACTAACTTTGTATATATCTACTGTTAAATTACTGTCGTTTTGTTAAGTGTTGTACCTTTATTAATCGTTTAATGTTTTAAGTAAATTAAAACATTCAAACATACGTGTTTAGACACGGATGTTACAACAGGACATATCAAGCGATCTCTTCTAACAAAGCAAAAGTGAAACGCAGTAAGTTAAATAAAGTAAAATGTTTTACTTACTGTGTATACTGCTGTGTCATTTTAGTCAAGTCCAATATTAGTGGTGCTTTTAATCACAGTCTCTCTGCAAATCCAGCATCGACTTGCTTCTTTACAAATTAATCCGTGGTACACAAAGTAAACAAACACTCCCCATGCGAGCTGGAACTGCTGTAGTGGAGGACTTTTTTATGCTTTTATTTTCATATTATTATGTTTTATTTTTCATCCTATTTTTCATTTTTTAATTACAATCATAAGCTCATAAATTGTGATTCATATGGAGATCATGTTTTTCTGCTAACGCACATAATTATGCTTTTTCTGTCTTTTCAGCAAGTACAATGTTCAAGGATTTAAACATCATGTTCCAACATGTACTTTTCTATATGATAAGATGAGGGGGCTTAACGGATGAATCATTAAGTTAGAAACCCAGGGAACTGTAGAGTTCTCTGAGAAACAAACCATATGTTTTATGATTATGTTTAATGTTTATGTTCTTAATCACTGACAGCTGAAGGCTATCTTCTTAATGACGTAGAAACGGATGATTGTACGTGTTTCAGCATCTTACTATAAATGTATGTTCAACCTTGTGATCGGGGCTCTTTTGGGGTTTTAAACTTCTAGCACCGCGAGGGTGAGAGCCTATTCTGCAGAATATACATATATATATATATTAAATTCAGACAAAGAAAATTCTGTATACAGTGTGTCTGTGTGATCCTTGACTTTGACTCCTAGTGAGTATTATTTGATGCGGCTAAAATTCCACGACAATAATGGCGACGAGGATGCGGATTCCACAGCTGAAGACTTCAGAAGGTTTGGGAGAGACTGACTGATCACCCCTGAGACGAGAGGTCTCGGGCTCCGTACCCCAGGCCTAAGGGAAGGGAGAGTCTCAACCATTTCTGAAGTCAAAGCTGACGGAATCTGGAAAAGAACCGTTGTGGTGGCATCTGAATAGATAATACGGTAAGCGTTATTTCGTTCGTGACCATGGGTCAGGGTAATTCGAAAGGGAGTACAAAGTCAATGGATCTGGAAAATGGCGTGTATGCTCGAGTGATCAAATCAAAGGGCACGGGGGCGTTGGAAAGTGTGAACATGTGGGAGAAAAAGTATAATTTTCCTCCTAAAGGAACACTGAGTGTAAAAGCACTCACTTTATTAAGGGAAAAGATCATTGCGGGTGGCAGAGAAATGAGAGCACAGAGTAAGATAAAGACCAAGGACGAACTGACTCAGACTAAGTCAGAGCTAAACATTAAGCAAATGTTTTTCCTACATCAGATTCATTACATGATGAACCTAACTTTCTTTTTTCCTTCTCCCTATGCACCTGCACGTACCCCACCTGGGGTACATTTCCAATACACAAGGGTACCGCTTCTGGACGATGACCTCCAACCCCCTCCACAACGTCGCCCTCCACCACCACCTGCTCCACCAGTTCAACAACCCCCGCAGATACAACAGCCAGCACGACAACCACCACCTTCTGCTCCCCCGCAGATGCAAGAACAGCCACATGGAGCAGGATCAGAAATCATCGACCTCGACACCACGGTAGAGGAGGATGAAGGGAAACCTCAGATAAAGAAAGAACCGGGGGCAATTCCTAAACTGAAGGGTGAGAGGCAGATAGTCACCAGAGGAACAGCTAAAATCAGCCTTCAAACGCCCATGATCCACGTCGCAGGACCGGAAGGTCAACCGATGCTGGTGTACAGGCCCTATGGATGGCAGGAAATACAGGAGATGGGAGGACACTTTTCCCCTGTTGAGGTAGGAGGAACAGTGATGGCTGAAGAATTAATTCAGTTTTGTCGAACTTATTCACCCAGAATCCAGGAAGTGAAAAAGATCCTGGAAAAGAGACACGGTTTCCGGCTGGGAACGAAAATGACGGGGAAATGGCCTGATGACAGCGCACCCACACACCCTGACTGGAACCACAACAACAACCTGCCTTATCGAAATGCTGTGGAACAAATTGCAAAGGCCCTCAAGGACATCTACCCGGTAACAGTAAACACTCAGAGACTGACTCAAACTAAGCAAAAGCCCGATGAACCGGTTGAAGAATATCTGAATCGTTTAACTACCGTATTTGAACAATGCTCAGGAATGTTGAAACCAGACGGAGTAAACATCAACACGGGAGACGTAACATCATGGGAATCTTATCTCAAGCAGATGTTCCTGGGAGGACTTCAACCTGACATTTCAGCAAAGGTAAAACAAACCTGCATCGGGTGGGAGTCGGGAAAACTGGGCGAGGTTGTCACACATTCTCTGCACGCTGAACGCCTGCTAGATGAAGACAAATGAAAAAAGCAGAGAAAGGCGGACCATGTTGTGGTTTTCCTTTTCCTCAAATGAAACAATCTTCAGTCTTAGGTTCTGATTTCAAGAGATAGACTTTTATTTTCCGGACAAAATAAGAAGCCGAGCCTGCCTGATTAAACCTCCCAGGACCAGTCAGGCCGGCCTGGGAGGAATCTTCAAACCAGTCTGAAGCTCTCAGCCAGGCTTGGTAAATATATATGGTCTTTGTCCCTCCCCTCCATATGCTTTAACAATATATTTCTGTTCAGGCTTGTAACTTGAAGAATCACATGACAGTCCCCAGACCAGACCAGTGTCTCCTTTCCTTGACCTATTTGACCCTTGGCTCTTTGCTAATACTAAAATCCTTTGTGCCTGCCTGTCCAGATGGCTCTCTAAACTACCCTGAAACCCGAATACACCCAGCTGGTCCAATAGCAATCCCATGGCAAACAAACTCCTGATCCGCATACAGCATAACACAAGACATAATGCATAACTTCATGGAAAACAAATTGCATGTGATTATAATGGTGTGATTATAATGGTAAACTCATATTCATCATATAAATGTAGATTGGGATTAAAATAAAACTTCTTCATAATCCCCGCTCTGAGGCTTAATTTAGCCTCACCTTTCCTGTTTATTTTAATCCGGAGTGCAGTTTCATAATTCAGCGTTTCAATTATTAATATCTTGTGGCTAAAGAAAGCCACTGTACCTTACCAATTACTAAATTATGCCACTGCACTTCGAACTATGGACCATAAGACAAACATCTTTCCATTCTCATTTTGACTTGAATGTAAAAGTAAAAGTACTTAAGCCCTAAACAGTTTGTGCGCAATTGGTTTTGCGCTTACAGTTATCATTTTAGCTATGTAGAGTATATGATAAAACATCGTAAATGTAAAGTCAACGTTAATGAATCCAAGTAAAAAATAATAAAAACAAAAGTAAAGTATGCATAATAAACACAAAATAAATGTTAAAGATTAATGTTCAAATTCAAAACGAGTAAATATAACTAATTGATACTGAATTGAAGCATAAAAACTCAAAAATTATTAATTATAATAAACAAGTATAAATGTAAGTTAATTCAAATAAACAAAGTAAATAAAATAACCCATAATAAAACTAGGTAAAGATGGCATCAAAAACACAAATAAATGTAGATTAACTCGAATAACACAATAAAATGTGAACCACTAATATACTAAGTAAAGATTGCAACACAAATGAAAGTAAAATTACTCCAAATAAAACAATTAAATGTAAATAACCAATAATAAACTAATTAAAGATTGCATATTACACGCATAAATGTAATTAATTCAAATAAAACTAGTAAATGGAAATAACCCATAATACAACTAAGTAAATCATCCATAATAATTCTTGTTCACAATTTAAATTAGTTTTTTCCATCCTCATCAGAGGTGCTTGAATTCTCGTTTACTATTTGTAAATTCATTACTGTCTTGTAACGTAATTCCTGATAACATTCTTGTTGATTTCAAGTAAATTTTTCCATCATATTTTAAATTTCATTTGGTTTTTTAACCAGACACCAATGCCTCATTTACCCACTAACCTCTAATTAAAATTGATTCAGTATATGTTATCATGTATTTCTAATGGCTGCATCTAGTTGTTATCCTAAGTTAATTAATGCCTTATTTGTAAACTTAATAATCTACTTTTTGATTGTAGTACTGTACATAATTTATTTATTCTGTATTCTTATTCTGACAAAACTTTATTAAATTCCTTATTTAGCTTAAACCCATGCCTTAATCTAATTTGGTATCCATTTGGTTGATCAACAGAATCTGCATATAATTTATGATTAATTGTTTTGTTCATCCTTTTATAAGGATTCTAAATACCCTTCTTTTGTAGTGATTTCTTGTCTCCGTCATATTTAAGTACTTTTTCTCTCCCTCCTAATGATAATGAGGTCAAGCATTTTCTTTTTCTACCAATCCAAAATAATTCTCCAATCGATATTATTTGATCTTCCAATACCTTCATTGTATATGTTGCTCTGATTTGATTATATTATTCTTCTAATAGCATTTCTCTTCTCACTTTTACACCTTAAGTTATACTTTTTGATGTCTTCATAATAGATCTAGAGGTTTCTTAGTTGATTCATTCAAAATTCTTGTTATAAAACATTTCCTATTTAATTTCCTTAAGTCTATAATTCCATAAGGCTTATATTTTCTTGATTGTAATCTCACTGTACCATTCAGAATTTTTACTGTACCATTCTGAAATATCTATCCTTCCTTTTTTACTTTTAGTGTTTTGTTATTTACGTCCATTGACCCAAATTTCCAAATTGTGGCCTACCAGATGTATTTTTAAACTCAGAATTTCCCGAAAGACCTAAATATTATCCAGATAAGTTGACCTTAAACTTTTTCTCGTAATCCATAAGAATTCTTGTTGAATGTATCACCCCAAAGTATGTGGACTTGAAAATGTTATTGCATTATTGAAATCTGGTTTTGCAAATATATTTCCTTAACTGTAAATATTCCCCATTTGTATCATTGTTATCTTTGGGATGTTTCCCATAAAATGTCCACCTTAAGTTCTCTGTTCAATGTCTTTATGTTTTCAGTCTTTCTTTCAGAGTCTGTTCCTTTGAAATTATTGCAGATATTTCACTGGGCCTCGTTTAAGGCAAAAGTCCATCGCCATGAAATTTAATTGACTGTAGCAATGCAAATCTTCTGTAGTAATCGGCTTCGTTTTTTTTTTTCAATTCAATTTATTTTGACAATTTATCTTTTTCACTTTTTCCTCTCGGTGCTCAAAACTTTGCTCTCCATCCGTCGGTATACTCGAATTGCTTTAACTTTGATTTGGTTTTGATGTTTCTTCTTTCATATCATTGGCATTCTTTCTCCTTCTCTCCTTCCTACGAGCTCTGCTATACAGTGGCTGCTCCTTCCACTTGGACATTCTGGAGCTGGTCTCATCTTGTCTCCCCCAGTTAGGCGCCCTGTGGCCGTGTTTGGCCTCCTCCGACCTCTCGAACCTCAGATAAGCTAGATCATCTCGCACTCATCAAGTCATGTTGTCTCATGTCCTCCTCAACTCCTTTCAGCTTTTTCTGTACACAAATAACTCAATACATAGACAATTAGTTTGTTCATATAACACTTAATTCCAGATGTTTTTACAATACGCATAGGTCTATCGGCGAATATTTCATGCAGTGTTAAAGGTGTACGGTTGTTAGTTTAGGTAAAACATAAGTTCTGTTATGATTAGTATTTTCACACATTTTGTTAAGTATGGCTTTGATGATTATTCCTTTTCTATACCATTTTATCTACCATCCTTTGTGATTATAGATGATAGTCACATTTTTCTTCTCTCTTACCCGTCACATCAGTTTTTCCCTTTTTATCTCAACTCAAAATCTTTATTCTTCTCATGAATCAAATAATTCATTTTCATTCCACTTATTCGCCCCATGTACATCTATGATAATAATATTTATGACTGAGATTTCTTCACTTCTTATACAATTTAAAAAGATCTCCTGACACTCTGAGGCCCTTTTTAGCTTCCCCATCTGTTTGCCCCTGCTGGCAAAATCAACTATATTTTCCTGTGTCCCTATAACTCAATAACAACCAATCATTTTATCAACTTTTTAGCATTAATCAACCAAATTAACTTTCCGCATGTTGGAATAGTAGTTCCTCCATTCTAAACCTGTATAATATTTTCCCTTATAATTAAATACGTAAATACAAGTATCTACTTCTGCAAATAATAAGTCACAGTAAAAATGTTTATCAAATGGAGAAACACTTGTAAGCAAAGTATGTAATTTTTTTTTGGATCATCAATCTTTTCTTGTCATTAATTGCTCTTAAATCGTGACTAGATACAATTTAGATTTATTTCCTTAAATTGTATGTTTGTTACAATAATTAGTTATTTCTTTTTTCTATTCTCACAGCTTTTCTTGTTTACCTTTTATAGTATCCTATGGTGTTTTTTCAATTTATTTCTTTTATCTATTTTATTTTCCTTTCTGCCATAGCTGTTCGATGCCATATATATTTGCTTTTTAGCTTAGTACCATCATTGGAGTTCTAACTTCCTCTGTAGATACCAAATTCAACCCCCCCCCAAATTTCATTATGCATTTCTTCCTGTCAGATTAATAGGAGTCTGATTTGATTTCAGAAAAGGTAGTCACACCTATCAGCATAAGTTCTTGATCAGCCTTTAAATTTCTCTAGCTGATTTTCACCTAAAGATTGTATGTGTCCCTACAGTTATAAGGTTCAGCCAAACATTGAACGGCTGTTTCACTCTTTCCCCTCTTTCACTCAAAGGCTCGTATGAAAATGAAAAAGTACAGTGTCCAGTGAAGTGTTGTCCAGTTTCTCTTGCCTCCAAGAACATTATTGTCTCTGTGGGTCTTTCTGGACTCCACTCAGTCTTTTTTCTGAACATGTTTCAGAACATTGTGCAGTGCCCCCATCACTGCTTGAGCTCAGTTTTAGTCCCATTCCTGTAGGATGTGTTCTCAGTCCAGTTTATGAGTTACTACTCTCTTTGCAACTCCAACACTTTGATGTCACACAGTTTTTGCCATTGTCTTTTCATCGCCAGCTTTTGTTCACTTTCTTGAATGTCAAAGGATCAGAATGATCAGCCCACAAGGTTTTAGCTTGACCCATGCAAAATATTGCCTTTTGATTTAAAATAAAATTTATTTTGTGACCACCTTCCATCATCAGATGAAGACTCCTCTTCATTTTGTAATAATTTATCTTTGTATAATTTATCTGTGTCATTCACCTTTTAATAATTTTCCTGTCCTTTTTATTTTTCTCTTTATTTCCACCTTTAATAACTTGGTCTCTACTTTTTTCTCTAATTTGTTGTTTTTTCTTTTCAAATCTTTACTTCTGTATTCCTGATAGATTTTAATCTCACAATTCCCTCGAGCTATGACTTTCCCCCTCCCTTTCTCTCTCTCTCTCTCTCTCTCTCTCTCTCTCTCTCTCTCTCTCTCTCTCTCTCTCTCTCTCTCTCTCTCTTTCTCCCTTTGAGCATTTCTTTGTCTGTTAATTATCTCCTCTTATCTTTCATTAGTTTATATTTTTATTTAGTTGTACTTCTCCTCACACAATGCCACATCAAATGTTTCCTCATTTGAACATCCAATTATTCTATTTTCTAATTCTCCACACAACAGTTGTTTAATCCTTATTTTTCCATTAATGTGACTGCCATAATCTTTCCTTTGCAATATAACACACCTTATATTTTATAGTTATTTCTCATTTAACCACTTCACAAACTTATTGTTTTTATTTATCCAATTTATATATTCTCCAAATAATTACTTAGATTTCCAATGTGTCTTTAAAATAAAATTTCCTTTATAATATTTTGTAGTGTTTCGTCAAATAGAATCAAATACCTTCACCAACATCTGTCCTTTTTTGGACTAGCAATTTTTTCCTATTGAGCACATTTTTTTTATTTTAATCAATCATTTAAACGAATTATTTAATTTCTAGAATTAGCTGTATATTTCACTGTAATAACTAAAAAGGTTTTTGACTACAATACCTCAGAACCACAATGTCTTCAACTCTAATCTTTAATACCCAGCATTTATAACTGCCTCTTATCCATAATCATATTCTTAGTCTTATTCACATACTTTCAAACTTTATCCCCTTTTTTATAGTTTTGAACAATCTTCACTCCTGTAACACAACACCTCTCTGTGCTCTCTACAGAGCAACAGAAGAAAGACACACCCACTGCTCACTCAGCCCCCACTCTTTCCATCTCAGACCTTCACACACAGACTCTTTATATCACAGACACATTGCATTCTCACACAAATAAAATAAAACAACTATATCTAGACTACCTGGCCAAATTCATCTTTCCACTACACTTCAGTCGACATGGAAAAGATTCACTTACACAATTTACCAATCCGACATGACAAATAAAACAAAAACAATATCTCTCATCAGCCCGGGCCTTCCGAAACAACAAGACAAATAACACATAGACCGTACCTGACCTGCAGGACTTAATAACTCTTCTCTCCGAACCCCAACGTGTCTGCCCCGACACGGTAACACTCAGGTTCGCGAAACTTCTTAGGCATTTTCTCAACTTAACATTAACTCTTTATCCAAGCCACTCAACGACAAAAATAAAACAATGAAACTCATTCACACAACAAACCATCATCTGTCCTAGCCCACATTCCTTTTGAAAATGAAACCCTTTATTCTTATAATTTAATCTCGTAATCTTTAATTTTCCCTTTTTATTCTAAAATTTGTAAGAGCATTTGTGATTTGACCAGCACTTGTGATTTGACCCCCACGAGCCATCTCAGGTGAACAATACAATCTTTAAACAAGCAAAACTGCTCATCTCTGTAGGTGGCCACCTGATTGCATTGTCCATTGAGAAAGCCAGCTGTGGTCTCAGGTTCTGTGCTCCTTTTGATGTCCCATCTGGTGTCAATTGTTTTTACCAGACCTTAAATTTCAAATGTATGTTTGATAACCTATAAACCAATTTGTTAACCCAACCATTTTTCAGTAATAACCCATTAGCATTTATTTCTTTATTTATTTATTTATTTTTTTTTTAGGGCTCATTCTTCCACACTCTAACACAGTAGCCATCCCCCATACACACAAAGGACAGCACTTACACCCCCCTTAACAGCCCACAGAGAGACTGCCTAAGGGAAACTGTCTCCCTGTCTGCTTTACCAGATTCACGTTCACATTTCTCTCACTAACAAACAAAATTCTGCAGCTGCATACATACACACTCAAACACAAATTATTAAATAAATACACAATCGTCAGTGCACCTCCCCGACGTGACGACTTTTGCGTGTCCTTTTTTGTTTACATTGACCAATTAAACAATCATTACTGCACCTCCATCAACGTAATGATTTAAAATTTTAACTTCAAATTAAACCAAATTAAACCTCTACGTTATACACTTCCTCGACAAACGTAGCATATGCAACCTTGCATACAAACTCTTACGCGTTCCCTTAACTTAAATCTGTTTCAATTCACCATGATCATCAAAGCCAAAGTAATTGACACAGATTCATGCATGCATGCCTTAATTAGATTGTACCCCTGAAATCAAAACCCAGTTCACATGTATGGTTCTTAAATTTAGAAGAGCTTAAATTTCTCACCACGTTGAGCAAAGTCTGCCAAACAACACAAATCTAATTTAATAAGCAAAAAGTGCTTACCTTATGGCCATACGTTGTTTGTGTTGCTCGTCAGGTTTGCCCAGGTGGTGTGGCGTTCCAGCTCTTTTCTATCCCGGGTTTCGGCACCAAATGTTGTGGTTTTCCTTTTCCTCAAATGAAACAATCTTCAGTCTTAGGTTCTGATTTCAAGAGATAGACTTTTATTTTCCGGACAAAATAAGAAGCCGAGCCTGCCTGATTAAACCTCCCAGGACCAGTCAGGCCGGCCTGGGAGGAATCTTCAAACCAGTCTGAAGCTCTCAGCCAGGCTTGGTAAATATATATGGTCTTTGTCCCTCCCCTCCATATGCTTTAACAATATATTTCTGTTCAGGCTTGTAACTTGAAGAATCACATGACAGTCCCCAGACCAGACCAGTGTCTCCTTTCCTTGACCTATTTGACCCTTGGCTCTTTGCTAATACTAAAATCCTTTGTGCCTGCCTGTCCAGATGGCTCTCTAAACTACCCTGAAACCCGAATACACCCAGCTGGTCCAATAGCAATCCCATGGCAAACAAACTCCTGATCCGCATACAGCATAACACAAGACATAATGCATAACTTCATGGAAAACAAATTGCATGTGATTATAATGGTGTGATTATAATGGTAAACTCATATTCATCATATAAATGTAGATTGTGATTAAAATAAAACTTCTTCAACCAACAGTTATCTTCAGCTTTTGCCAAGATAGGAGAATGGACACAGCCACAACAAACCCAGCGCAATTTCTCTTCACAAGGACAACGCTTCCGAGACAACGGACAGCAGAAAGAAAAGGAGAAGAGGAGAGGAAAACAGTGGCCGGAAGACCCAAAAGAAAGAATTTGCTGGTATTGCGGGAAGAAAGGACATTTGAAATCCCAATGTTTCCATTTCTTGAAAACTCAAGGGACAGAGGATTTCCAAGCGGGCGCGGGAAACTTGCCGGCGTGTAAAGAAAAGGGCGACTGAGACACGGAGGGGGAAGGGGAGCATCGTACGGAGGCGGGTAAGTCCAATCTTGTTTTTTCTGCGGTTCAAATGCCATATTATCTGCTTGCTGATTCTGTTTTTTCTGATGTGTGTGATAGGGAAAGTGCTCTGTGCAATGAAGGACTTGCTTCGCTTGAAATTGATCGAGAGGCATACTCAAAATTGCCTCTCGAAGAAATAATGGTTGAGGGACAGGTATTGTTGTTTATGGTAGACTCTGGCGCGACCCATTCTGTCATACGCAAAGATGAATTCCCATTTGTCACCTTGAGTGGGCAGTTTAACTCATCTATGAGTGCTACGGGGCATATAGTGAGGGAAGAATTTACTGCTCCACTCTGTTGTATGCATGACGGTAACGAGTTTATGCATATGTTCCTCTTATCTGACGCGTGTCCGGTAAACCTCATGGGGAGGGATTTGATGTGTAAAATGAGTGCTAGCATCTTATGTAACAACAAAGGCCTGAGTATTTCTTGTTGGGATCCCAGAATGTTGTCTATGTGTGTCTCTATGTAAATGTGTACGAATGGGCCTTTCAAAGTAAAGAATTGTTTGCTGAAGGTAAGATAAGATTGCCACACACCAGCGAGGTCATTCCAGCTGATAATATGCATTGCACAGCTCATGTTGCTGAGGCAACAGAGAGAGAGTGGGAAGAGAAATGGTTCTCTGTAGAAACGGAGGGCTTGACAATAACCCACATATGCTGGAATGACTCTTGGTGTGTGGCACTCGTTAAATTGACAGAAAAGCAAGAACAAATTTTTGATGTTGAAAATTCAGTACCCCATGTTTCTATTGCAAAAAATACCAGTCAGCCATGGGAAAAAGCAGGTGAATTTGCAAAGGCCTGCAGCGAGGCTGTTGATTGGGAAATGTTGTCAGATAACGTGCAGTTCTCAGAGCAGATAACGGCACACAGGAGAAGTTGTGTTTCTTTTTTCATTGCTGAGAGAGAGAGAGTTGTAATTCAGAAAGCTATCTCTGCAGACTCAAATTCACAAAACATTTTGCCAGCGCACATGACGTGTGCTAGCATTGATTTACCGCAAAAGGTTCTTGACAAAGTACCTGACTACCTGTGGGCTAAAGATAAATAGGATGTGGGTTTGATTAAAGGGTGTGAACCAGTAGTTATCACCCCAAAAAGTGATTACAGACCATGTAAACCTCAATACCCTCTGAAAAGGGAGGTGCTTGAGGGAATAAGGCCAGTATTTGAGGCCTTATTGGAGAAAGGGATAATTGTTCCCTGCCCAAACTCACCTGTGAGAACACCCATTTTTCCTGTACAAAAGGTCAGAGATGCAGGTCAGCCCACAGAGTGGAGGTTTGTTCAAGACCTCCAAGCAGTAAATGCTGCGGTGCAGGTAAGGGCACCAAACGTGCCGAACCCTTACACAATTCTCTCACAGATACCAGCTGACGGCCAGTGGTTTTCTGTAGTGGATATTTCAAATGCATCTTTCAGTGTTTCCTGTCCATCCTGATAGCCAGTTTTCGTTTACTTTTACATTTGAGGGGTACAGCGAGAGCCCCACGATTTACAACTTTGCATTGCATTGTTCATTACAGAAACTTGTGTTGGATGAGGATGTTGCTTTATTGCAGTACGTGGATGACCCCTTGGTGGCGGCACCGACTCAGCAGTCGTGCACAGACAACACCATATGGTTGCTCACTCATCTAGCTGAGGAGGGCCACAAGGTCAACCTCAAGAAGGTACAGTGCTCTGTCCATAAGTAACCTTTCTAGGACACGAAATTACACCAATGGGTAAGTCTCTCTCCAAAGAGAATAGAGGCAATAGCTAACATACCAAAACCCATTACCAAGAAACAAGTAATGTCATTTTTGGGTATGACATCTTATTGCAGGACTTTTATTGCTAACTATTCTGAGATGCAACAACCATTGCATGACATGATTTATGAGAAACCTTTGGCACCACCAGAGAAGGTAAAGTGGACAGAGAAGGCTGAAAGGGCATTTGTGGAACTAAAACAGACATTACAGCAGGCACCCACTTTGGGGCTTCCAGATAAAATAAAAAATAAAAAAATCCTTTTATTCAAACTGTGGATGAAAGAAATGGCTGTATGACATCTGTTTTTGTTGCAAGAACACGGTGACAAGTTGAGACCAGTGGCATATTTTTCAGGTCGTCTTGATGCGGTGGCCAGGGGCCTACCGGGATGTCTCAGGGCAGTGGCAGCTGCAAAGAAAGCTGTACAAGCCAGCAGTGAGTTTGTGGGATACACACAGCTGCGTCTGTTGGTTTCCTCACTATGTGTCTCATATACTGCTCGAACAGCGCACATCTCACTTGTATGCAGCAAGATGGCTGCGTTATTCCTGTGCATTGTTACAAATGTCTAATGTCACAGTTGAAAGATGTACAGTGCTAAACCCGGCGACATTGTTACCTACACCTGATGAAGGTACACCACATTGTTGTTTGTCTGCTCTACGGGAAGTACGTACACCAAGGCCTGACCTTGCTGACACACCCATACCTGATTGCACCCCCACATATTATGTGGATGGGTCCTCTTCCAGAGATGACAGAGGCATAAATAGGATGGGGTGGACAGTTGTGTCTGACTTTGAAGTAGTGAAATCCGGATGCTTACCACCTCACAAATTTGCACAGGTGGCTGAATTGCATGCACTAACACAAGCTTGTAAAATTGCTACTAATCAATCTATAACCATTTACATTGACTGCTTGTTTCTCTTTTAGAGGAAATTTTACTCCTTTCTCAAATAGCTGTGTGTAAATGCAAAGCACACACCAAGGAACAGGACGTGGTCTCGAGAGGCAATGCACGCGCGGACGCAGCGGCAAAGCAGGCATCTCTCATTTCTACTAACGTTGATTTTTCTCTTACACAGATTTCCCAGGAAAAGGAAGCTGAAACAGCACAGGAGTCACTAATAAGCATGCAAACATTTTCTCTCCCAACAGAAATAGCTCTATGGAAATCGTGTGGAGCTACCAAAACTCCTGAAGGGATTTGGATGGGTCCAAATCAAAAACCTTGCTTACCTAAACACTTTTATTCCCATTTTGCTAGGTTGACACATGGCTTAGACCATGTGTCCAAAGGAGGAATGCTGACAGCCATGGCACAAAATTGGTTCACAAAGGGTTTTTCTCCTGTAGCGCAGAGACATTGTGAAAACTGTCATATATGTCTGGGTAATAATGTTGCAAGAGGGGTAAAAACCGCACCTGTGGGGCATCCCATTTCCTGAGGGACCATTCACACATGTAATGATTGATTACATTGAATTGACACCAGCAGAAGGTAAACGTTACTGTTTGGTGATGACAGACATGTTTTCAAAGTGGACTGAAGCCACGCCCACCAAACATGCAGACAGTGCTGGGGTGACAAAAATGCTGTTGAAAGACATTATTCCCCGATGGGGAATCCCAAACAAAATTTCCAGTGACAATGGAGCACACTTCACTGCTCAAGTGGTGAAAGATGTGGGTAAATTTTTGCAAATCAATTTGACCAATCACTGTGCCTACCATCCACAAAGTGGAGGTGCAGTGGAAAAAGAGAATGGCACCATCAAGGCAAAACTAAGCAAAATGTGTGAAGAAACAAAATTGAATTGGGTTCAGTGCTTACCACTGGTACTCATGTACATGAGAATGAGGGTCAGAGACCGAACAAAATTGTCCCCATTTGAAATACTTTTTGGTACACCACCACATAAGGGGTGGGAGCCACACAGGGCGACAGGTGATACCCTTCGAAATGAAAATGACATGTTGCAGTATTGTATTTCTATGCCTTCTATCCTTCAAAATATCTCAAAACAGGTTAAAGCAGCACTACCACGCCCCGCAAAGGGACCTTTGCACAACATCAAACCAGGAGATTTCGGGTTGGTGAAAAACCTGAGGAGGAAATCCTGGAAGGCGAGACGGTGGGAGGGGCCATTTCAGGTTCTGCTGACGACCCACACCGCCATGAAGGTCGCACAGCGTGCCACCTGGGTGCACGCTGCCCATTGCCGGAGGGTTGGTCCGGGACTGCAAGTTGTGAACCAAAGGGAGGACGACTAGTGGAATGCTACGGACCACTTTTCCGCATTGGAGGGAGCCACAGACCCCTGTATTCTGCAAGTTTGTACGAAGAATGACACGAGAGAACGGCAACAGCTCACAAAGTATTGGAGGAGGACTCCAGTATTCTGGGTTTGGTTTGGACACACGCACACGAAATTTTTAATGTGGGTGACCGGAATGACACATGCACCTTAATAACTGTAATTACAACACCAGCTCTGAGACCAGAAATTAATTTGGACACTAAGATAATTTCATTCGAACAAGAAAGCAGGATAGCTCGGCACGACTGCACCGTGTGGTCCTACCAAACCCGAACCTACAAAGGAAATTAATCAACAAGGGCTCACGACCCCAACTCTAACTGTGCTCAGGGCTCACGACCCCAACTCTAACTGTGCTCAGGGCTCACGACCCCAACTCTAACTGTGCTCAATCCAGGAATCATCAAGGGCTCACGACCCCAACTCTAACTGTGCTCAATTTCTTCAAGAAAACGAACTATTTTTCTTCTTTCAAAAATGAGGTTCATGATCATACTATGTGTGTGTGCATTTTTGCTTTTGCAACTGCACAGAACTATATGCACATTTTGGTTAAGGGTAATAACCAGAGCTACGTAACAATGACAGTAAATGAAGTTATGAATAAATCATAAAAAGGGAGGAGTGTAGTGGAGGACTTTTTTTATGCTTTTATTTTCATATTATTATGTTTTATTTTTCATCCTATTTTTCATTTTTTAATTACAATCATAAGCTCATAAATTGTGATTCATATGGAGATCATGTTTTTCTGCTAACGCACATAATTATGCTTTTTCTGTCTTTTCAGCAAGTACAATGTTCAAGGATTTAAACATCATGTTCCAACATGTACTTTTCTATATGATAAGATGAGGGGGCTTAACGGATGAATCATTAAGTTAGAAACCCAGGGAACTGTAGAGTTCTCTGAGAAACAAACCATATGTTTTATGATTATGTTTAATGTTTATGTTCTTAATTACTGACAGCTGAAGGCTATCTTCTAAATGACGTAGAAACAGATGATTGTACGTGTTTCAGCCTTTTTACTATAAATGTATGTTCAACCTTGTGATCGGGGCTCTTTTGGGGTCTTAAACTTCTAGCACCGCGAGGGTGAGAGCCTATTCTGCAGAATATACATATATATATATATTAAATTCAGACAAAGAAAATTCTGTATACAGTGTGTCTGTGTGATCCTTGACTTTGACTCCTAGTGAGTATTATTTGATGCGGCTAAAATTCCACGACACTGCTTCAAAAACAAACTTTAACCACGCATTCCTAATGTTATGTTCGGAGCCTCCGTTATCCAGCGTCTGTGTTCTTCCCATAGATGATTCTTCCACAACCAAAAACTACAAAAGTGGTTGTTGTATTTGGGTTGGGGGAGGTGTTTCAATTCTACTCTGACGTCATATTTCTTTGAATTCCTCACTCAGTCGTTATACTGGCTTGGTGCCAAAAGCTGTTATATTTCAGTATCACGAACGTTTTCAGTTCTGAAACTTGCAGGATGTTCATTTAAGTATGATGACCTCTTATATAACAAATTAGCAAGTTAAAATTGAGTATTTGATTCACCGCTTGTGGTAGCAACAATTTCTATCTCCATCCGTATACTTAAAATCTAAATTTTGTTAGTCATCGACATGCAGAGTTGGGTTTTATTAACGGATAACATGTAATCTGGATTACGTAATCAGACTCCAAAAATCAAGTAATTGTAATTAGATTAAACTACATTTTAAAATACTTGTAATCAGACGGTGTGCCTGGAAACGGTGTGCAATGGAATGCAACAGGTTTTAGAAGCGTTTTCTCTTGTTTGGTGGGTGTGTCAGAAATGTCGGCCCAATCAGCGGCAAGATGTATAAAACCACGCGGTAGTAAAGAGACAGCTCGCTCAATGGGTTCATGTTGGAATGTTGTCTTTCATTCTGGACGGCAAGGTCAGTGACTGTAACATTGAGGGTCTTTTACAGTATTAAACACACATTTATAACGATTTCATCAGGCTTCAGAAACATTTAAAAAAGAACACAAAGAATGGCCTCTCAGCTACCGTAGTTGCAACTCTTTCGTCATCACAACAGGGTGTTCAATGCATCACCGTTTCTGTTTAATAAACGTTGTGCAACGTTTTGTCGGGGCTGAACGCAGCCCTGGTGTTTTTCGCTGCTTTTTCTGGACAAAGCCCGCCCGACATGTCAAACAACCAATCACAGTTTGTTTCGTCTAGCGTCACGTTTCGGACTCCCCACAATAACGAGCCGGCTGGAACACACGGTTTCAACAATATCTCTTCTTGTAAGCTTTGTGTACTATGCTTATTGTTGGTGCTTAAGATTTTTTTTAAATGTTCCTCATTTGTAAGTAGTTTTGGATAAAAGCATCTGCTAAATGAATAAATATACATTTATTAATGATGTGATGAGCTTAAAAGGTGTTAGATGAAGGAAATAAGTTGAGAATCACTGAATTTCAATCTAAAAGATTACAAGTTATCATAACACTCACGTGTTGACCACCTGTTTTTGCTTACGCTATTTTAATGTAACATACTTTTAATTGTATGTATACAGCTGCCCTGGAACACTTAACTAGATTAGGATACTTCTCTAGTTAATTATATCTATACATGTATGCCCTGACTCTTATAAGTTGTTTGTTCACAAATCAGTCTGCATTAGTTGTCATGTTTGTTTGTAAGTCCATTCAGCAAACAATAAAAAATATGTATTCTTTTATATTTTAATATATGAGCTACTATATTTCACAATCCTTTTGTGTTCGTTTTTATAAAGTGTATTTTATTTATTTTGTTATATAAAGTTTATTCGTAATTAAGATGCACTGTTATTCATTGGCATAATCTGTATTGTAATAGTTTGATAAATGTGGGATATATAACCTTGAATATATTTATTTTACCCACTCTATCATAATTTGTATATTTTCTTTGGTGTAGAAGGTGATAGTTCATTAATTTACTTGCACTTCACGAATATTGAACGTAGATTGAATAAAGGGACTTTTATTTTGCCTCTTGGAGCCTTTCGTGCAGTGACGTCATAAGAGTTGCGCTGCAGCCTGCAGCTCGTTTGTCGGTTGAAAGAAGATTGTGAAAGAAGAGGTGTTTGTGTGAGGTAAATAAAACGACACAAAATATGTTTAAATTGTAAAACTTTATTTTAAAGTTCTGAGAGTTGTTTCACAAGAGCCAACATTTGTACAAGGCAATAAACTAAGAGATTTACTTCACTTTTAAAGCCGTACAGATCTGTTCATGAGTTTTACATTAACTTTAAGAAATACTCGTGCTCCTCTTTTCCATAAAGTTCATTAACATAGCTGATGGAAAATTGAGAAATTACAATAAATGACTTTACCTGGCTTTTCAGAGATCTTATGGATTGAATTATTACACATTCAACTACTCTACTATTCTGATCCACTGTTGTAATGATGGAGTGTGTTAAAGAGGAGACTGATCCTGAATCATTCACAATAACACCTGAAGAACAAAGAGGTTTGTGTCTAAAGTTCTTTCCACAAACAGATTATGGAAAATGTGTCTGGGATTTGCTGGGATTCTATTAATGAAATCTGCCATCCTATCCTAATCAATTTTTCTCAGACTAGTTAAAGGTGACCAAGAATGGATTGAAATAAGATGTTATATTGTTCTTTGATATCTAAGTATAAGGTATGTGGCTTTTTAAGTGAAAAAATGATCCAGGGACAGTTTTACATGTCCATTTACAACCATAGGATTTGCCTTCAGAATGAAATTGTCTGTTAATTACGGATGGACGAATTCAGGTCCAGCCGTACCTTTATTTTTGATTTACTCGTATATAGACGGGTTGCACGGCGACGTCACTAACTGGTTGCGCGCGCAACCGAGGGGCAGAAAGAAGAGAAGTGCATTGTGTTGTATGCTAGTAGCGGTGTCTGTAAGTCAAAATGCCAAGCAGTTGTTGCGTGGAAAATAGTACCAACAGAGTCAGTGCTGGGTGCCTGATGTTAACATACCAGTAGATGCGACTATTACGTTACTAGCATAATAATTATAACATTATAATTCATACATGTATCACAGTAACACTGCAAAAATAAAGACAGAAAAACAGATCCAACTAAAATCAAGTCTTATTTATATACCAACAATAAAGAACGCTTCAATAATTAAAGTTGTTGCAGTAGCGGATCAGCTCACCAATCGGGCTTTCTGCCTCCTGGCTGCGCGCGCACCCTGCAATGTTTGTAAACTTGCAACCCCTCTATACGTACGTGAAAATAAGACAATCGTTACTTCTGTTTCTGTTACACCAATAAATTATAACTGTAATTTTTCATTGCACAGTTTTTTTGTATTCCTTACAAACCTACACAAACATGCACATTGTTAAAAACGCAACTACAAATGCTTTTACATATTTTTATTCAAAAATATTTTTTGTTCTCCTGTGCTTTTTTATTAATCACATCCCCAGCTTTAGAAAATTTACAAAGTGTTTGAAGAGGCCACTAGTGTGTCGATACTGCCCATCACTACAGTCATCTACATCTGATGGGTTGAAATAACAGATTTAATTTAGCCATCCTAATAATCGTTTTTTTGCAATTTGAGAATAAATTGAGGTTTGATTTTCTTAATTTAATTTCATTTTAATTTGTTCGTTTTAGGTCTAATGGGAGTGAAAGAGGAAGGTCACCAACAAAATGAAATGGAGGATGAACATCAGCATCACAATTTCATAAGTGAAGAAAAGTGCTCACAGATTGATGAGGATTCACCTGAAGAAAGAGAAGAAGACAAAATCTCTTTTACATGCCATCTTAATGGTGAGACTTTTTCACAGAAAGAACATTCAAATGTTCACATAAAGACTCACGCTGAAGAAAGACCATACGCCTGCTCTCAGTGTGAAAAGACTTACAAACGTAAAAACCACCTTAACGAACATTTAGTGATTCACACTGGTAAGTGGCCTTTCACCTGCCCTCAGTGTGATAAGGGTTTTTTACGAAAAAGACATCTTGATGATCACATAAATACTCACACTGGAGAAAGGCCATACACCTGCCCTCAGTGTGATAAGACTTACACATCTAAACAGCACTTTAAGGTTCATATAGTAACTCATTCAAACGAGAGATCATTTGCATGCCCTCAGTGTGATAAGTGTTTTAATCAACTAGAAAATCTTAATGTTCACATAAAGATTCACGCTGGAGTAAGGCCATACGCCTGCCCTCATTGTGAAAAGACTTACAGATATAAATGCCAGCTTCAGGATCATTTAGTGATTCACACTGGTGAGAGGCCCTTCACCTGCCCTCAGTGTGATAAGGGTTTTTTACGAAAAACACATCTTTATGATCACATAAAGACTCACACCGGAGAAAGGTCACACGCCTGTCCTCAATGTGAAAATACTTACAGATATAAAAAAGATCTTAGGAAACATTTAGTGATTCACACTGGTGAGTGGCCCTTCACCTGCCCTCAGTGTGATAAGGGGTTTCTACAAAAAAGACATCTTGATGATCACATAAAGACTCACACTGGAGAAAAGTCATACGCCTGTCCTTATTGTGAAAAGACTTACACATGTAAGCAGCATCTTAAGGATCATATAGTGACTCATGCAAATGAGAGACCATTTGCATGCTCTCAGTGTGATAAGTGTTTTAAACAACTAGGAACTCTAAATGTTCACATGAAGTCTCACACTGAAGAAAGGCCCTACAGCTGTCCTCAATGTGCAAAGACTTACAGACTTAAATGTCACCTTAAGGAACATTTAGTGATTCACACTGGTGAGTGGCCCTTCACCTGCCCTCACTGTGATAAGGGTTTTTCCCGGAAAAAAAATCTTGATAATCACATAAAGTCTCACACAGGAGAAAGAGTTTTATTGAGTCTTTGACGCTGATCAAACACAAGTGACTGTATACTGGAGAGAAGCTGCGCCGCTGTCATTCATGTTGGAGAAGTTTCAGATGATCACACAGCTGCAGACTCACAGAGAAAAGTGCAGTAAACAAAGATCAACTTCAGTCTTCAGGTTCAAACATATGAAGTGAAATGAAGATAAACCTCACAATTGAATTACTCCAAAATGTATGAATTTTAATGCATTACATGAAGTGGTTAAATTTATTCCTGTAGCTCATCTTGTAGAGCATTGTGTTAACAATTCAACAGGTCATGTGTTCAAATCCCAGGAACACACATGATGATGAAATGTATATCTTTAATGTATTGTAACTTCCTTTTGATAAATTTGCCAAATGCATTAAAAGGTAAATATTGTTTCAGGATTTATTATTTTTATGCTGGAGTAGCAGTACTATTAGATTTGCACTCATGTAATTTGTTAAATGGTGATAGCAACAGTTTCTATCTCCATCCATGTACTTAAAATCTAAATTTTGTTAATCATCGACATGCAGAGTTTGGTTTTAATAACGGATTACATGTAATCTGGATTACGTAATCAGACTCCAAAAATCAAGTACTTGTAATTAGATTAAACTACATTTTAAAATACTTGTAATCAGACTACCGCTACTTTTTAATGGATTACATGATTACATATCGCACAAGATGGAAGCAACGACAATGCAAAATGGAGCAGCACTCAGTGTTTGATCACTGTCTAGATGTATGGACGCCCTTTAATTTTTAAAGAAACTCGTCGTTTAAAGCGTAACTAAACCCCTGGTCAGAGCCTGACTCCACCCACTGGCAATATTTGAAAAATGCAAGAAAAGTGGGCAGATCCCAACGGAGATAGAGGGGACGAACTAAGCTCGTACCAAGCATGTGGTGAGATCGTAACAAGGGCGTGGCGAGCTTGAATCTGCTTACGTCACGAGTTACTTTTTGGACCCAACATCCAATAGGAAAATTCAACTGCAGTAGCCACCGTTCAACCTGAAGAGGGCAGCACTCAGACGTTTTTACACCATATATTGTAGTATTGAAACACTTTATATCCAAATGTCAAAAAACTTACTAAAATCAATGAACAGCACTAATAAAGCATCATTCTTACAGATCATTAACTAAAAAAAGTTGGTTAAGGGTTTAGTTACTCTTTAAAGAAACACTTCAGTTTTATTTGTGAGGTGAAATTTCAGACGTAGCAGGGTTGTTGCAGTGAATTTCATGAAATTCTGTATGTTTCTGCAATGTTGCTGTTTTGTTTTTATTTACTTTACAAATTCATAAAGTTTGCTTTTGTTTTATTCAATGTACTATCAGTTGACACTAATAGCAAAGTAAATCAGTCTTAGTATAGACCCCTTCACGGTTCACGTCACAGGCTGTTCCCACTGCGCATGTCGGGGTCAGAAAAGTCATTACAGCTGATTGAGTTGCGTATTATTCGGTATCGTCAAAAATGCCTACTTACGTCGTGGGCTGTGAAAATCGCACGAGGTCTTCCGTTAAGTTTTCGCGATTCATGCAGAATCTCAAAAACAAAAAAATACAACATCTGCGTCTGCAAGCAATTAACGTGCAGACTGGGACAATGCAAAGATCAAAGAGGCTTGTGTTTGTAGTGCTCACTTCATTTGAGGTAAGTCATCATTTTTCAGCACTGTTAGATTAAATTATAAAGCCTAAATGGTATGAACAGTTCGACCCCGTGCTGCGCGCGCACCCGATAGTCATTCAATGTTTACAAACCTTAAAGGGGTCTATTCTGAAGTTTTAAATATCCGTACATTGCACTTTAAAAATGAGTCTTGTTTGTGAAAAAGAATTAAATATATTTTTCCTCTTTATATATTTAAAATCAAGATTTGTAAAAAGTAATCTAAATGTAATCCAACAGTAGTCCGATTATTTTACCAACAAAGTGTAATCTAAGAGATTATATTACTGACTACAAATTTTGCCATGTAATTCGTAATCAGTAACTGATTACAATTCATAAGTAATCTACCCAGCTCTGTCGACACGATGGAAAGAGAAATATGCATTTTTGTGACTGAAGTGAGATTATTAAAGAAATTGTTTACTCAAAACTGTACATTTTCTAATTATTCACTTATAAGCAAGTGCTTCACATGTTAAATGTCGGTAACACTTTATTATAATGTTCATTAATTAACATTAGTTAACTACATTAGTTAACATGAACTAATGATGAACTGCACTTGTGCAGCATTTATTAATCTTTATTAATGTTAATTTCAACAATTACTAATACTTTATTAAAATTTGGTTAACGTTAGTTAATGCACCGTGAACTAACATGACCAAACAATGAACAGCTTTATTTCTATTAACTAACATTAACAAAGATGAATAAATACTGTACCAAATGTATTGCTCATGGTTTGTTCATGTTAGTTAATACATTAACTAATGTTAAATCATGAACATTATAATAAAGTGTTACCTAAATGTCTTTATTATCACATCAGATTCAGGTATTACAGTCTACAACATTTGCAATAGATTGGCTTAAGGTTTCAACACTATTTCTTTTTGTGAGCATAGCTTTGTGTACTATGCTTATTGTTGGTGCTTAAGATTTTTTTTAAATGTTCCTCATTTTTAAGGTAGTTTTGGATAAAAGCATCTTCCATATACATTTATTAATGCTGTGATGAGCTAAAAGGTGTTAGATGAAGGAAATAAGTATCACTGAATTTCAATCTGAAAGATTACAAGCTATCATAACACTGACGTGTTGACCACCTGTGTTCGTCTACGCTATTTTAATGTAAAGTACTTTTAATTGTATTTATACAGCTGCCCTGGAACACTAAACTAGATTAGGATACTTCTCCAATTAATTATATCTATACATGTATGCCCTGACTCTTATAAATTGTTTGTTCACAAATCAGTCTCCATTAGTTGTCATGTTTGTTTGTTTGTAAGTCCATCCAGCAAACAATAAAAAATATGTATTTTTATATTTTAATATGTGAGCTACTATATTTCACAATGTTAGTTTTTATAAAGTGTATTTTATTTATTTTGTTATATAAAGTTTAATCGTAATTAAGATGCACTGTTATTCATTGGCATAGTCTGTATTGTAATCGTTTGATAAATGTGGGATATTTAACTTTGAATATATTTATTTTACCCACTCATAATTTATATATTTTCTTTGGTGTAGATTAGAAGATGATAGTTCATTAATTTACTTGCATTTCACGAATATTGAATGTAGATTGAATAAAGGGACTTTTATTTTGCCTCTTGGAGCCTGTCGTGCAGTGACGTCATAAGAGTTGCGCTGCAGCCTGCAGCTCGTTTGTCGGTTGATAGAAGATTGTAAAAGAAGAGGTGTTTGTGTGAGGTAAATAAAACGACACAAAATTTGTTTAAATTGTATAACTTTATTTTAAAGTTCTGAGAGTTGTTTCACAAGAGCCAACATTTGTACAAGGCAATAAACAAAGAGATTTACTTCACTTTTAAAGCTGTAACGTTACAGATCTGTTAATGAGCTTTACATTAACTTTAAGAAATACTCGTGCTCCTCTTTTTCATAAAGTTCATGGATGGATGGGTAATTGAGAAATTACAATAAATGGCTTTGCCTGGCTTTTCACAGATTGTGTGAACCATTTGGCGTATGGATTGAATTGTTAAATTATAACTATGGTAAATTGTGTATCTTCACAGGTCTGTTCCTGTAGATGCTAAAGAAACAATTTTAAATGACACAATCTTGATTGAAGTCACTATCACACCAGTTCATCTATAAATACTGTGAAGAAGTCAAACAAGCAGCTGCTGTCACAACACATTCAACTACTCTACTATTCTGATCCACTGTTGTAATGATGGAGTGTGTTAAAGAGGAGACTGATCCTGAATCATTAACAATAACACCTCAACATACTCAACAACAAAGAGGTTTGTGTTTTATCATAATGAATAATAAATAACATTAAGAGAGTTTTTCATCATTCATTAATCTTTGGTAATGCCAATAAAGTTATGGCATTGATAATCATGTTCACGATGCATTAACAGTATAGCGGAAGATTTTCTTTTTCCGGTTGGATCATCAAGACTATTGGTCATCCCAGCTGTCAATCATTCTGGTGATATGTTGATGTAAGGCCGTCGAGCGTGCTCGTCCCTAGGTTCGCTTTCTGCACATGCGCACTTTCAGGTGTATATGTTTGGTGGTCTACGGTTTCAACCATTCAATGAAGCTTGTGTCTCACCGTGTTTTTTCAAAATGTCTACGGGGCGCAAGAGAAAAGGTGTCTACGAATTGTATGACAAGAAGAGAAAGGCCTCTGAAGAAAGAAACAAGACCAGAGTGTTTTTGGGAGAATATTTTACATGCTGGGGTGCGCTAAAAGCACAGGTTGGGCTTCCCACATGAAGTTTCTATTTGACAAAGTAAAGTTTGGTAAAGCTTGTCATGCTATTTGGAGAAATCCATTTAAAATCACTGCTAGTAAAAGTTGATGTAAGCTATGATTAGCGATGCTAGCCCTGGCACAAGTCACGAACCGCGCAGACACTGTAAAGCAGGTAGAGCGTTGCGCATGTGGAGGGGCGGTTCTTTTCCAAAATTCGGGAAAATCTCCACTATAACTTTAACTAATGTTACCTGTTAAATGTTTTATTTGAATATTATTAGTATGCTAAAAATGAACATTTACTAAGATTAATAACTGCTGTATAAGTATTTATTATTATGTTATCATGTTATTATTTTGTTTTATGGTGCTACTTAGCTGTATTTTTTAAGTTATGAAGGTTTAAATCAAAACAAACCAACTGCAGTTGCATTGAAATTAATTGGAATGCACAAACAAAAAACGAGATTTCTGAACAATTAAAAAACGGAGTTATCTCGTTTTGCAACGAAACTCTTCAAATATTTGCTGGATGGGCGTGTAAGTTATATGAAGTGTGCGCTGCAAATTGAGTATTTTTTTATTATTATTTCTGTCTAGTTTGCTCTCTTTATAGCGTTTAACCACGACTTTCGTCGCTTTTTTCCTGGCAGTGGCAGCAGCTATGTGATAATTAAGCAATATCGCTCGAGTAGGAGTGTGATATAGCTCTATATCATCACGGCTGTGATTAGGCCAGAGGCACACGTTTGAAAAACGAAAACTAGATACAACAACGGAGTTATTTTAAAAGCCTCTTTGTTTGAGAACTACTTCTTCCGCCACGGATTTGAGGGCGGCCAGAATGACAGGTAAAACTTTCGGCTGCTTTGAATCTCATAATAACTCAATGGACGAATAGGCGTTTCTTTATATTAACGTTTTTTGGTCACAAAGTGTAGTTTTAAGATTAGTTCAGTCGAGAATATATATTTATTATATTTAAATCTACAGTCGATTAGTAAAGATAGCGCCTGTTTGAGCGTTTGCTTAGTGAGATTCCGTACGTATGAGAACCAAAGCATGAGCGGACGTCAGTGTTCACTCGCCCCGCTGACCACCGCCCTCTCTGGGCTACATCTCTGACAGGGATTCCCTGGCTCTGATATTCGCCTTGTTTGTTTTTGATGGTCAAATGAGATCAAATCAGCACTATTACTTGTTTTCTTATTCATATTTAGTGTCTTTTGTGTTGTTATTGTTTTGGCGCGAGGTAAAAGTTAATAAAACTATACTTCTATAATGTTACTTTTGGTTTCCCATTTACTCTTAACGCGATACGAGCACTCAAAGAACTTTGTTCTTGTCAGTACTATATAAAACTGTTTTTTTATAAGTGTCAGAGAGATGTTTTTGCATGCTGCTTATAAATATACCAGTGGCGATATCTCATAACATGTTTTAATAGTCACGTCGCGATTAAATAAATGATCAATGTCCACATTTAAAAGCTGCGGTGCTTACCTGCAGTTCCACTGTGTTTTCGCGTTGTGATAAGAGATATAGCTCCAGAAGAAAAACCGAGTGTTTACATTCCTCTTTCCAAGTGTCCACACGATGTGACAAGACATTAATCCCATTAAGTTTAACATAACATCCAACAGCGCTGATCTTTAACGGAATAATAACTTCCGATTGTGATTCACCGACTGATTTACGAGCTAGTGAACTAATAAGACACACGGAGAGTGTTTAATAACAGCGCGTCTGTGTTTTTCCATTCAGATATGAGCCTGTTTAGGACCTCCATTCACTGGGTGGCGGAATGATACGAAAGGTGAAGCGGTTACAGTGCCGTTATCAGTACAATATTGCACGCCTCTTAGCCAATCAGATTCGAGAACCAGAAAGAACTGTTGTATAAAAAATTATAATTGGAGCCTGTAATTGGTGCTTCGAAGCTTTTGACACAGTGTGCTACTTCACTAGCCTGGTCCAACCAGACTCTTGTACAATTATTTCATTTGTACAGAGAGTCTGGCCACGCTCCATTGCAAAGCATTACTTCCGTTAAGAAGGGTCCTCTGTTGAAGTTTAAAACTATTGGATCTGCCCAGAGTCACTCTGAATCTGCCATAACCAATCGCTAACGTTTGGTCGTGAGGTATATCATGCACCGAAACCAGCTGGAAACAAGTAAGAATAATTAGACAAACAAAATTTAGCAAACCTGGTTCTTGCTCTGGCTTTAACTTCTGTATATTCGGCAGTTTTGCAACAACGGACCGAATAGATTTTCTCACGTCTTTCTCCGCTGCCATTACTGAACTACAACTCAAACTGACGCACGACCTCAACGTCATCGTTCTTAGCCACCCCCATCTGTTCGCTGATTGGTCCTGCAGATTTTTGCAGGAGAAAACGAAACTCTTCAGAGCAGTCCCAGACGTAGTGCTGAAGCGAAATAAAAATTAAGCGGAAGCACATAGGAGGGCGGAGCCAGGCTACTACTTCACCGTCTGGTGGTCAAAAATCCTACACCTAATGTGTCATTAAAAATGTATGTGCCCTCATAATCTTTAAAGAAAATTGCAGATTTCCTCCACTCCTCAAAACAGTCCGGGAAAGATCACAGCGATTACATGCAACAACATGACTTAACTTCCAAAGATCCAGTCAATTATCAATGAACGAATTCAAGGCCAGCCCTACCTTTATTCAAGCTGTTTCACTTTGATTTATGTCACCACGGAAAAATAAGACATTTACTACTTCTGTTTCATGGCAACTTTAATACCAACAAATTATAACTCTGTAATTTTTCATTGCTCTATTTTTTGTGTTCCTTACAAATCTACACGTGTTAAAAATTCAACCCCAAATACAATTAAATACTTTTATTACAAAATATTTTTTATGCACGGATATGTAAGAGAATTATGACAGCATTTTTCACAATGTACTTTTTCAAAATTAAGCCAGAGAGATTTTGGTTTTGCCGGTTGTTGATAAATAACAGCTGTGAATGATCACAACGCGCTTAAAAGACAAGTTTGGTATTTTACATTTAAAGCCCTGTTTTCAGATTGTTTATGATGAAATAGAACGGTTTTGACTGAAATTTGGACATATGATGCTGGCCCGAGACTTTTCGGGTGTTTCTTGTATCACCTTTCACCTCTATAATGGCTTTATAGGTATGACCAGCATGGGATGCTGGTGCTAGTATGCTGATGACCACCAGCACCAAACCAGCATGGACAAGCATGGAAATGATGCTGGTCTATGCTAACACAACAAATGCTGGTCTTGTTGGTATGCTGTTTTTTCCAGCACGGCTGATAGCGGTACTTTTTTACACAGCGTGGTTTGTCGCACAGTATTACAATTAAGCAAGCCTCAGGTATACAGTGATGATAAAATAAAAAACAATATAAAAACTATAAATCAAAACGATAACTGTTAATACAACATCAGGGGAAATAACTCACAATTATTATTTTTTTGTTTTAAAGGACAAGTTTGGTATTTTACACTTAAAGCCCTGTTTTCAGATTGTTTATGATGAAATAGAACGGTTTTGACTGAAATTTCGAAATATGATGCTGGCCCGAGAATTTTCGGGTGTTTCTTGTATCACCTCCCACCTCTACAATGGCTGTATAGGTGCACAGTACAATCCTTTCTGAAATGCATTAAACTTTCGTTTACAAAGACGTGAAACCGAGTGTTCTGTGGTGTTCACTGATATGCTCACACAAAAATCGCCGCAAAAGACGCCCTCCAACAGGTGTTTTACCATTCGTTGTTAACTTGTGGACCTATTTTTCCAAACGCCTCACACCCGTACATTCTTACACTGAGAGCTTGAATAATAGACACTCCAGCCCAGTTGGTGGCGATAATCCACCTTTGCCAATTGCAAGAACACAAACAAGGTTCCCGGCGCGGAGTAATACCGTACCTCACAGCACATCTAATACAAGTCAATGGAGTTGGACAAAACTACGATAAAACCTGTTGGAAGACGTTTTTTGCTGCACACACACAATAATCTATTTTTGCATTTTGAGTTTAAATTGAGGTTTGATTTTTGTTCATGTTCATTTGTTTGTTTAGGCGTAATGGGAATGAAAGAGGAAGTTCAAGGACAAAATGAAATGGAGGATGAAGATCAGCACCACAATTTCCAAAGTGAAGAAAATTCTTTCAATTGCTCACAGACTGATGAGGACTCACCTCAAGAAAGAGCAAAAGACAAAATCTCTTTTACATGCCATCTTAATGATGAGACTTTTTCACAAAAAGAACATTCAAATGTTCACACAAAGACTCACACAGGTGAAATGCCTCAGTGTGAAAAGACAAGTAAAAGGCGCCTTAAGGATTATTTAGTAAGTCACACTGGTGAAAGGACCTTGGCATGCCCTCACTGTGATAAGTGTTTTAAACAACGAAGAAGTCTTTATGTTCACATAAAGACTCACACTGGAGAAAGGCCATACAGCTGCACTAAGTGTGATAAGTGTTTTAAACGACAGGGAACTCTAAATGTTCACATGAAGTCTCACACTGAAGAAAGGCCCTACAGCTGCCCTCAATGTGAAAAGACTTACAGACTTAAAGACCACCTTAAGGAACATTTAGTGATTCACACTGGTGAGTGGCCCTTCACCTGCCCTCAGTGTGATAAGGGGTTTATACGAAAAAGACAACTTGATGATCACATAAAAACTCACACTGGAGAAAGACCATACGCCTGTCCTCAGTGTGGAAAGACTTACACATCTAAACAGCACCTTAGGCATCATAAAGTAACTCATACAAATGAGAGACCCTTTGCATGCCCTCATTGCGATAAGCGTTTTAAACGACCGGGACATCTTAAAAGTCACATAAAGTCTCACACTGGAGAAAAACCATACAGCTGCCCTTCGTGTTATAAGGGATTTTTACGAAAAAGTACTCTTGATATTCACTTAAAGACTCACACTGGGGAAAGGTCATATGCCTGTCTTCAGTGTGAAAAGACTTACGTATGTAAACAGCACCTTAGCAATCATATATTAACTCATACAAATGAGACACCATTTACATGCCCTCAGTGTGATGAGGGTTTTTTACAAAGAATAAATCTTAATATTCACATAAAGACTCACACTGGAGAAAGGCCATACAATTGTAAAAAGGCTCAGATGAAACACAAAATAATTCACACTAATCACAAGCCTTTCTCTTGCCTTCAATGTGGAAAGAGTTTTAAACAAAAAGGAACCCTTAATGTTCACATGAGGATTCACAGTGGTGATGGGCTTTACACCTGTCCTCATTGTGCGAAGAGTTTTACAAATAAAGGAAGTTTAGAGGCTCACATACGAGTTCACACTGAAGAGAAACCTTTCAGGTGCCCGCAGTGTGACAAGAGTTTTAAACAACGTGGAGCTCTTCTGTCTCACATACGAATTCATACTGGTGAGAAGCCTTACTCATGCCATCTGTGTGATAAGAGTTATACATGGCCCCGAAGTCTCAAATATCATCTGCTGTTTCACCATAATGTATAAAACCCCTAAAAGTGTTCACATTGTGTAAAGAGTTTTATTGAGTCTTTGACGCTGATCAAACACAAGTGACTGTATACTGGAGAGAAGCTGCACCGCTGTCATTCTTGTTGGAGAAGTTTCAAAGGAGAAAAGAGCTAACTGAGTGAACAGAAATCAACTTCAGTCTTCAGGTCCAAGCACATGATGTGAAATACAGATACATCTTGCAATTGAATTACTTCAAAATATCTTAATTTTAATGCATTACATGAAGTGGTGAAAATTGTTCCTGTAGCTCATCTTGTAAAGCATTGTGTTCGCAGTTCAAAAGATTAAAAAGCAGTTCTGATTAAATGTATAGCTTCAAAGTATTGTAACTTGCTTTTGATAAAAGTGTCAAAATGTAAAAAAAAAATCAGAATTTATATTTTTCACGCTGGAGTAGATTTGCACTCATTAAAGGTAATTTGTTAAATAATGGTAACAATAGTTACCCTGATTAATTTTGTTAATCATGGATATGATGGAAAGAGAACTAAACATGTGACTGAAGTAAGATTATTAAAAAATAATGAAAATCTTTGTCATTATTCACTTATAAGCCAGCGCTGCACATGCTGATTGTCTCCATTATTAGATCCAATTTAGTTTTTACAGGCTATATCACATTTTATAAACTTTGACCCATTCAAGTCTCTCTTTATTGAATTGAGCTGCAATTAAATAAAAAAATATGTTTTTTTTCTCCAATGTTTTTAGATAGGGCTATCTTTGTGTGATATAGTTTTTAATTGTTTTGTTATGTAAACTTTAATCGTAATTAAGATGCAGTTTGTGTTGTAATCGTTTGACAAATGTGGGATATTTAACCTTGAATATATTTATTCATGATTTGTATATTTTCTTTGGCATAGAAGATGATAGTTCATTCATTTCCTTGCATTTCACAAATGTTGAACATAGATTAAGAAGTAAAGGGACTTTTATTTTGCCTCTTGGAGCCTGTCGTGCAGTGACGTCATAAGAGTTGCGCTAGCAGCGCTTCAGCTCGTCTGTCGGTTGAGGGAAGTTGAGGTGTTAGTGTGAGGTAAATAAAAGGATACAAATGTGTTTTGAATGATTTTGTGAAGAAAGATACTCCAGCAACTTAAATACAAATATTAAATGATATTACAGTTTTGTAAAACTTTATTGTAAAGCACTGAGAGTTGTTTCACTAGAGCCAACATTTATATTCATGCTCCTCTTTGCTATACAATTCTTTAACATAGCAGATGGATAATTAATGTTGTTAGTAAAATTGATCAGGGTCATAACTTGTTAGACATGGATAATACAGTTACATACTTTGTTTTTTCATTTGATAATGGTCAGACATTGTTTGTTTGTGTAAACAGACATGCGATTTTTATTTGTATTGTCCAAATTTTATGCCCACAAATAGAAAACACAACTATAAAGACAACTTGTAATTGGTTTAAAAATTAATGTAAATCTGCCTGTAAAACCTAAAAGTCTCATAATCTAATGATGAGATTAGGAGCATCAAAGTTTGGTTTTATATTGATTTCAATCTTTGACATGATCTTCCTCAATCAGTGTTAATGATATCAACGTTATATTTTGACAGACTTTCTTTACATTATTTAGTCATTTGTATATCTTCACAGGTCTGTTTTCTGCGAAGAAGTCAAACAAGCAGGAATCACAGCTGCTGTCTCAACACGTTCAACTACTCTACTATTCTGATCCACTGTTGTAATGATGGAGTGTGTTAAAGAGGAGACTGATCCTGAATCATTCACAATAACACCTGAATATACTGAACAACAGAGAGGTTTGTGTTTAAAGCCTTTTTCACAAACCGATTACGGTATAACATATTGGGGCGGTTTCCTGGACAGGGATTAGACTAGTCCTAGACTAAAATAAATGTAAGAACTGTCAAAATTGAAAACAACTTGCACTGACATATCTTAAAATACATCAGTGCCCTTTGTTTTGCTTCAAAATGCACACCAGTAATGTTTTTAGTAAGGCGTGTTTGTTCAAACTAGTTATATTTCCTAATTAAACTAGGGCTTATATATGTTCGTATATATCAATTTATGTACCGTATTTTCCAGACTATAAGTCGCTCTGGAGCTTAAGTCACATCAATCAAAAATGCTTCATGAAGATGTAAAAACATATAAGTCGCAATGGACTACACGTCGCATTTATTTAGAAAATTATTTCACAGAATCCAAGCCGAAGAACAGATATTTTATATGGAAAGGCAAGTTATTCAACTAAACAATAGCACACAGAACAGCAGGCTGAATAGATGTCTGTACGTTAAAGTAATATTATCAGTTATTTACACGATACACAATAGCATTCAGAACTTACCTGGAAGGCTGAATAGTCTAAATTAACCAAACAAGCCAACTAGCGTGAAGTTGGCATACTCCTCATTCCGCATCACTGAATCTATTGAATTACATAAATACAGGAGCAGCATATAGCGGACTCTCGTGGCTGTAGACAGTAATGTTTATATGTCAAAATTAAGATATACTGACTTATATGTCGCGCCTGACTATAAGTTGCAGGACCAGCCAAAGTATAAAAAAAGTGCAACTTCTGGTGCGGAAAATCCGGTATTTGGTGTGCTGTCTGGGGAGGCCTCCTAGCTCGGAATTTGACCCGAACCCAGAGTACCCCCCACCCTTTAATCACTGGAAAGGGATGCTGCAAAAATTGTCATGAGAGAGAGTTGAGAGACAGCTTTATTTACAAGCTTCCTCCTGCACTGATTGGTTGATTCCCTAAACATTCGCATCCCAAAATTTGTAAAAATAAAATTTCAAATAATATTTATGAGGTAAGACATTGAGCATTCACACAGCGCTTTGCCCATGCATCACATCGGAACCTCTTTTAGAACCGAAACTTACGAATTCTGAGCGGTTCCGATTCCTTTTAAAAAACAGAACCGGTTCTGAATAAGAACCAAGTCTTTGTTCCCAATCCTTGAGGTGGGAATCATAGAGTACCTCACAATACGATGCAATACATGATACATGGCTCACTGTAACGACCGCATCACGCTGCGGCGATTATCGGTATATTACTAGCCAATCCTATTGTGATATACAGTGCTCTATTTGAATCAAGTCTTGGGGGGGTCCCCAACATAAACAATATTTCACCATGCACCATAAATGCATGAAACTAGTTTATTAGATATTAAATATATAAATTGTTACGAAACAGTCTTTCAGTCTGTGTGTTGGTGGGGATTTTTCAATGATTTCAGTACATATGATTTTTATTATTTTTTTGACAAAAAGTGGAGGGCCTGTGCCCCAATAAAGCTTTATGTCTAGCAACGCCCCTTACCGAAATGAGAGAGAATGGCAAGCCTTTTAGTTCATGGGATAAAAAAATTAAACAGCCAGGTATGTGTCTTTGCATAGTGTATCGTTATGCCACGGGAGACTTGTGTCTCTAGACAATATGTCAATAATGGCAAAACAGTGCTAGCTCGCCATCGATCTGAAGTAAATACTGTAAAAAACAAAACATGCACTGAAAAGTTGAAAAATTATTTGTCAAGGTAAGTATATTTTTATACTTAAAAATAGCTTTTAAAGGGGACATTTCAAAAGACCTTTTTAAGATGTCAAATATATATTTTGTGTCCCCAGAGTACAGTAGTTTTAGCTCAAAATATCATAAAGATAATTTATTACAACATGTTAAAATTGCCACTTTGTAGGTGTGAGCAAAAATGTGCGATTTTGGGTGTGTCCTTTTAAATGCAAACGAGTTTTCACATTTTCTAGGTTGACAGAACCACTTGGGGCCCAATTATAGCACTTAACATGGAAAAAGATTTTTATAATATGTCCCCTTTAAAATACACAAACTGGCGATTTTAAAGCAATTAAAAACATCTCCCCTAAAACGCTATTGACTGTTTAAATAGTCTTAGTTAAAAGAATAACTTTGCCTGAATTTTTTTCACTTTAGTCCATGCAATTAGCAACATTTTTTCACTTTAATCTATGCAATTAGCAACATGACCCAACTTCCAACGATAGAATCAATTATCGATGGACAAATTCAAGTCCAGCCCTACCTTTACTTAATTTCAGAAGCCATTTCACTCAGATATACGTTACCACAGGAAAATAAGACAATTGTTACTTCAGTTTCATGGCAACTTTAATACACCAATAAATGATATCATTGTACCATTTTTTTGTATTCTTTACAAACGTAATCAAACATGCACATGGGCTTGGATTTTGTGAAATATTTTTTTAAATAAACACAACGTATAGCCCAGTGCGACTTATGTTTTTTTCTCTTCAAAACCCATTTTTGACTGATGCGACTTATACTCCGGAGCAACTTGTAGTCCAGAAAATATGTTAATTTAATTTCTTGTTAATTTGTTTATTTTAGGCCTGATGGGAGTGCAGTACGGAGGTCAACAAAAAAATGAAATAAAGGATGAAGATCAGCACCACAATTTCCAAAGTGAAAAAAATTATTTCAGTTGCTCACAGACTGATGAAGATTCACCTGAAGAAAGAGAAGAAAAAATCTCTTTTGCCTGCAATTTTAATGGTGAGACTTTTTCACAGAAAGAACATTTACAGGTTGACATAGTGACTTACACAGGAGAAATGCCTCAGTGTGAAAAGACTTGCGCAAGTAAAAGCCACCTTGAGGATCATTTAATAAGTCACACTGGTGAGAACACCTTTGCATGCCCTCAGTGTGACAAGTGTTTTAAACGACAAAGAAATCTTAATGCTCACATAAAGACTCACACTGGAGAAAGACCATACGCCTGTCATCTGTGTGAAAAGACGTACATATTTAAAGACCACCTTAAGGATCATTTAGTGATTCACACTGGTGAGTGGCCCTTCACCTGCCCTCAGTGCGATAAGGGTTTTATACGAAAAAAACATCTTGATGATCACATAAAGACTCACACTGGAGAAAGACCATACGCCTGTCCTCAGTGTGAAAAGACTTACATATGTAAACAGCACCTTAAGCATCATATAATATCTCATACAAATGAGAAACCCTTCGCATGCCCTCAGTGTGGTAAGTGTTTTAAGCAAATAGGAAATCTTAATGTTCACATAAAGTCTCACACTGGAGAAAGGCCCTACAGTTGCCCTCATTGTACAAAGACTTACAGACGTAAAGACCACCTTAAGGATCATTTAGTGATTCACACTGGTGAGTGGCCTTTAACCTGCCCTCAGTGCGATAAGGGTTTTTTACGAAAAAGACATCTTGATGATCACACAAAGACTCACACTGGAGAAAGACCCTTCACCTGTCCTCAGTGTGAAAAGACTTTCACATGTAAACAGCACCTTAAGGATCATATAGATAATCATACAAATGAGAGATCCTTTGCATGCCCTCAGTGTGGTAAGAGTTTTAAACAACTAGGAAATCTTAATGTTCACTTAAAGTCTCACACTGAAGAAAGGCCATACAGCTGCCCTCTGTGTGGAAAGACCTACAGACATAAAGGACACCTTAAGGAGCATTTTTTTAGTCACACTGGTGAGAGGCCCTTCACCTGCCCTCACTGTGATAAGAGTTTTTTACAAAAAAGACATCTTAATGATCACATAAAGTCTCACACTGGAGAAAGGTCACATGCCTGTCCACAATGTGAAAAGACTTACATATATAAAGGAGATCTTTGGAAACATTTAGAAAGTCACAAAGATAAAAGGCGCTTCACCTGCCCTCAGTGTGATAAGGCTTTTTTACAAAAAAGAAATCTGGATATTCACATAAAGTCTCACACAGGAGAAAGACCATTCGCCTGTCATGAGTGTGAAAAGACTTTCACACGTAAACAATACCTTACAGAACATACAGTAACTCATACAAATGAGAGACCCTTCACCTGCCCTCAGTGTGATAAGTGTTTTTCACTAAAAAGAAATCTTGATATTCACATAAAGACTCATACTGGAGAAAGACCATACAGCTGCAATCTGTGCGGAAATACATACAAATGTAAAAAGTCTCTGAAACGACATAAAATAATTCACACTATTCCCAAGCCTTTCTCTTGCCCTCACTGTGGAAAAAGTTTTAATCAAAAGGAAACCCTTAATAGTCACATGAGGAGTCACAGTGCTGGTAGGACTTACAACTGTCCTCATTGTGGGAAGAGTTTCACAACAAAAACACATTTAGTGAATCACATACGCATTCACACTGGAGAGAAACCTTTCAGGTGCCCTCAGTGTGACAAGAGTTTTACACAACGTGCACATCTTAAGTATCACATCCTAATTCATACAGGTGAGAAGCCTTTCTCGTGCCATCTGTGTGATAAGCGTTACATGCAGTTACGAAGTCTCAAATTCCATCTGATGTTTCGCCATAAAGGAGAAAACCCCTAAAAGTGTTCACATGGAGGAAACTTTGACGCTGATAAAACACAAGTGACTTGTTGAAGAAGTTTCAGGCGATCACACAGCTGCAGACTCACAGAGAAAAGTGCTGTCTGTAAAGAGTGAACAAAGATCAACTTCAGTCTTCAGGTCCAAACAAGCCAAATCAAGTTCACCAAGCTTCCGAAGTCATTCCACATCACTGAATCCATTGAATTACATAAATACATGAGCAGTATGTAGCAGACTGTTGCAGCTGTAGACTGTAATGGTTTCTCTTGGTTCATATGAATACATTTTTACATATAAGTCGCACCTGACTATACGTCGCAGGACCAGCCAAACTATGAATAAGTGACTTATAGTCCGAAAAATATGGGACTCAAAAATATATATTTTTGTTGTGAATTTTTCTTGTAGCCCAACTTGTAGAGCATTGTGTTAAGAGTTTAAAAGGTCATGGGTTCAATCCCAGGTAGACACATTCTGATGAAATGTATAGCTTTAATGTGATTTAACTTGCTTTTGATAAATAAATCAGACAAATGCATTAAAATGTAAATGTTTTTTCAGGATTTATTATTTTCATGTTGGAGTAGCAGTACTATTAGATTTGCACTCATTAAAGGTAATTAGTTAAATAATGGTAACAGTATTTATATTCTTCCACATACTATATAAATTTTGTTAATTATGGATATGATGAAAAGAGAACTAAACATTTTTGTGACTGAAGTGAGATTATTAAAGGAATTGTTCAACCAAAACTGAAAATCTCTGTCATTATTCACTTATAAATTAGTGCTTCACATGTTAGATGTCTCCATTATCAGATCCAATTCAGGTCTTACAGTCTGTGCTACATTTCAAAAAACATTTCACTCACTTCCTCTTTAGTAAAATTAGCTGCCATCCTTCACCTCATCTAAAGACATCTTTCTGTATTCATTGGATTATCCATTCATCACTTCTTTCCACTGCACTTAACTAGATTAGTATTCTTCTCCAATTAATTTTATCTATACATGTACGCCCTGGCTCTTATGAGTTATTTGTTCATAAATCAGTCTGCAATACTTGTCATGTTTGTTTTGCAATATTTTAAGGCCAGCAATTTTAAACTAAGTGGACCATGATAAAATAGGGTGGACCTCAATGCCTACTCTAAAAATGACATCATTTTTCAATATAGTAGTGGTTAAATGAATTACATTATGTTTTTTGAGGCATTGATCGAATACTTTGGAGTCGGCAAAAAAAGAGAGTGGGGTAAAATAAAATAAGAACAAATTAAGAAATTACAAGCAGATAAAAATAGAAAAGAACAAAGTTATAAATAAAGTATGACAATACGATTTAGTTACAGAAATAAAATTAAATGAATATTAACACAGTCTTTATTCTATAAATTAAATGTAATTCATATTTTTTAAGCTATAGAAGTGATTTTCCTTAATCTTCTGTTGTTTAATTAACATAATGACACAAACATATAAGCAGATGAGTATAGGCCTACTGTCACTTTTTAAACCAGATAAGCATGGATCCATTTATTGATACACATCTGAACATTCTTTCTGAACTGATTTCTTTACGTTCACTGTAATACATAATAATTGACTTTTGTTTTTATGATAATACTTTCCTGACTGTGGCATTTCGAGATAATTTTGTGTGTATGTGTCCTGTCAAGTTCAGAGAGATTATGTATTTGAAACTCGCCTTCATCTGTGTCCTGTATGTGTAAGCGTCTTGCAAAATTATAAAAAAAAAATTATTTTAACGTTTGCATGGTTTAGAAATACATCCAAATTTATTTATTTCTGAAAGTGTATTTGAGTGATATAAGTGATTTTTATCATTTATGTACAAATTCCGCTGCTTTCCCACAAAAATACGTTGTGTCTCTCAACCTGGGTGTCACCCTGGCCCTTTTGTAGCCTTGCCAGCTATTTTTTGAGATATATTATATTATATTTTATGTATTTTACTATGTACTTTATATCATTATTTTGTGATTTAGTTTTCATAGAGTGTAAATTATTTATTGTGTTATGTAAACTTTAATCGCGATTAATATGCTGTGTTATTCATTGGCAGAGTCTATATTGTAATCGTTTGACAAATGTGGGATGTTTACTTATAGATTCATGATTAATATATTTTCTTTGGTGTATAAGATGAGTGTTCGTTAATTTCCTTGCATTTCACGAAAATTGAACATAGATTGAATAAAGGGACTTTTATTTTGTTTCTTGGAGTCTGGCGTGCAGTGACGTCATGAGAGTTGCGCTGCTGCAGCTTGTCTTTCGGTTATGGGAAGATTGAGATTTTTGTGCGAGGTAAATATTTTTTGTTATTTTTAAAGAAAATATACTCCAGCAACTTAAATTACAATGTTAATTATGATTATTTTAATACTTGATTGTAAAGTACGGAGAGTTGTTCTACTACTATGCAAAGCGAGTTATTTTACATTGTAAGCCATTGATTTAGGTAATGTTATGTATATTTTTTTTAAATCTGTCAATGAGCTATAGATGCATTTTAAGGAATATTCATGCTCCTCTTTTCCATACAGGTCCTTTACATAGCAGATGGATAATTGCTGTTGCTAGTAAAATGAATCAGGGTCATAACTTGTAAAACATCGAAAATACAGTTACAAATGTACTTTGTTTTTTCATTTGAATATTGTCAGACATTGTATGTTTGTCTAAAATAACATACGATTTGTATTGTTCACATTTTTATGCCCACAAATAGATTACACAACTAAAAAGGTTTAAAAATGAATGTAACACTACCTGTGGTTAGTCTCAGTGGTGTAGTGCAGTGTATACACAGGTATATGGAGGAGAATAACGTTACCCAATAAAAAAAATAAAACATGAGGTCATAAATTAAGAAAATTACCACTTTCCCAGGTACCACTACACCACTAGTTAGTCTCATAATCTATGAGATTAAGAGCATTAAAGGTGCAGTGTGTAAATTTTAGTGGCATCTAGTGGTGAGGTTGCGATTTGCAACCAATGGCTCAGTCCACTGCTGACCTCTTCCTTTTGAAACACATAAGAGAAGCTACGCTAGTCGACACAGGTCAAACATGTCATCGTTGGAGACAACTTATTAAAAAAGTTTGTCCGTTAAAGGCTTCTGTAGAAACATGGCTGCACAAAATGGCGACTTCTATGTAAGGGGACCCTCTGTGTATGTAGATAAAACGTCTCATTCTAAGGTAATAAAAACATAACAGTTCATATATGAAAGGTCTTTATACACCCCTGATTATTTAGTTTTGTATATTATTTTGCATTTCTGTCAAGAGATCCTTCCAAAAATTACACACTTCACCTTTAAGGTTTGATTTTACATTAAAGATATCAAGGTTATAATTTTCACAGAATGGTATTTACATTATGTAGGATGGCTTTAGAAAGTAGATAAATAAAAATGACTTTAGTTGTATTTCCACAGACTGGGTCAAGCATTTGGCGTATTGATTGAATATTTAAATTATAACTTTGTTCATTTGTATATCTTCACATGTAGATGCTGAAGAAACCATCTTAAATGACACAATCTTTTTTCTGACACAACTACTCTACTATTCTGATCCACTGTTGTAATGATGGAGTGTGTTAAAGAGGAGACTGATCCTGAATCATTCACAATAACACCTCAACATACTCAACAACAAAGAGGTTTGTGTATAATCTTAATGAATGAGGAAGAGCTTAAAAGCTGTACAATATTATAATGAGGAATTTGACTTAAATGATTAAACAATAGAAAGACATCTGATGAGTTGAAATGTCAGAATTTAATTTTAGCCCAGCCATCATAAGAATCTTTTTTTTGTGCGTTTTTTGAGGTTTAATTTTTGTTAATTTAATTTCATGTTACTTTGTTTATTATAGGTCTAATGGAAATGAAAGAGAAAGGTCAGCAACAAAATGAAATGAAGGATGAACATCAACACCACAATTTCATAAGTGAAGAAAATTCTTTCAGTTGCTTACAGACTGATGACGGTTCACCTCAAAGAAGAGAAGAAGCCAAAATCTCTTTTGCCTGCAATCTTAATGGTGAGACTTTTTCAAGAAAAGGACCTTTAAATGTGCACACAAAGTCTGACACAGAAGTAATGCCAAACACCTGTTCTTATTGTGGGAAGAGTTTCACAAATAAAGCACATTTAGAGAGTCACATTCGCATTCACACTGGAGAGAAACCTTACAAGTGCCCTCAGTGTGACAAGAGTTTTAAATATCGTGGACCACTAGAGAGTCACATACGAGTTCACACTGGAGAAAAACCTTTCAGGTGCCCTCAGTGTGACAAGAGTTTTAAACAACGTGGAGCTCTTAAGCATCACATACGAATTCATACAGGTGAGAAGCCTTTCTCATGCCATCTTTGTGATAAGAGTTTTACACATAAACAAAATCTCAGATTTCATGAGCTGGTTCACACGAATGAGAGGCCGTTTAGCTGCGATCAGTGCGATAAGAAGTTTGTTAAGGCAGCTCTGCTAAAAGTGCACCTAAAGACTCATTCAGATGAGAGGCCGTATTTGTGTTCAGTTTGTGGAAAGAGTTTTCTAACTTTAAAAAAAGTTCAAGAGCACCAGATGAGGCACACGGGTATCAACTGCTCTGTGTGTGGAAATGTGTTTCTGGGACCCAAAGAGCTGAAGCAGCACCAGAAGATTCATACTGAAGAAAACCCCTAAAAGTGTTCACATTGTGGAAAGAGTTTTATATACTGGAGAGAAGCTGCACCGCTGTCATTCATGTTGGAGAAGTTTCAGACGATCACACAGCTGCAGACTCACAGAGAAAAGCGATGTCTGTAAAGACTGAACAAAGTCGTTAGGTCCAAACCGGGTGTGCCTCGTACATCCTGAAAAGTTAAGCTGATGGCTCTTTAATCGCCCCTTGGTGACTGGCTCAGTACAAGTCATAAACCCGGCACTCTTCATACAAATGAACCGGACTCGGATAGAAATAAAAAATTTTTATTACACTTCCAATAAAATGTTCTGAAAGATGGTTTTGGTTCTTTAAGGTAGTTCTTTTTATGATATATGTTCAATTGTTCATTTTTGTAATAAGTTTCATTTTTGTGTGTCTTTATGATTGATATGTGTGATTGACAGACTCTGAGCTTTGAGGGAAGATTGAAGATATAACAAACTCTTAATTTTTGATTTCTGTGTTATTTCACACCATAAAAATGAGTTGTATTTAACTTACCTTATTTTAGCAAGACAGTGAAATGAGACATTCAAGGGGCGTTGTTCAATTGTAAGACAACAGTTCCTTTAAATATAATTTTTGTCATGTAAAGTTTTGAGAGATAATGTTTTTTTCCACTTTTATTTAGCTTATTATTAGTGTGGTTCGGCGTGCTTGCCGCATTTTAAGGATAATTTATTTTAATATTGCTGTTTTTCCAGTAATAATAATAATACAATTTGCATGTCAATCATGCTTCCTTGTCTGTTTATTTATGTCATTATGGTGTTATGTTAGGTTATGTGAGGATATTGCTATATGAGAGGTTTACTGCTGTTATATTAATACTCATGTTTATAATTTGCAAATCAGACAGTGGCAAAAAAAATATTTCACGAATATTGAACATGGATTAAATAACGGGACTTTTATTATTAATTTTTTTTTATTCAGAAATGTCATATGTGAAGTACAAGTAGCATATATAACACAAAGTGTATTAACAATACATGAAGAGTTTCGTTGCAAAACGAGATAACCACCGTTTTTTTTAATTGTTCAGAAATCTCGTTTTTTTTGGTTGTGCATTCCAATTAATTTCAATTCAACTGCAGTTGGTTTGTTTTGATTTAAACCTTCATAACTTAATACAGCTAAGTAGCACCATAAAACAAAATAATAACATGATAGCATAATAATAAACATGTTTTGACAAAAATGTTAAAAAATGGATTTATCTCGTTTTGCAACGAAACTCTTCACATCCAAAGTCATCTGAAAAGATAGAAGAGAAGAGAAAAATAACAATAATAAAACTTTTAAATTAAATTCCAAAACAAGTATTAATTAATTACAGTGCATGAAAGATCTCATCATATTTCTTCAAAAAAAGAAATACTTTTTTGTTATTAATTAGTCTAGTGATTTAATTAAAAGTTCTACTTCACACAAGAAATCTATAAAAGTAGGTATTTTCTTAAGAAATCTTTCTTTGTGAAAGTAGAATTTTGCTATAAGATCGGGACTTTTATTTATTTACTTTTTTGATGATGCTGTGCTACAGATGGACTGTTAGCTTTTTTTATTGAATATCATCAACAAAACACATTTTTGATTAATGCCACATGAACATGAGGTATTACTCACACATTGTTCACAAGTTATCAGAAAAGAAAACAGAAAAAGAAAAAAAACTTACAAAAAAATTGAGTATTTTTAAAATATTATGTGTTTTCTGAGCTTTTTTGTTCTTAACTTTTTCGGGACTTTTATTTTGCCTCTGGGAGTCTGTTGTGCAGTGACGTCATAACAGTTGCGCTGCAACTCATCTGTTGTGGAGATTGAGGTGTTTGTGTGAGGTAAATCAAACGATTCAAAACATTTTTTGTTCTTTTTTAAAGAAAGATACTCCAGCAACTTAAATAAGAGTATTGTTACCTATTACTTTATTGTAACTTACTAAGAGTTGTTATATTAGGGCCAACAAATATTCAAAGTAGTTACATTCAGTTATGTATGTTTTTCAAATCGGTTACATTCAGTTATGTATGTTTGTCAAATCTGTTGACGAGTTTTACATGACTTTAAAGGAATATACATGCTCCTCTTTTCCATACAGTTTTTAAGCAGATTGATAATTGCTGTTGCAAGTCAAATTTATCAGGGTTATAACTTGAAAGACATGGGAAATAGTTAAAAAGTCTCAAAATCTAACGATGAGATTAAGAGCATCAAAGTTTAATTTTGTATAGATTTCAATATTTGACATACTGACTGAGTAAGATCATTAAAGATATCAAGGTTATATTTTCCCAGAATCTTCTTTACATTATTTAGGACGATTTTATGCAGAAAATGTATGTAGAAATCACAAAAAAATCCTTCACCTGGCTTTTCACTGGGTCAAGCATTTGGCGTATTGTTTGAATTGTTAAATTATAACTTTGGGCGTTTGTATATCTTCACAGGTCTGTTCCTGTAGATGCTGAAGTGAAGTCACTATCACACGAGTTCATCTATAAATACTGTGAAGAAGTCAAACAAGCAGCTGCTGTCACAACACATTCAACTACTCTACTATTCTGATCCACTGTTGTAATGATGGAGTGTGTTAAAGAGGAGACTGATCCTGAATCATTCACAATAACACCTCAACATACTCAACAGCAAAGAGGTTCGTGTCTAATCCTAATGACTGAGAAAGAGGTTAAAGTTTTCTTTGGGGGGGGGCGGCACCCCAGCCCTCCCTATTGACCAGCCGCCACTGCATCACAATAATCTTTTTTGCAGCTTGAGGTTAAATTGAGGTTTTATTTTTGTAATTTAATTTCACGTTAATTTGTTCAATATAGGTCTAATGGGAATGAAAGAGAACGGTCAACAACAAAATAAAATGAAGGATGAACATCAGCACCACAATTTCAAAAGTAAAGAAGCCAAAATCTCTTTTGCATGCCATCTTAATGATGAGACTTTTTCAAGAAAAAGACATTTAAATGTTCACACAAAGTCTCAAACAGGAGAAAAGCTAAACACCTGTCCTCAGTGTGATAAGATTTGCACAAGTAAAAAGCAGCTTAAGAATCATTTAGTAAGTCACCGTGAGAGGACTTTTGCATGCCCTCAGTGTGATAAGTGTTTTAAGCAGAAAAAACATCTTAATGATCACATAATGACTCACACTGGAGAAAAGCCACACGCCTGTCCTCATTGTGAAAAGACCTACAGGCATACTGGGCATCTTAAGGATCATTTAGTGAGTCACACTGGTGAGAGGCCCTTCACCTGCCCTCGCTGTGATAAGGGTTTTTTACGAAAAAGAAATCTTGATATTCACATAAAGACTCACACTGAAGAAAGGCTATACACCTGTCCTCAGTGTGAAAAGACTTACAAATGTAAACAGCATCTTAAGGATCATATAGGAACTCATACAAATGAGAGACCATTTGCATGCCTGAATTGTGATAAGTTTTATTCACTAAAAGGAAGTCTTAATAATCACATGAGGAGTCACAGAGGCGATGCGTCTTGCAGCTGTCCTCATTGTGAAAGGAGTTTCTCATGTAAAGCACATTTAGAGAGTCACATACGCATTCACACTGGAGAGAAACCTTTCACGTGCCCACAATGTGACAAGACTTTTAAAGAACGAGGACATCTTCTGTATCACATACGAATTCATACAGGTGAGAAGCCTTACTCATGCAATCTATGTGAAAAGAGTTACACACATGCACAAAGTCTCAAAGTTCATCTGCTATTTCACACAAATGAAAGGTCGTTTAGCTGCGATCAGTGCGATAAGAAGTATTTTTCGGCATCTCGGCTAAAAGTGCACCTAAAGACTCATTTAGATGAGGGTTCGTATTTGTGTTCTGTTTGTGGGAAGAGTTTTCTATCGCTCAAAAAAGTTCAAGAGCACCAGAAGAGGCATGCGGGTGTAAAGTGCTCTGTGTGTGGAAATTTGTTTTTGGGACCCAAAGAGCTGGAGCAGCACCAGAAGATTCATACTGAAGAAAATCCCTAAAAGTGCTCACTTTGTGTAAAGAGTTTTATTGAGTCTGTGACGCTGATCAAACACAAGTGACTGTATACTGGAGAAAAGCTTTTTGTTGTATATTAAATGCTCCCTCATCTGTAAATTGCTTTCGACAAAAGCATCTGCTAAATTAATAAATGTGTTTATGATGTGATTGATTTGAATCAGTTGTTATATGAAGAAGAGTATCACTACATTATTTGTCTCAAGATGCACACCAGTATTTTTTTGTAAGGTATGTTTGTAAAACTACTTAAATGTTTTAATATATCTAAGGTCTAGTCTTGGGCTGCGTTCAGCCTTGACAAAATGTTGCTTTAAATACAAACCGTTTTATACGTGCACACCGTTTCCAGGAAACATGTCGTTCAACCCAGAAACTGAAGCAAAACATTGCGCACCTGTTTGAACTTGAACGTGTCCCTGGCTTTACCTAAACCCTGTCCTGCTTTTATTATCAGTCGTTGAACAATGCGCCCGTTGGTTGTTGTGAATTTGTCCCGTCCCCTCCACTGTGATTGGACGGCTGAGTGTTTAACTCAAAGTTACATTTTTTGAACTTTGGGCGCTCGGCGCGGAGAAAAAAGCCATCTGCTGGCGTTTTAGAAAAGTGCTGCGCTTCTATTGAAAACAACTGAAAACATACGCCAGATGCTGGCGTAAATGTTTTGGGGTGCACGCCACTTTAGTTTTTTATAGCTTTTTCATTACGTTACGTTTATTATTTAAATATATATAAAAAATGAATGGCTTGGCTACTGAGATGTATATGTGTGCATATATGTTATGTATCTTTATTGTTCTTTAATGGTAAGTAAATTATTTTTTCAGTATAAATCACATATAAAAAGTAATACTTTCATGGATTATATAATTCCATTTATTAAATATTTTATAAAATTCCTGTTTTCTATTATTTATTTTTTTACCTAATATTTATAGCCTACGTGTTTGTTCTAAAATTATTGTGTTAACATGCAACGTAATACGCACAAACCTGTTTATATATTAATAACACTTGTGTGTGTGCGCTATATTTTTATATTTAATATGTATGTAAACATAATTTTAGAACAAACAGTAGAGACAAAAAGAAAAAAGACAGGCTATAAATTTAAGGTTAAAAGAAATACCTTAATAGAAAACTGAAAAAGTATGAAATAATAAATAAATTGTAAATACAGAATAAATTATATTTGGTATAAGCCATTCAAATCTTTAATCATTCTAAATATAAATATTTTGAGCAATATTAAATCGATTATTATCATTTACGTGCGAATTCCTCTGCTTTCCCACAAAAATATCAGTATCTCAAATAAGTATCTCTTCCCATACGCAAAAAAAATATTTTAAAATACAAAAATAGCCAAAAAATATTTTTAGCCCTCCATATATTTAAATCCAAGGAAATATATTCACGTCACATTAGAAGAGAAACTTTGTTACGAACCTTCAAAAATATACTTTATAACATTAACTTGTATTCAGTATATATTTAAAATATGTTTAGGCAAAAATACATTTTTGACATATAGGAAATTAGAGAAATATATTTGCTTGCCCTTAAAATAGATTTTGAAATATATGTTGATATATGAAGGTTAAAAACTAAATATAGTTTCAAATGCAAAAATATTTTCAATTGAGCATAACATTCTACAAAATGTATTTAGCATATATTTCAAATAGCCTATTTTTTTGACCAGAGAAATGTATTTTTTTGCCATATGGGTACAGTTACCAATCTGAGTGTGCCAATGCCACCCTAGCCCTTATGTTGCCTCGCCAGCTGTTTTAAGATATACATTATTTCACTTTCTATGTATTTTATATCATATGTTTGTGATTATGACTTTGAATTTATTTATTGTGTTGTGTAAACTTTAATCGCGATCAATAAGTGTTATTCATTAGTTTTATATTGTAATCGTTTGAGAAATGTGATATATGTAACCTTGAATTTATTTATTTTACCTATAGATTCATCATTTGTATATTTTGTCCTTGCATTTCAGGAATATTGAACATAAATAATAAGTAATGAGTAAAGGGACTTTTACTTTGCCTCTTGGAGCCTGCCGTGCAGTGACGTCATAAGAATTGCGCTGCCCGCAGCTCCTCTGTCGGCACGATTGAGATGTTTGTGTGAGGTAAATCAGACTATACACAATATTTTTTTTTTTTTTTTTTTTTAAACAAAACTCACACTATCACACCAGTTCATCTATAAATACTGTGAAGAAGTCAAACAAGCAGCTGCTGTCACAACACATTCAACTACTCTACTATTCTGATCCACTGTTGTAATGATGGAGTGTGTTAAAGAGGAGACTGATCCTGAATCATTCATAATAACACCTCAACATACTCAACAACAAACAGGTTTGTGTTTCATCTTAATGACTGATATTAAGTCATTAGAGCTGTACAATATTATATTGAGGAATTTTACTTAAGTTATTAAAAAATCTGATGGAGTTTAATTATTAATAGACAGCCATCACAATAATCTTGCATGTTGAGATTTAAGGAGGCATATCATGATCATCTGACTTTTTCCATGTTTAAGTGTTATATTGGGTCCCCAGTGCTTCTATCAACCTAGATAAAATTTATAAAAAATAAGTCATTGAAATCTGGCTCCCATTGTGATGTCAGAAGGGGATAATACCACCCCTAAATCTGCACTATCCAACCACAGCACTGTCATTTAATGCAGAGATTTGCATTTAAAAGGACACACCCAAAAACGGCACATTTTTGCTAACAAAAAGATTTATTTTTTCATCTTTAAAAAGTCGTGTGAAATGTCACATTTAAATTGAGGTTTATTTTTTGTTAATTTGTTCATTATAGGCCTGATGGGAATGAAAGAGGAACATCAACAACAAAATGAAATGGAGGATGAAGATCAGCACCACAATTTCAAAAGTGAAGAAAATTCTTTCAGTTGCTCACAGACTGATGAGGATTCACCTGAAGAAATAATAGAAGAGAAAATTGCTTTTGCATGCCATCTTGATGGTGAGACACTATCAAGAAAAGGACATTCAAATGTTCACTCAAAGTCTCAAACAGATGTTATGCTATACACCTGTCCTTATTGTGGAAAGACTTACAGACATAAATGGCACCTTACTGAACATTTAGTGAGTCACGCTGGAGAAAGGCCCTTCACCTGCCCTCATTGTGATAAGTGTTTTGAACGGAAAAAAAATCTAAATATGCATATAAAGACTCACTCTACTGAAAGGCCACACGCCTGTCCTCATTGTGAAAAGACTTACAGACTTAAAGGACACCTTAATGAACATTTAGTTACTCACACTGGTGAATGGACCTTTACCTGCCCTCAGTGTGATAAGGGTTTTTTACGAAAAATAAATTTTGATATGCACATAAAGACTCACACTGGAGAAAGGCCATACGCCTGTCCTCATTGTGAAATTACTTGCATATCTAAACGCTCCCTAAAGGTACATATATTAACTCACACAAATAAGAGACCCTTCGCATGCCCACAGTGTAGTAAGTGTTTTTCACTAAAAAGAAGTCTTAATCTTCACAAGAGAAGTCACAATAATTTTGAGTCTTACACCTGTCCTCATTGTGAAAAGAGTTTCTCGTGTAAATCAAATCTAGAGAGTCACATACGAGTTCACACTGGAGAGAAACCTTTCAGGTGCCCTCAGTGTGACAAGAGTTTTAAACAACGTGGAGCTCTTAAGTATCACATACGAATTCATACAGGTGAGAAGCCTTACTCGTGCCATCTATGTGGTAGGTGTTACACACATAGACGAAATCTCAGATATCATGAGCTGGTTCACTCGAATGAGGGGCCGTTTAGCTGCGATCAGTGCGATAAGAATTTTGTTTCGGCAGCTCTGCTAAAAGAGCACCTAAAGACTCATTCAGATGAGAGTTCGTATTTGTGTACTGTTTGTGGGAAGAGTTTTCTAACGCTCAAAAAAGTTAAAGAGCACCAGAAGAGGCACACGGGTGTGAAGTGCTCTGTGTGTGGAAATGTGTTTCTGGGAGCCAAAGAGCTGGAGCAGCACCAGAAGATTCATACTGAAGAAAACCCCTAAAAGTGTTCACATTGTGGAAAGAGTTTTATTGAGATTTTTTGACGCTGGTCAAACACAAGTGACTGTATACTGGAGAGAAGCTGGATCGCTGTCATTCATGTTGGAGAAGTTTCAGACGATCACACAGCTGCAGACTCACAGAGAAAAAAGAGCTGTGTGTAAAAAGTGAACAAAGATCAGCTTCAGTCTTCAGGTCCAGACACATAATGTGAAATGCATATAAAATGTATATAGTTAAATGTATAGCTTTAATGTATTGTAACTTACTTTAGATCAGTCCTTTCAAATAGGGGGGCGCACGAGACCCCGGGGAAAATACTTTTTCAGAAAGTGATTTTTTTGCACCGTCACTTAAAGACATTACACCCCAATCACGCTGATAAGCCGCTTGAGTTTTTTATTATTATTTATTGATTATATTTAATTTAATTTTTCAAAAAATATTATACTTTAAATCAGGATTGATTTTTTTTATTTCATGCAAATTTATGCATTTTAAGTCTTTTCGGTTACAGACTAAAAACAATGTTAATAAAGTTATTCTTTGTTGTAAGTTGATTGATATTTCTTTTTTTTGTGTTTTCTTTAATGTTAATAAGGATACAATGTTTTGCAGATGTGTAATTTTATAGACAAATTATACTATTTACAGTTATGGCGGAGAGTTGGGGGGGGGCGCGAAATGTTTACTTCTTCCTAGGGGGGGCGTGACAGAAAATAATTGAGAAGCACTGCTTTAGATTAACGTGTTTAGCCAAATACATTAAAATGTAAATGTTTTTTCACTGAATCCTTTAAAGGAAACATCTATAGACACAACTCTTCTGCATTCATTGGATTATTCCCCTTATTCATAACTTCTTGTAATTTCTACTTGTGAGCATAGCTTTTTGTACAATGCTTACAAGAGTGGAACATTGCATTAAGACATGTTACCCAATCGGGTAACAAAAATGTCAGAAAACGACACCTCTCGCCATTCTGTTGGGTCATTTTTCCAGTCACAGATACTCTACAGACAATCTGACCCAAAATGGCACAGTTTATCTATGTACCTTGTATTGCCAAACAGCAGGAGTGATTTTATGTAGGCCATATTGGTTAACACCATGATTTCATATTGAGGGAGAAGGAACTTTACCTCACGCTACACCCCCTATGACTGGACACCGACCAAGTATATGGTCCAAGCTAAACTAAATTGCTTATTAATAGATCCGTGCATACTATGAGATGTAGGATGTAGAGTTATAATGAAGCTTTTAAAAAGCATGAAGAAATTGCTATGACAGGAAAACTTTTACATCTGCTAATATGATGTTTAAAGATGAGTTTTAAGTGATAAAGTTAATAACTACAGGGGGATTTTAAAATATTGGAGTTTATATTGTAATCATTTGACAGATATTAGGCCTTGAATATATATTTTTTACATATACATCCATGTTTTAATATTTTATTTGGTGTAGATGATAGTTCATTAATATTCTTGCATTTCACGAATTTTAAAAATGGGACTTTTATTCTGCTACTTTGGAGCCGGCAGTGCGGTGACGTCATCAGATTTGCGCTTCAGCTCGTCTGTCGATTGAGGGAAGATTTTGGTGTTGTTTGAGGTGAATCAAACCTACAAAATGTGGCTTGATTTTTTTTATGTGCTCCAAATTATAATATTTTTACATTGTTTCAGATCAAATGTAATACTCTAATAAAGTAAATTAATACTCTTGAGAGTTGTTAGAGCAAACCTTTATTAAATGGTGAAGAGATAACTTACTTTTCAAGCTATTAATGAAAGTATGTTTTTTTGTTAATGTTTTTTTTCATGATTTTTAAGGAATATTCATGCTTCTCTTTTCCATACAGTTCTTTAACATAGCTGATGGATAATTGCTGTTGCTAGTAAAATTGATCAGGGTCATAACTTGACATGAATACAATACAGTTACAAATTGTCAGACATTGTATGTTTTTGTAAACGAACATGTGATTTGTATTAGTAATGTCTATTTTTATGCCCACAAATAGAAAACATCAACTATGAAGACAACTTCTTCAATCTTTGACATAATTTTCATCAATCATTATAAAAAATATCAAGTTTATATTATATTAAATTAAACTTAAACAGTAAATCACAGTAAATTGCTTTACTGTGGTGTACTAATTTAATAACTTTGGTCATTTGTATATCTTCACAGGTCTGTTCCTGTATATGCTGAAGAAACAATCTTAAATGACACAATCTTCAGTGAAGTCTCTATCACACCAGTTCATCTATAAATACTGTGAAGAAGTCAAACAAGCAGCTGCTGTCTCAACACATTCAACTACTCTACTATTCTGATCCACTGTTGTAATGATGGAGTGTGTTAAAGAGGAGACTGATCCTGAATCATTCACAATAACACCTCAACATACTCAACAACAAAGAGGTTTGTGTTTCATCTTAATGACTGATGAAGAGCATAAAGTTTTTGAAGCTTTAGCCCATCAAACATTTTACAGATGTAGTTCATGGAAATGCTCATTGAGAAAATTTAGCAAATGTCGACAAAATGATTTTCGTTAAAGTTTAGCACATAAACACAATGTCGATATCTTATAAGTGGGAAAAAAAGTTTGTCAAAAAACAGCTTTAATGCTAATAAATGTGATGTCACATAAGAGATTTTCATCACGCGCAACCTCTGAAGGGCACAACAGCAGGGGCACTCTTATGGCCCCACTGCTTCGTTCATTTTCATGAATTTCTTTATCTTAGCAGGGTTATTATAATTTATCAAAACTTTTAATACATTTCTGTTAACTGAAATCAAATTAAATATAGGTCTAAATATTATTTGTTATACCACAAGTCTGTTGAATGCTGTATTCTGATTGGCTGAAAAAATGTTCCATGGTGTTAAGTATTTTTTTAGTATACCACACACCTAACTTGTCAAATGTCTTAAAAAAGCACCAGAGCGATGTTTGTGGTAACCGTGGTACAAGTTGAATAATTGACTCCTTTGAATTATTAAATCAATAAGCCCCGCAAAGCAGTGGGTTACCAGTGCATTTTATAACAGCTAAGGGGGGTTGTTAGGCACGGAGCGGAGTGCCTAAAACCCCCTTAGCTGTAATAAAATGCAATGTAACCCCACTGCTTTGCGGGGTTTATTGCGTTTATAAAACAATTACTTCATATGCATAGCAGGATTCCATAAAATAAAACACAAATAAGTTGTAATGTAGTACAAATATTACTCTTCTGGCAAACAAAGTAGTTCCTCATAATCAAGTGTGTCTGCAACAGAGCGCAGTTCCCAAGCAACACAGACGCAGCAAAGACACAATGAAAATATGATTTATTTTTATAAATCAACATTCATCCAATTCATACATTAACATTTATATCGTGCTGTTGTATATAACTGTTGAAGTGATGATTAAATATGCTTGGGAGCATGCTTAAACTGGGTGGCAACTAAAAAAAAACACTGACGGGGAAAGAGTTTAGTTTAATGCCTTCCAGAAATATTATCTTCTTTAAATAAACATAAATATATCAAATGACAGAACAGACCCTCCGCTTTAAAAAAAGTTTCATCCTACCTTCATTTGTTCTCTTATCACCTCTCAAATTTTCATCTAATAGCTGAGATAATTCCATTTTCGTAAAGACCTTTTGTAAGAGATCAGATTCAGAGCCATGAACAGTACTACACGGTGTTTTTAGTGTTGAGTAAATGCGTCAGTGTTTAAGTTGGGTAAGATCGCCACCCAGTGGATAGCGGAAATATGAATTTGAGGTAGAAACTCCTCAGGGAACGTTTTCTCTTTATTGACGAGATGACTCAACAATATTTATTGACATTTATCTGGATATCACCATTAATTGTGCAATTGTAGACAAATAAAAAATATGATTAAAGACTGCAGTGTTTATTTTCGTAAATCAGTATGCAGCAACAGTGGCGCAGTGATACTTATGTAATGCTGTCTGAACCATGGGGTTACAGGGGTATTTTATCACGGCTTAGAAAGCTTTTTAACCAATCAGAATGAAGAACAAGAACGAGACGTTTTATAATTGAAAATAATGCACACCCATGGTGTAAAGCATTATTAATTCAATGTCCCGTCGTCAATTATTCCTTACATAAACCTTTGAGGCAACATGAAAATAATACAATGACAAAATCATTTAGCAGTAAGGGGCATGTCTACTAACTGACATCGTTGTATGTGTGGGGCGGGTCTATCAAAAGAAGATCCAGATTCTTTTGGGTTAGGGGCATTTTTGTTTAGCTGATTTTTCAAATGTCAGCATTGGCTTTCAGAGATCATGCACCCCGATTTAAGGTTTATTTTACTAAATATTCAAGTTTTCTCCTCATAATCAGGTCCCTTAGGTAAAAAAAAAGCACATTCATTTTAAATAACCAGAGACCCGAGGCCACAAATATTAGACCTTACCTGATCCCAGCTGAGCTTTTGTCTAACAGTTTTAGACCTAATCCAACTCTGGTTGGACATAGTTTTTTCCCAGTGGACTCATGAAGACCTGAAAATGTAAAATTAAAATGACAGCTATCAGATTTTAACAAAATGTCTGAATGCTCAGATATTTTTGCGATGCAATGTTTACAATTTAAATGACTGAATTTTAACTGAGATTAGATTGAGGTTTCATTAATGTTCATTTAATTTCATGTTCATTTGTTCGTTTTAGGGCTAATGGGAGTGAAAGAGGAAGGTCAACAACAAAATGAAGTGGAGAATGAACATCAGCATCATAACTTCAAAAGTGAAGAAAATTCCTTCAGTTGCGCACAGAAAGAACATTTAAATGTTCACATAAAAAGTCACACAGGCAAAATGCTATACACCTGTCATCAGTGTGAACAGACTTGCTCAAGTAAAAGCAAACTTAAGGATCATTTATTAAATCACACTGATGAAAGGAGCTTTACATGCCCTCTGTGTGATAAAAGTTTTTTACGAAAAAAAAATCTTGATGCTCACATAAAGACTCACACTGGAGAAAGACCATACGCCTGTCTTCAGTGTACAAAGACTTACAAATTTAAAAAGTCTCTGATAGAACATAAAATAAGTCACACTGATGAAACGCCTTTCTTTTGCCCTCAATGTGGAAAGAGTTTTATAAAAAGAAATACCTTTAATATTCACATGAGAAGTCACAGTGGGGATTGGACTTACACCTGTCGTCATTGTGGAAAGATTTTCACATCAAAAGCACATTTAGAGAGTCACATACGAGTTCACACTGGAGAGAAACCTTACAGGTGCCCGCAGTGTGACAAGAGTTTTAAGCAACGAGGACATCTTCAGTGTCACATAAGAATTCATACTGGAGAGAAACCTTACTCGTGCCATCTGTGTGATATGAGTTACACATGGGGACGAAATCTCAAATATCACCTGCAGTCTGTCCATTCTGTGAAAAAACCCTAAAAGTGTTCACATTGTGGAAAGAGTTTTATTGAGTCTGTGACGCTGATAAAACAGAGAAAAGCGCTGTCTGTAAAGAGTAAACAAAGATCAACTTCAGTCTTCAGGTCCAAGCACATGATGTGAAATGACGATAAACCTCACAATTGAATTACTCCAAAATATATTAATTTCAATGGATAACATGAAGTGGTGAAATTTGTTCCTGTAACTCAAAAGATTATGGGTTTAATCCTAGAAACACACATTCTGATGAAATGTAATGTATTGTAATTTACTTTTGATAAGTGCAATAAATTTTTTTTTAGGATTTATTCTTTTTTTCCTATCAGTGTATCAGTAGTATTATTTTCACTCATTAAAGGTAATTTATTAATTGTTACAACAGTCTAATCATGGATATGATGGAACGAGAACTAAAGATTTTTGTGACCGAAGTTTACAGCTTCAACACTTGTTACATATACACACACACACACACACACACACACATATATATATATAACAATAGCCAAGCAACAATGCATTGTAAGGGACAAAATTGTACATTTTCTTTAGTGCCAAAAATCATCAGGATATTAAGTAAAGATTTTGTGAGTGGATGCAGTTACTAAGGATTTCATTTTGACAACTTTAAAGGCTATTCTCTTAATATTTTAAATATAAAATAAATAAATATTTTTTATAAAATATAAAAAATAAAAGATGTGATGTTGAACATTATTTTTTTTCAGCAGTATTTTATTTCCCAATCTTTTTGTGATAGTTTTCATAAAGTGTAATTTATTTATTTTACTATGCAAACGTTATTCGTAATTAAGATGCGGTGTTATTCATTGGCAGAATCTGTTGTAATCGTTTGACAAATGTGGGACCTTTAACCTTGAATATATTTATTTTACCCATACATTCATGATTTTCTTAGAAGATGACATTTCTTGGTGCATGATTTCCTTGCATTCCACGAATTTTGAAAGGGGACTTTTACTTTGCTTATTTGAATCTCTCGTGCGGTGACGTCATCAGAGGTGCGCTGCAGCTCGCCTGTCGGTTGGGGAAAGATTGAGGTGTTTGTGTGAGGTAAATAAAACGATACAAAATATATCTTTATTTTTTAACAAAGGTATTACAGCAACTTAAATATGATTGAAACTAAATATTACTTTAAGTTATACTGTAATATAAAGTTATATTTTATTGTATTATTAAAGTACTGAAAGTTGTTCCACTACTAAAGCAAACATTTACGCAAGTCAAGGAAATTTACTTCACAACCCATTAAGGTATTTATTTATTTCAAATCTGTTGATGGGATCTTAAGAAATATACATGCTCCTCTTTTTTTATATATACAGTTTTTTAACATAGCAGATGGAAAATTGCTGTTGCTACTAGTCTAATGGATCAGGGTCATAACTTGTACTGTGAGAAATACAGTTACAAATGCACTTTGTCTCTCAATTTGAAAATTGTCAGACATTGTATGCTTGTGTAAACGAACGTGATATTTGTATTTTTAAAATTTTTATGCCCAAAAATAGAAGACACAACTATAAAGACAACGTACAATTGGTTTAAAAATGAATTTAACCGTGCCTGTGAAAACCTTAAAGTCTCATAATCTAATGATGATATTAGGAGCAAGTTGAATTTCACATTGATTTCAATCTTTGACATGATCTTACCAGCCTACAGTCAATCCACCTTATTTTCGAACGTGGAAGTATGTGATGTATTTCCCTTCTTTGTGCCAGACGTCTTTTAGACCCTTTTACAGCGCACGTGATCAAATAGCCTGCGCACGCATTTTGGCAACAGAAGTGGTGGTATTCCCAGTGGTTTTTTGTTCTAAAACATTCCCATAACGTTAATTTTTTAATGTTTGTTTTTGGTTAGCCAGGAAAATTTTCTTTACGAAAATAGAACGTTTCTCTTAGGTTAGTTTAATGTTCCCCTAACGTTATAATAACGTTAGGCGAACGTTAGTTTTAGGTTATTTTAATGTTTTTCTAACATTTTCCTAATGTTACGTTTAGAATAACGTTAGAAAAACAATTTGTTGAATGAGAAAGATCCTGCTGAGTGTCGGACCGTGTGATTAACTTGATGTGTCGCCATGAAAACAGCATTAGACAGCGTTAGAAAAACGTTAAACAAACCTAAAAAATAACGTTCTCCATGCTGTTTTTTAATACGGCAGCAATTTTTAATCGACTTGTTTAAGTTTTTATGGCGACACATCAAGCCAATTCACATGGTCCGACACTCAGCAGCATCTTTCTCATTCAACAAATTGTAAGTTATTTGAACAAACCATATTAAACATTAAACTTATACATGTATTCAGTATTGTTTTTGTTTTATAAAAATTAGTGCTTGGCAAAGGTTAATCGCGATTAATCGAATACAAAATAAAGTGATTTTTAGCATAATATACAAGTGTGTGCTGTGTGTAATTATTATGTATATATAAATACTTACATGAAAGAAACATTTACATGTGTGTATATATATTTATTTATATTTTTATATATTCTATATTATATATACATTTTTAAAAAATTATATATTTCTGAAATGTATATATGTATGTGAGTGTGTTTATATATACATAATAATTACACACAGCACACACACGTATATTATGCAAAAATTAACTTTTATTTTGTATGTGATTAATCGCAATTAATCTTTGCCCAGCACTAATTTGCTTCTTAGCACTAGATGGAGACATGAGCTTTTTTTTTAATGATTTGCGTTTTAATTTTAAACATAATAAAAGTATGCACAAACACATTAAGAACTATTATAAACCTTAACTAAGCAGATTATGTTGTATATATTCTGTACTGTCATCGCATTTTTATAATAATAGTAGCAGAATAAATAAACCAGCTAAATCTGCATATTTTTATCAGCATAGTTTTATTTCATGGATGTGTGGATACAGATCGTGAGTGCACGTGAGCCACATACACATTCCGCATTTGTGCAGGGATTATATTAAAACCAATGTTTTGTAGAGATTTACAACATTTGTAACAGCTATTTTGCCAATCTCTAACTGCACAAATTATGCCAGCTTTCCTGGATTTCATAAACAATAAAAAGCCAGTCAAAATGTCAGACTGGTGTCCCTCACAATATGACTACCATTAGCTTTAGTTGCTCACCGGAAGTCTTACACAAAGGAGCTCAAAGATAATGTGGATATAGATAGATATTTCAAGGTTATATTTTGACAGACTTTTCTTTACATTATGTAGAATTATTTTATATCAAAAACTTAGAAAAATTTATTTAGTTGTGTTTTCACAGACTGAGTCAAGCATTTGGCGTATTTTGAATTGTTAAATTATAACTTTGGTCATTTGTATATCTTCACAGGTCTGTTTCTGTAGATGCTAAAGAAACAATCCCAAATGACACAATCTTCAGTGAAGTCTCTATCACACCAGTTCATCTATAAATACTGTGAAGAAGTCAAACAAGCAGCTGCTGTCACAACACATTCAACTACTCTACTATTCTGATCCACTGTTGTAATGATGGAGTGTGTTAAAGAAGAGACTGATCCTGAATCATTCACAATAACACCTCAACATACTCAACAACAAAGAGGTTTGTGTCAAATCTTAATGACTAAGAAAGAGCTTAAAGTTTTTGACTCTGGTTTAAAAGTCATTAAAGCTGTACACTGTTATAATGAGGAATCTGACTTAAATGATTATAAAATAGAAAAACAGTCATCTACTTCTATTGGACAGAGTTTAAAGGTATAGCGGAGGATTTTCTTTTTCGGAGTGGATCATCAAGACTATTGTTCCTCCTGGTTGTCAATCGTTCTGGTGATACCTTTACGTAAGGCCGTCGTACATGCCCATCTCTATGTAGTTTTCACTTTCTGCACATGCACACTTTTAAGTGTATGTGTGTGGTGAGATACTGTTTCGTTGTTTTCACCGTGTTTTTTTTAAAGTGTCTGAGGGACAAGAAGAGAAAGGCATCTAAAGAAAGAAACAAGACCAGAGTGTTTTGGGAGAATGTTTCACAGGCTGGGGTGCGCTAAAAGCACAGGTTGGGCTTCCCACTGATACATAAGTCGCGACGTTTCTACTCGACAGGTGAAGTTTGGCATGCTAATTGGAGAAATCCTTTTAAAATCACTACTAGTACTAGTAAAAGTTGATGTAAGCTCGTGCATACGTTTAACTCTTTCCCCGCCAGCGTTTTTTTTTTATTACCAGCCAGCGCCAGGATTTTTTACGATTTTCACAAAAGTTTAACTCTTTCACCGCCAGCATTTTTCATGATTTTCACAAAAGTTTAATGCCTTCCAGAAAATGCTCCTTTTTAAATATATAAACATACAATATATGAATTAAAAGAACAGACCCTCTGCTTTAAAAAAAAAAACCGTTTCATCCTACCTTCACAAGTTCTCTTTTTATCAGATCATCATCAAATATGGGTAGGTTTCTTCAAAAACACCCTATTTTGAGCAAAAAGCTGAGATAAATCAATTTTTGTGAAGGACTTCAGATGCAGATTGATCTTTAAAACATACACGGAGTTCTTTCTCTTTCACTTAAGGTGCTACTTCCGGGTTGTATAAGTTGCGGAAGATAATAGCGGTATTGCGGAAAGCCGGAAATTCTCGTCATTGGCAGGGAAGCATTTTCTCTTAATTGACGAGTTATCTCGTCAATGGCGGCAAAAGAGTTAATGGGCGTTCCCTTTCGGGAGCAGGTAGAGTGTTGCGCATGTGCATTTTTTAAACTGTGGAGAGGGTGGTTCTTTAACAAAAATTCGGAAAAATCTTCCGCTATACCTTTAATTTTGATAGACAAACCATCATAAAAATCTTTTATTGCATTTCGAGAATGCAATAAAATTAATTTATTTTCAAGTTAATTTGTTCATTATAGGTCCAATGGGAATGAAAGAAGAAGATGAACAACAAAATGAAATGGAGGATGAAGATCAGCACCACAATTTTATAAGTGAAGAAAATTCTTTCAGTTGCTCACAGACTGATGAGGATTCACTTCCAGAAAGAGCAAAAGACAAAATCTATTTTGCATGCCATCCTTATGGTAAGACTTTACAACAAAAAGGACATTCAAATGTCGACATAAAGACTCACACAGGAGAAACACCTCAATGTGAAAAGACAAGTAAAAAGCACCTTGTGGGACATTTAGTACGTGACACTGTCGAGAGGCCCTTCGCCTGCCCTCATTGTGATAAGTGTTTTGAACGGAAAAAAAATCTTAATATCCATATAAAGACTCACTCTACTGAAAAGCCATACGCTTGTCCTCATTGTGAAAAGACGTACAGACGTAAATGGCATCTTAATGAACATTTATTTAGTCACACTGGTGAGAGGCGCTTCACTTGCCTTCAATGTGATAAGTCTTTTTTACGAAAACGAAATCTTGATTATCACATAAAGACTCACACTGGAGAAAGGCCGTACAGCTGCCCTCAGTGTGAAAAGACTTACATATGGGAAAGGGATCTTGGGAGACATTTAGAAAGTCACAGAGATGAGAGGCGCTTCACCTGCCCTCAGTGTGATAAGGGTTTTTTACAAAAGAAAAATCTTGATGCTCACATAAAGACTCACACTGGAGAAAGACCATACGCCTGTCCTCATTGTGAAAAGACTTTCACATGTAAACAATACCTTCAGGGACATATAGTAACTCATACAAACGAGAGACTTTTTGCATGTCCGCAGTGTGGTAAGTGTTTTTCACTAAAAAGAAATTTTAATGGAGAAAAGACATGCACCTGCCCTGTATGTGGAAATGTTTACAAATGTAAGTCTCTAAAAAAACAAATAATAAGTCACACTGACCAAATGCCTTTTTCTTGCTCTCAATGTGGAAAGAGTTTTAAACAAAAGGGAACCTTTAATGTTCACATGAGGATTCACAGCGGTGATGGGCTTTACACCTGTCCTCATTGTGTGAAGAGTTTTACAACAAATGCAAATCTAGAGAATCACATACGAGTTCACACCGGAGAAAAACCTTTCAGGTGCCCTCAGTGTGATAAGAGTTTTAAACAACGTGTACATCTTCAGTATCACATACGAATTCATACAGGTGAGAAGCCTTTCTCATGCCATCTGTGTGATAAGAGTTACACACAGTCACGAAGTCTCAAAGTTCATCTGATGTTTCACTCGAACGAAAAGGCAATTAGCTGTGAGACATCTGAAACGGGAGACCTGGAGCAGGCCTAATTGATCTAGGGGTGTTTTACATTTAAATCAGAATTGTCTAATCTTTCTATAGTCAAATCATCTATGTGTGTATGTATGGGTTGGGGACCAGACCAGGTAGTCAACAATTGGGTAACTTTTATTTTCTTTCACAAGCAGCACACAGAAACAACTTTCTGATAAAGTGACCAAAACTGCCTTTAAGTGATGAACGAAGTAGAAACGATGCATTTTTATCTGGTTTTTTTTGTTAAAATGAAAGGCTGTATATAAACATTCATTAACATTAAATTACCATATTATTAAATCACAAGAGACAATCGTGTCAGGCATAAGTATAGGACTCTTAATTAACATTTTTTGTGTAATCATCGAAATTTTAGGACCAGCTTACCTGTTTTGTAGCTCAACGTTTCACAAGATAACCACCCTATTTTAAATATATTATACCTGATGAAAAAATAAATTATGTTTAGTTTGATGAACTCCTAAATATGATCTAAAATATGACACGCAGAGTACACATTCGGTTAAATTGCATGTGCAAGCACCCAACCGCATGAAATTGATACACTGAAAAGTAATCCAAAATGTTCAGACTTAAATTAGATCAGAATTTACCTTTATAATAAATAAAAAAATAAAGTCAGAATCAAGTAACAAGGTGCAGATCGAATTTGTACAACAAAATGCTTAAAGGTCAAAACACAAACCACAAATAGTTAAATCAGATAACTCTGAGTGATTTATAAATAAAATAAAGAAATTATTAAAATAATGAAAGCAATGGTTTATTAACCTGGAAACCCCTTCTCATGGATGTGTAGCCCTATCACAGGGTTGTTGGATTTATGGACGCAAGTTAAAAATAATTATTGAACGTGCTTTTTACATGTTATTTTATAGCATTATCATAATAGGCGGCATAATATATTGAAAGAAAGCTGTTATATGTAGAAACAGATAATGTGCAGCCTTATACAGACAAAATTAAATGATCAGATTTCATAACACATCTGCAAACGATTTGACCGTTAGATTTGAATCTTCGACTATTCGCGACACCCCTAAATTGATCCATACTGGAAACAACCCCTAAAAGTGCTCATATTGTTTCAGACAATTAATTTACAGGATCACAGAGAAAACCGCTGTCTGCAAAGAGTGAATGCATTGGGATCAATTTTAGGCATCAGGTCTAAGCACATGATGTGAAATCCAGATTAACCAGAAAACAGACTTGCTCCCAAAAGATTCATTTCTGTGGATTAGTGGTAAAGTTTATAATTGTTCATGTTTCGGAAATGCTGTTTTTATTGTGGGAGAATTCATTTTAGGTCATCAGCTGAGATCAATATCTATTTTTTACTTTGCAGAAAGTATTTTCATTTATATGTATATGTTAATTTGACCAATTTTTTATTTGTAGAAGATAATTTTTGATGATGTGTGCTTTTCACGATTGAATATGTTGTCTTTTAGATTAAATAAAGAGACTTTTATTTTTATCTCTGTGTGGTGATGTCAGATATCAAAAAAATTGGGTTTGTCCCTTTTTATCCCAATGCTGTGTTGAAAATAACCCAGCATTTTTTAGAGTGTAGTGAACAGCAGCTATTAATCTAATACAGTTTTTTCTATAGAAATGGGAATTTTTTAGACTTTAACAGTGTTCATGCAAAATTAAAAAAATCTGAATGATCATTTACTCACCCTCATGTTGGTCTAAACCTGTATGAATTTCCTTGTCCTGTTAAACACAAAAGAAGATATGTTGATAAATGATGGTAACTGCACAGTTGACGTACCCATTGACTTCCATAGTAGAAGAAACAAATGCTATGGAATTCAATGAGTATCTTCAACTATGTGCTTACCATCATTTATCCATATATCTTCTTTTGTGTTCACATGTACATTATATCATTATGTTTATATTATAGTGTGTTTCAGGGGATTAAAACCTATAATATATATTTCAGACCTAGTGGAGTAATAGTAACTATTAATAGTATAGAGAGACTTTGACTTTTAAGAGCTCTTTTAATTTACACCATTTTTACCTTACAAAATCATGTACAAAAAAATTGAAACATAAATACCATTTCACCAGTCAAACAAAAAATTATCATATTCATCAATTGTCCCTAATGCATCTCTCACACCCCACCTCATCATAAAAAAGGTTACATTATCCACTTGTTTGTAATATGCATATTCAATTTTTACCCTGTATTCTACTAATGATTTAAAAAACACATCTTGACCTGAGTTTTTACATTGATGTGTTTTTAAAATGGCTAAATTTGCTTGACCTACTAAAAAGTTGGCCAGCACACACTGTTCACGCCATGACTGTTTATACTTACACCCAAATATAAAAAGGGTATTTGTAAAAGAGAACCCCAATTTTGAAAATATTTGTTCTAGAAGTACAAAAAGTGGAACCAACCTATAACATTCACAAAAAGAATAGTATAGAGAGAGAAAGAGAGAGAGGCTTGACAAAACTTTATTTAGAACAAAACACCTTACATTATTTTTAAAACCATCAACAATTCATATTAAAATTGATTGTAGAAATTCAAAAACAGCTGTCCTTCATCAACAACACACAAAACATCATCAACAGAGAGAGAGAGAGAGAGAGAGAGATGCATAAAATGGAAATAATCAATAACGTGTCTACCACTACATCAAATGTGTACCAATAGTTGGATTCCACCATTAATGAATGATATTTAATATATTTCTTATTTCACAAATTTTGAAAATAGATTGAAATTGGGGACTTTTATTTTGCTTCTTGGAGGACTGTCGTGCAGTGACGTCATCAGAGTTGCGCTGCAGCTCGTCTGTCGGTTGAAGGAAAACTGAGGTGCTTGTGTGAGGTAAATAAAGCGAAAACAAAATATGGCTTGATTTTTGTATTAACAAATGTATTCCTATAACTTAAATATGATCGAAACAATGTTTGAATATTATTACAATCTTACTTTGGGTTATACAGTACTGTAATACAGTAAAGTAATATTTTATTGTATTATTGCTAAGTACTGAGTTGTTCCACTAGAGCCAACATTTATAAAACGCAAAGAGATTTACTTTACTTTTTAAGTCATCAAGATATGTATGTTTTATCAAATCTGTTTCTCACAATTTGTTTTTTGTTCAGAAATTTGAATGAATATTTATGCCTCTTTTCCATACATTTCTTTAAATGGATAGTTCACCCAAAAATGAAAAATCTGGTACTCGTGTTTGTTCTAAACCTCGATTATTTTTTGCTGATGAAGAAATTTTGATAAGCGCATAGCTTCAAATACTTTCAAAGTATTTATCTATTTATCCTACTATTGAATGGTCAATTGTTTCTACCAGCTGTGTTGTCATCATTTATCAATTTCTTCTTTTGTGTTCATCAGAAAAAAAAATTCATACAGGTCTAAAACAACATGAGAGTGAGTAAATGATGAGACAAATGTATTTTCGGGTGAACTATCTCTTTAACATAGCAGATGGATAATTGCTGTTGCTAGTAAAATTGATCAAGGTCATAATAACTTGTAAAACATGAAGTTGCATTTTTTTTAAAAACATAACTGTAAATACAACTTGCAATTGGTTTATATAACCGTGTCTGTGAAAACCTGGTTTAAGTTTCATAATCTAATAATGAGATTAGGGCATCAAAGTTTGATTTCACATTATTTCATTCTTTGACACAATCTTACTCAGTCAACATTAAAGATATCAAGGTTATGTTTTCACAGACTGGGTCAAGCATTTGATTGGCTGTTAAATTATAACTTTGGTCATTTGTATATCTTCACAGGTAGATTCTGAAGAAACCATCTTAAATGACACAATCTTCAGTGAAGTCACTATTACACCAGTTCATCTATAAATACTGTGAAGAAGTCAAACAAGCAGCTGCTGTCACAACACATTCAACTACTCTACTATTCTGATCCACTGTTGTAATGATGGAGTGTGTTAAAGAGGAGACTGATCCTGAATCATTCACAATAACACCTCAACATACTCAACAACAAAGAGGTTTGTGTTTTATCTCAATGACTGATAAAGTGTCGTATATTAAGATATTCTCATGTTTATTTCTAAAGGCCAATTCACACATCCAACAGACGCGTCAAATCCAAGGATCAAGGAGGGTTTGGGCTTCCTAATTGAAAAAATTATTATTGGGCATCTAATCTAAAAACTTCAGCGTGGTGGAGAAAGATCAGTTTAATGGAGCCAGATAAGCCAGAATGGTGAGCAATAGAGGAAACTTCTTGTAATAAGACTTCAATAACCCTCATTAGCCATGATTTTCCGGTATACGTTATAGTTCCCAGAAATTAAATTGAACAGTGATTACAAAAAATATACATTTTTAAAGGAACAGTATGTAAGAAATGTATATCAATTAATCATAAAATGGCCCTGATATGTCACTAGACATTAAGAAATCATTTTCACTTCAAATACTTATATCACTGACAACAGTGGTCTGGCCAGAATATTGTCATTTAAAAAGTGGAGTTGCAGCCCTCAACTGATGTTTATGTTGTCATTTTGTGTATTGGCCAACAGGGACCCGTTCTTCGTACGTCGCTTAATACATCCAAGATCAAATGAGACATCTAAGATGTTTAGATCTCACTAATTATGATCTCGCTTATTTGGTTCTTTGAACACCACTGCTGTTGATGATTAGTATGGCAGGATTGAATTATCTGAGATCACTGCGCGTTCATGCACTGCAAGAAAAGGCAATACATATTGATAGTAGAAACACTGATCAGCAACGCTGTGATTGGCCAGTTGTTACAATGGCCAAGAACACGCCCATTTTTTAACCCCTGCAGTCTGAGAGCTTTTGATGAAAGGTTGTGAACTTTTTATGACACTGAATTTAAAATCTCAGTTAAAGCTACTTTTGTACATAAATCACAAATATTGTATGTAATGTAATTTTCTGTAAAAATATAATCTTGATATCTTAACTCTGCTTGTCAAAGACTGAAATTAATGATTGTAATTAAAATTTGATGCTCCTAAAGTACTTTAAATCTCTTTTAAAAACAGTTAAATGCTGTTTTATCTGTTTGAAACAACAACATAAAAAGCAGAATAAAAACAGGTGGTGGTCCTCCGTCTTCATGTGATGTGCTGGCAGGAGTGATGTCTCTAAACTGATTGATTGTACAGATAGTCTCTGGAGCAGTTGCTCTTTCTTAAACCCACAACCAATGCAACAATTTAATTGCTGATAAATACAATTTTAATTGTAATTTATTATAAGATTGTGTTTTCCTCTCTTTTGTGCAGTTGTAGATAATACACCAACACTTTTAGCAGTTTCCAAGAATGTGGTAAATAAAGTATGATGTGCAGTAAGGGAATGGTAATGTTATTCTACATCAAAAGATTATAAAATGCAACCGTTTCTGATAGCAATGCACATGACAGTAAAGAAATCCTCTCAGATGGTAGTCCTTTAGAGAAACTATATGCAAGTGGTTAAATAAGTTTACTTCAATTGCATTATTCTTAACTGATTTCTAAATATGTGCAAAAAAACTTATTTGGTTATTTTGGTCATTTTTGTCACAGAACAAGGACAGGGTAACATATTTGTAGACAACGTTTTAAAGATAGAACAGATAGAAATTACTAAACGAAAACCCTTTCATGCATGACATTGTAAGCTACTTGACAATCTAAAGAAAAAACTAAAATAGGAGATTAGTTTATTCAAATGTAAATTATTTCACACTGAGTTATATATAGTCTTTATTGTACATAACATCTATTAGTGCTGGGTATGATTGATTGCTGTTTTTATTAAGGAAAATTCAAACAAATTTAAAATGAATGTGATCAGCATGTTTGTCTTGTCATTCGTTTAAGAATAATAATCAAACACCTGTTACACAAAAACAAGTTGCACAAGTACAGAAAAAATATATTTGTTATATTATATTTTTTAAAATAACATCGCTAAAAGATTTAATTAATCTATCCATTTTTATTACGTGTTGAATTTGAAAAGCTCTTTATATTAATCATGCATCTTACGCAGATATAATGGAGAATATGCGACTGGGTCAGACTTTCCGTATCACATCCACTTAAAAAGGTACAAACTAATCTTGTTTACATGAAATAAGCCTGCTCCTGAGCAGGTTTGAGCTTACGGACCTGTTGCTATGACAGCAAGTTTAGAATGAGCTTCGAAGAACCAAATAATCCAAGATCATGCCAAATCATCAACAATCAAATCCAGCTGAGTTAGCGACATACGAAGAACGGGCCCCAGTTGTGTGATTGCAGTACCAGTTTTAGCCACAAGTTTTGTGATTGCAATACCAGTTTTGGCCACAATCCTACATACTGTTCCTTTAATTATACAAATAATATATCAGTTTTTTGTTTACTTCCCATCTATACATTAATGCTGTGTTTTGGGAGATACGAACTTACGAAGTACTTTTGTACCTGTTAACCACTCAATTCCTCAACTACACCATTAGCTTGCCTGTAAAATTTCCAATTGTCACATAAATTATGATCTAAATTTGATTTAAATTGTTTTTAGATATTGATCTAGATGTTATGTGCCAAATTTGATCATCTGGTGTTTAGAAAAAAACATAAAAGAATTACATTTTAGGAAATAAATAATTTCGACCAGCAGAGGCCCATTCAGTTGACTGGATGTGGCCAACTGCTCAAATTACCACTTTAATAGTACATTTTGTGAATTGATGTATATATAAACATTAGAATGGCCATTAAAAAGAAATATTATTTCAAATAGTAGATTTTTTGTAGTTTTTGATGCATTTTAAAATATCTGTTTTTACAAAATGCCACAAAAATTTGACTGCGTGTGTGCATGTGTGTGCATGTGTATTTGTGTCTTGATATGTGTGTGTGTGTGTGTGTGTGTGTGTGTGTTTGTGCGCATGTGTGTGCATATGTAAATATTATATGAATATTGACAGACAGTCTAAAAAAGTCTCACAATCTTCTTCCACTGAGATGAAGGGAACCATGTTTTTAACTAAAGAAAAGTGGCTTGTGGGTAAGATTGACCTCTAGGGACTCCCCCTAGGGATTGAACCTAAGGGTTAAACAACACACTACCCACTTTTAAGAAGATTTGGAAACCAATCAAATTATTCATACAGAAGAACTGGAAATGCATTTATATTCATGCTTCATTTAAACCATACAGCCCAGTTTCACTTTATTAAAACTGCTCTGTAAAGTTTCTGTCTGTGTAACCATTTTGTAGATATTTGTCTTTAAGGAATAAAAAAAGACTGATAAAGAATATAAAGTTTTTGGTTCCGGTTAAAAAGTCATTATAGCTGTACAATATTTTAATGAGGAATTTGACTGAAATTATAAAAAAGAGAAAGACCGTCATTTACTTCTGATGGAGTTGAAATTTTAATAGACCAGGCATTATAATAATCTTTTTTGCATTTTGAGCTTTAATAGAGGTTTCTTTTTTTCATGCTTTGTTCACATGTTTTGACATGTTACTATGTTTAATTTAGATCTGATGCAAGTAAAAGAGGAAAATCAAGAACACACTGAAGTGAAAGAGGAGCATCAACACCACATCATAACTGAAGAAAATTCATTCAGCTCCTCACAAACTGAAGAGAAATCACCTCAAGAAAGAGCTGAAGCTAAAAAACCTTTTGCTTGCCATCTTTGTGATAAGAGTTACACACAAAAAGCCCCGCTCACGAGTCACATAAGGATTCACACCGGTGAGAGGCCTTACGCATGCTCCTACTGTGACAAGACTTTTGGTCAAAAAAGACAGCTTAATTTTCACATAACGGTTCACACTGGCGTGAGGCCGTTCACCTGCCCTCAGTGTGATAAGAGTTTCAAAACAAAGGTAAGTCTAGAATATCACATACGAATTCACACTGGAGAGAAACCTTTCACGTGCCCTCAGTGTGGTAAAAGTTTCACACAAAGAGGAAGTCTCACAACTCACATGCTGTTTCACTCGAATGAAAGGCCGTTCAAGTGCGATCATTGCAAGAGTAAGTTTGTTTCGGCATCTCAGCTAAAACAGCACCTAAAGACTCATACAGTTGTAACACCGTTTTTGTGTTCTGTTTGTGGGAAGAGTTATCAATCACTCAAACTAGTGAAAACACACCAGAAGAGGCATGCGGGCGTAAAGTGCTCTGTGTGTGGAAATTTGTTTTTGGGACCCAAAGAGCTGGAGCAGCACCAGAAGAGTCATACTGAAGAAAACCCCTAAAAGTGTTCACATTGTGTAAAGAGTTTTATTGAGTCTGTGACGCTGATCAAACACAAGTGACTGTATACTGGAGAGAAGCTGCACTGCTGTCATTCATGTTGGAGAAGTTTTAGACGATCACACAGCTGCAAGCACATGATGTGAAATACAGATAAACTTTATGATTGAATTACTTCAAAATATATAAATTTTAATGTGCTGAAATTTGGTAGCTCAACTTGTAGATCATTGTGTAAACAGTGCAAAAGGTCATGGGTTCGATCCCAAGAACACACATTCAGATGAAATGATAGCTTTAATATATTGTGTATTTTGTGTAATGAACTTGTTTTTGGATAAAAGTGTCAGCCAAATGCATTAAAATGTAAATGTGTTTTCAGGATTTATTCTTTTTCCTCTTGGAGTAGAAGAACTTCTAGATTTGCACTCATTGGTGGTACTACTATAAATATTATACTATAATTATACATTTATTTAAATTAAAGTTTTAAATGGTTATTTTAAAATATCCAGCCATTATATTTAGGCGTGCAATGAATCTTAGCCTAGGCTGTAAAGGATCCATTCATTCTATCCTTAGCAGCACGTAGAAATGAGGATGCATTTTAAGGCTTCATTTTAAGCGTCCTTTGAATTGGGACAGCCTATAGCAGGGCTATTAAAATCTTACCCTGGAGGCCCGGAGCACTGCATAGTTTAGTCCCAACCCGGATCAAACACACCTGAGCAAGCTAATCAAGGTCTTCATGATCACTAGACAATCACAGGTGGTTAAGTTTGATTAGGGTTGGAGCTAAACTATGCAGTGCCCTCCAGGGTAAGATTTTAATAGCCCTGGCATATAGGGACAGCCTTACTATAGTCCAGTTGGGTAGTGCACACATTAAGTAATACCGTTACCAAGGTGATAAAAGCGCCAAATTTTACATGAAGCTTCTTTAGGTCCTCCTAAATGATTTCAGCCTAGGAGCCCAGCTGAAATATTAAAATTTAGTGTCAAAGCACTTAAAAAACTATATTCATAAAAAATGTTTTTGGTTTTTTTTCCTCTCAAGTAAAACTTTCATGGTAATGAGCTTTTAAGACCACTTCATAAGCTTAATTTTGTTAATTTTGTACTCCGGCCAGTAGATCCAAATAATAAGTGTAAAATAGAGTGCTGAGACACCTTATACCTAAAAAAACCTCAAAAAGCCCTGTATAATATAAGCGGAATTATTAAAAAAGTCAGCAAAAATGCTTCAATGTTAAGAGATCTTGGTTTTCTCTTTAATTTTTCAATTCAGCTAGGTCATTCATATCTCTATCTTCTGAGTACATAGTCTGGTCATTAGTTTTATGTTAGGCTGCATCACATCACTTTAAATCCTATTTGTGTGACAGTACATAGCTAGATGTACTTTCAGTTATTTTGGTTTCCTATTGTAGATGTACAAGTCAAAATATCTTGAATTGTTTGTTCTTTTATGCTTAAATAACATTAGTTTCTGAAACTTCAACATGGAGCTGAACTGGGCTCTGTGTATTATTTGCCAGAAAGACACCTCTGAATCCCTGAGATGTCCCTTGCAGACACCTGGGACTAGTGGTGATAAATCTGATGCCTATAGATCATTTCTTGCTAATGTCGAGCAATTCAGGGCGATTGACAATCTCCCAACTAAACTCTATTTTGGGAATGATGAAACTGTTAGCAATTTTGCATCACATTCTGCTTCTTGCCAATTAAAGTTTAACAATTCAAAGCTTATGAAAGCGACAAAGAAGAACATGGGAAATCCTGTTGAATCTGGAGGGGGAAAGCCAATGAAACGCCAACGACTGGATGTTTGAAAGTGCTTCTTCTGTGAGGGTGGTATAGATCAAGGTGCTCTCCATGAAGTATCAACATTTGATGCTGACAGGAATATCCGAACCATGATCACTGAACTTAAGGACACAAGGCTTATGACAAGGGTAATTGGAGGAGATTTACTTGCAATTGAGGCCAAATTCCATTTACCATGCCTTGTAAAGCTGAGAAATCGCTACCGTGGACATGTTAGTAAGAGCGACCAATGTCCAGAAAACATAGATGAAAAAATGAATGAGTCTCGTGCTTTCATTGAACTTCAGGAATACGTTGAAAAATGTGTTGATTCTGGAGTCCTTCTCTTTATGCTATCTGAGCTCCTCTCTTTGTATGTAAATCGACTTCAGGAACTTGGTGTCAGGAAGCAAATCAACAAAACCAGATTGAAAAATCATTTGCTTCAACGCTTTCCAGATGCACAAGAACAATTTGACCGTTCTTGTTTTTCTAGGAGGGCATGAGAAATATACCTACATGATCCAATAAATAAAAAAGAGCTTTTTGCCTTTCTTACATCTAAGACTGAAGATACAACTGGCCCCAAGGCAAATCTCTTTTATCACATCAGGGCAAGATGTATCTTCCTTTGGGTCCATGAGCAGTTGCAATCATGAAGAGGCAGACACCCGGATTGTGGTTCATATACAGCATGCCCTGGAGATAGTAGCAAAAACTGTCCATGTGCGTACTGTGGACACTGATGTCATTGTGATTCTTGCAGGTTTATTTCATGATTTGCTTGTGATTCAACCTTTGACTGACATCTGGGTGGCTTTTGGCATGGGCAAAAAGTACAGATTTTACCATATCAATTGCATATGTAAAAGTCTGGGTAAGAACAAGTCTCAAGCACTGTTGATGTTCCATGCCTATTCAGGGTGTAATACAACATCTGCTTTCACTGGGAAGGGTAAGAAGTCAGTTTGGCAGGCCTGGCAAGCCTATGATGAAGCCACTGAAGTATTTGCTTCCCTTGCCAGAAATCCATTCCAAAAATTAGATGCTGCTTCATGGCAGTTCCAAAAGCTTGAGAGACTGACTGTCATCTTGTATGACAAGTCCAGTCCTTCAAGCTCTATTGTCCAGAAGAGGAAAGAACTCTTTTGCCATGGGAGTAGGACAATGGAGAAACTACCACCGATCCAAGATACACTCTAAAAACAAACGGTGCTATATAGCACCAAAAGTGGTTCTTTGCTCGTAATCATAGAAGAACCGTTTTTAGTGCCATATAGCACAGGTGAAGCACCTGTGTAGAACCATATAGTGCTATGTAGAACCAAATGTGGTGCTATAGTGGTGCTATATGGCACCTGTGTGGTTCTACACAGGTGCTTCACCGGTTCTTCACCGGTGCTGTATGGCACTGGAAACGGTTCTTCTATGGTTGCGATTCAGATCAACAGTTTTGGTGCTATATAGCACCGTTTGTTTTTTTAGAGTGTACTCTGCTGCAGCACATCACACGGGCAGTTTATCAGACCGGAATCTGGGCGACCAGCACACTCTCATAGCAAGATGTTCCTTCTCCAAGGGACTATGGATGGACCAAGGAATCAGGGTCTTGGGAACCTGTTTGGATGACACTTCTAGTATTCCCCACAGCCTGCAGAGAACTTATCAAATGTTGCTGTAAGGGGGATTGTTCCACCTGCAAATGTGGCAAAGCAAGTCTAGACTGCTCATCTCTTTGCAAATGCAAGTGTAACAACTCATAATTATCAATTACAGGGCCAATAAAGATCACACTGCTAATACTTTGACATGTATTGAAGCTAAAGTTCATACACTCTTAAATAAATATATAAAATTTCACCTTTAGGATTCATTTGAATTCTTTATCTTGTGCAGGAAGTTGGAAATTGCTGTGTTTTTAAGCATATTTCATTGATAAATGTATACTTCTAATATGACATGTTACAAAGATATTTTCTGAGGGCTCCTAGGCCAAAATTACACTATAGACCCTAAGGTAACACCATGCAAAATTTTGTGCTTTTATCACCTTGGTAACGGTATTTTCACTACGCCACCGGACTACTAGACTTATGATGCAATCAGTCTTAGAATTTGTCCTTAGAAGGTCGCAACATTTGAATTGGGACATAGCTATACAGACTTTGTGTCTTCCGTATTTTTTTCACAAAACCTTTGCTCTCTAGAAACCATATCAGTTTCTGTTAAAAGTTCAAATATTAGCATAATATAAACACTGAATTAATACCAACATATACAATTAAATAAAAGACATGCATCAGGAAAATTGGTAATGTTGGACAATAAATATATAACTGCTTGATAGTGAACAGTTTATCAGGTTTCATACGGGTCCTTAAAATCCTTGAAAGTTTGTGAATCTGGGGGGAAAATTCAAGGCCCTGGGAAGTTTTTGAAATACATAGATACAGGTCATTGAAAGTGCTTGAAACTATTTTATGCAAAAAGTTTACTGGAAAAAAATCCATATTATTTCCTGTGTAGTGTAGGATAATATCATAACAATTCTAGACTTTTTAAGCACACGTGCTAAACTGTTCGTTTTAAATGCTTATAGCTTCTCCATGCAAATGTTGATTCATACCAAAATGCTTTTTTGCATAGTTGTGTTTGACACATGAAAACGTCTCGGGTAACGTATGTAACTGTTGTTCCCTGAGAAGGGAACGAGACGCTGCGTCTCCCTTGCCATACTTCCTGTGTTCCTGTAACGCCGTCTTCGGGAATATTTCAGAAAGCAATATACTTACGTCACCCTGTCTTTGTCATTAAGTCTCACCATTGGTTGAATTTGATATACAAATTCAGACGCACTTACCACTGGAGGCGTCCCCAAAGTGTCACCACAGTAACGCAGCGCGAGTTCCCTCGAAAGGGAACTGTAACAATGTATCTGAAAAGGTAAAACAATGTAACCTTACTCTCACTTAAAATGTGTCCCCACATTTAGTCCTTGATTTTGAGGGGTATTGGACCTGAAAAGTTCTTGAAAGGTCCTCGAATTTTAAGTTAACTAAGGTGTGGGAACCCTGACCAACATATAAAATTAAATAAATGACATGCATCAGGAAAGTTGGGAATGTTGGACAATAAATATATAACTGCTTGATAGTAAACAGTTATGCAGTATTGTCTTGTATTAATATCCGTTTAAACAAGACTGTAAACAGAAAAATTTTGTGTATAAAACAGCCACCGTCTCCAAAATTATTCAGTTATGACAGACACAGCAATGTATCATGTTTTATAAGATCATCATGTTTGTAGTATGTTCCAGGAGATTAAAACCTACAATATATATTTCAGTATATAATAGTAACTATTAATAGTAATACACACACACACACACACACACACACACACACACACACAAACATAACCCCAACCATCACAGAAACCCTTCTACTACTTCACATTTTCAAGAAACATCATTTTGTTTGATTTATAAGCTTGTTTCCTCATGGGGACATCAAAATGTCCCCACAAGGTCATAAAAACACTGGTATTCCTATCTTAACGTGATAATTACCAGGTAAACACACACACACACACACACACACACACACGCGCGCGCGCACACACACACACACACACACACACACACACACACACATATACACACAGTTGCATAAAATGGAAATACTCAATAAAACTACCTCACACACATCTACACACAGTTGCATAAAATGGAAATACTCAATAAAACTACCTCAAATTTTGACTAATGGTTGGATTCCAGCATTAATTAATGATATTTTAATTTATTTCCTTGCATTTCAAAAAATTTGATAATAGATTGAAATGAGGACTTTTATTTTGCTTCTAGGAGCCTGTCGTTCGGTGACGTCATCAGAGGTGCGCTGCAGCTCGTCTGTCGGTTGAGGGAAGATTGAGGTGTTTGTTTGAGGTAAATAAAACGATACAAAATATTGCTTGATTTTTTTTAACAAATGTGCTCCAGCAACTTAAATATGATCGAAACAATGTTTAAAAAGCATTACAATATTACTTAAAGTTATAATGTAATACAGTAAAGAAGTGTTTTATTGTATAATTGTGAAGCCAACATTTATACAATTAACGTTACAAGGCAAAGAAATTTACCTTACCTTTCAAGTCATTAAGATATATATGTTTTATAAAATCTGTTTCTCTTAAATTGGTTTTCTTTTATAAATTTTAAGAAATGTACTTACAGCTTCAACTACTCTACTATTCTGATCCACTGTTGTAATGATGGAGTGTGTTAAAGAGGAGACTGATCCTGAATCATTCACAATAACACCTCAACATACTCAACAACAAAGAGGTTTGTGTATAATCTTAATGACTGATAAAGAGCATAACGTTTTTGACTCTAGTTTAAAAGTCATTAAACCTGTACAATATTATAATGAGGAATTTGACTTAAATAATTATAAAATAGAAAGACAGTCATCTTTATCTGATGAAGTTGGACAGAATTTAATTTTAGTAGACCAGACATGATTATAATCTATTTTGCATTTGAGGTTAAATTAAGATTTAATTTTTGTTAATTTAATTTCATGTTAATTTGTTTGTTTGAGGCCTGATGAGAGTGAAAGAGGAAGGTCAACAACAAAATCAAATGGATGATGAACATCAACACCACAATTTCATAAGTAAAGAAAATTGCTCACAAAATGATAAGGATTTATCTCAAGAAAGATCAGAAGCTAAAGTCTTCTTTGCATGCCATCCTTATAGTGAGACGTTTTCACAAAATGGACATTTAAATGTGGACATAAAGACTCAAACAGGAGAAATGCCTCAGTGTGAAAAGACTTGCACAAGTAAAAGCCACCTTGAGGATCATTTGGTAAATCACACTGGTGAGTGGCCCTTCACCTGCCCTCATTGTGATAAGTATTTTAAACGACAAAGTAACCTTAATGCTCACATAAAGACTCACACTGGAGAAAAGCCCTACAGCTGCCCTCAGTGTGGTAAGTGTTTTACACAAGTAGGACATCTTAATGTCCACACAAGGACTCACACCGAAGAAAGGCCATACACATGCCCTCAGTGTGATAAGGGTTTTTTCAGAAAAACACATCTTGATTATCACATAAAAACTCACACTGGAGAAAGGCCATATGCCTGCTCGCAATGTAAGAAGACTTTCATAGGTAAACAATACCTTACAGAACATATATTAACTAATGCATGTAAACATAAAATAAGTAAGACTGACCACAAGCCTTTCTCTTGCCCTCAATGTGGAAAGAGTTTTACACAAAGACAAGCCCTTAATGTTCACATGAGGAGTCACAGTGGTGATAAGACTTACACCTGTCCTCATTGTGGGAAGATTTTTACGTCAAAAACAAATGTAGAGAATCACATACGCATTCACACTGGAGAGAAACCTTTCAGATGCCCTCAGTGTGATAAGAGCTTTACACAACAAGGGAGTCTTAAGGATCACATACGAATTCATACAGGTGGGAAGCCTTTCTCATGCCATCTGTGTGATAAGAGTTATGTACGGGCACAAAGTCTCAAAACTCATGTGCTGTTTCACTCGAACTAAAAGCCAATCAGCTGGGAGAGACCTGGAGCGGGACTTACTGGAGAAAAACCCTAAAAGTGCTCATATTGTTTTACACAATTCGTTTACAGGATCACAGAGAAAAGCACTGTCTGCAAAGAGTGAATGAGTTGGGATCAATTTTAGGCACATGATGTGAAATCCAGATTAACCATAAGATGTACTCGCTCCCAAAAGATTAATTTCAGTGCATTAGTAATAAAGTTTGTAATTGTTCATGAAAATGTTTTCCGGAAATAATGTTTTTCTACTAGGTTTTTTCAACCCCTAGGGAGTCAGCTGACATTGGCTTAATTTAGAACTCTCTTCTATACGTTACATTATTACTACTCTCACTAGTACGGTTTAATCTTAGCCGCTGGATTCTGCTACTTATGTTGTTCACCGATTTTTGTGTTTTCTCCTGCTTTTTAATGTAAAGCTGCTTTGAAACAATTAAACAATTGTGAAAAGAACTACCGTACTTTCCGGACTATAAACCGGACCGGACTATAAGCCGCATCATTCAAAATGCGTCATTAAGACAAAATTACATAAGTCACAGTGGACTATACGTCACGTTTATTAAGAAAATTATTTCACAAAATCCAAGCTGAAGAACAAACATTTAATCTGGTAAGGCAGGGCAAGTTATTCAACTAAACAATAGCAGACAGAAGAACAGCATTCTGAATAGATGTCTGCAAGTTAAAGTAATGTTATCAGTTATTTAAACGATAAACCATAGCATACAGAACTTACCTGGAAGGTTGAATAGTCTAATTTAACCGAACAAGCCAACTAGCGTGAAGTTCACATACTCGGCATTCCGCATCACTGAATTCATTGAATTACATAAATACAGAAGCAGCAGATGGCAGACGCATGCAGCTGTAGACGGTAATGTTGTCTCTTGCCTCATAAATGTTAAAATTAATTCATACTGACTAAGACGCAGCACCAGCCAAGTTATGAAAAAAACCTGCGGCTTATAAACCAAGAAATACGGTATATAAATGAAATTCAATTGAATTGTGGGAGAAGTCATTTAGGTCATCAGCTGAGATCAAATTTTTTTTACTTGCAGATAGTATTTTCATTTATATGATGTTCATTTGACCAAAACAACCACCTTTTGTGTTTACTTTATGATTTGTAGATGATAGTTTAGGATGTTGTGTGCTTTTCACAATTGAATATATTAAATCAGGGGTCTCAAACTCAAACTGGCTTGGGGCCATTTCTAAGACAGACATTTCAAAAGGGGGCCACAGAGCTATTTAACGTTAAAAGTACAATATTTCTGTAAATGTCATGTTTTTAATTTCTATTATTTAATGTATAATAATACTTGAAAATATATAAGAAGTGGTTTTATCTTTTTAATATACATTATTTGATAAAAGTAGCCTAAGTAAATCTTTTCTTAACCTTATCTTAACTAAGACCTATTATAACCTTGCACTAAACTAACAAATTTAATTCCTGTATACATTTATAAACTATTATAAAAAATTACCACCAGTAATTGTTTCTGTTTTGATTTATTTTAGATTGTTTTCAGTCATAGTATTGACTTCATTATGTTCTTTGTTATTTCAGTTTTAATGAATTTTCTATTATATGTGGGAAAATATTAATAAGTGAAAGTAATCCCTTAACTTTTGAATGGGTAGTCCATGTTATATAAACTAGAAATAATAATAATAATACTGCTCTATGTGTAATTGAATAGTAAGCTACATAATAATATATTATACTTCATTATATATAGCAGTTTACATACTTTATCTTCTGTACATTTCTCCTAATCTTTTCTCTTTTCTTAACCTGGACACTTTGATGGCTCGTTTTCTTTTCTGTAGTTTAAAATGTGTTGCATTACATCTACCGCTCTGCCTCCATGCGGGTCTCCATAAGATGCTGTGACTTGAGGTGAACTAATCCCACCGCAGCTCGATCTTTTCTGAGTAACAGCTGAGTACCCACCCGGAAGTAACAAATCTTCTCTAGACAAATACTACACAGTCCCGACCAGATTAACTGATCGCATGGTGACAATGGTATGATTGGTGCGAGGTTCAGTTGAGGCATTAAAATCCGATCACGCATTCCGTTATCCTCGACACGGAGCACGCGGTTCATGGCTGTAGCGTAGCAACGGTGACGCAACCCACGCCACGGAGGGCAACTTCCGCTCCCGAGCACTTTGGAAAGTAATGTTTTGACTCGTTTTAACGCGTTGTTAGACGCGACATGTGAACGAACACTTGAACGTTTAAATAAAAAATCAAACGAATATAAAAAAGTGAATAAAAATCTTTCTGCGGGCCAGATTATGTAATATTTTTGAAAGGTGACGCGGGCCGCAGAGAGGGGGAGGGCGGGCCGCAAATGGCCCGCGGGCCGAGAGTTTGAGACCACTGTATTAAATAAACAGACTTTTATATTGATTTTCGGAGACTGTGGTGTGTTAACATCAAATATAATTTTTTTTGGGTTAATTAACCTAACGGCTGGGTTTGAGATGAGCGGTACCCGGTGGGGTCTTCTGCTGTTGTAGCCCATCCGCCTCAAGCTTGTGCGTGTTGTGGCTTCACAAACGCTTTGCTGCATACCTCGGTTGTATCGAGTGGTTATTTCAGTCAAAGTTGATCTTCTATCAGCTTGAATCAGTCGGCCCATTCTCCTCTGACCTCTAGCATCAACGAGGCATTTTCGCCCACATGACTGCTGCATACTGGATGCTTTTTTCCTTTTCACACTATTCTTTGTAAACCCTAGAAATGGTTGTGCGTGAAAATCCCAGTAACTGAGCAGATTTCGCTCAAAATTGCTTAAATCACTTTTCTTTCCCATTCTGACATTCATTTTGGAGTTGGACCACACACACCTAAATGCATTGAAGCAACTGCCATGTAATTGATTGATTGGTTGATTATATAATTGCATTAATGAGAAATTAAACAGGTGTTCCTAATAATCCTTTAGCTGAGTGTATGTTGTAAATATACGAATGTAGGTAACTACACAGTTGACTGTACCCACTGACTTCCATAGTATTTGTTTCTGCTACTAGTCAATGGGTCAACTGTGTGTTTACCATCATTTATCTACATATCATCCTTGTGTTCAAATGTTTTGACATGTTACTATGTTCATTTTAGACCTAATGGAAATAAAGGAGGAAAGTCAAGAACACATTGAAGTGAAGGAGGAGCATCAACACCACAGTTTCATAACTGAAGAAAATTCATTCGGCTCCTCACAAACTGATGAGAAATCACCTCAAGAAAGAGCTGAAGCCAAAACATCATTTGCTTGTCATCTTTGTTGTGAGACATTTTTAAAAAAGAAGCAGCTAACATATCACATACGGATGCATATGGGTAATAGACCGTACACCTGCCCTCAGTGTGGAAAAAGTTTCCCCTTCAAAACAAGTCTAGAGCGTCACATACGAGTTCACACTGGAGAGAAACCTTTTAAATGCCCTCACTGTGATAAGAGTTTTACAGAACAAGGAACTCTTAGGTATCACATACGACTTCACACAGGTGAGAGGCCTTATTCGTGCCATCTGTGTGATAAGAGTTACACACAGGCACAGGGTCTTAAATTTCATCTGCAGTTTCACTTAAACGAAAGGCCGTTTAGCTGCGATCAGTGCGATAAAAAGTTTATATCGGCAACACTGCTGAAGAGACACGTGAAGATTCATACAGATGAGAGGCCGTATGTGTGTTCTGTTTGCGGGAAGAGTTTTCGAACATTTTCCAATGTTAAAGTGCACCAGAAGACGCACCGGGGTGTGAAAGACCACGTGTGCTCTGTGTGTGGAAAAGACTTTCTGGAAGCTGGAGACTTGGAGCAACACAAACAGATTCATACTGAAGAAAACACCTAAAAGTGTTTAAATGTGGAAGAGTTTTATTGAGTCTGTGACGCTGATAAAACACAAGTGACTGTATACTTGAAAGATTGGAGTAATTTCTCCAAAGTATTGGGGACATGTCAAAAATGTCTGTTTTATCTCAAATATAATAACTTTTTATTTATAAAAATATTTACTGCAATGATGGGATATATGGAGCAAGATAAAAGATATCTGTATTTTTATGCTTTGTGTGGGGACGGATAACTTTTTTTAGTGTTCTATGTAATTTAAATTAATATTTTTTCTTGTAATATAATTTCTTGTTAATGTGTTAAATAGTATGAATATGAGAGCTATGGCTCTTCTTGTCATATGTGTTTGCATTTTATTACACTTATTATTTTTTACTGAACAATTGACAGTAATATAAATACTAAACCATTGTATCCACTGTCCGAAACAAAAACAAAAAAATAACACAAAATTCAATCATTTAAAAGAGAGAATAAATACATTGTTGATAGGAGGGAAACAATGTTATATAAAAAGATGAAAATAATGAAATGCCTGTAGAATCTGACAGGCTTTCTGTTTGTTTTTTTAGGTAATATTGTTTCAACATAGTGCATTATTTCTTCGTTAAATACTGTAAAACATGGTTTTCAACCAGAGAATTTACATTTATGCATATGGAATTTAGTCATAGGTGTTTGCATTACAAGCGAGCAGTGTGTCAAAACTAAATGCTCAGTGCATATATGTATTTAATATCATCACTTGCAAGCAGAGTTTAGATTACATAGTGTAATGGTTCGAGAAACGTGGTGTATTTAACTTGAAATATATTTACGTTTTGTGTTTTTGTAAATAATAATTTATTAATTTGGATTCATTGTACAATTTTGGATCAATTAAGAGACTTTTATTTTGCTTCCCGGAGCACGTTGTGTGGTGACGTCATATCAAATACGCTGCCGCTCGCTCGTATGTGTGAGGGAAGGTTGAGATGTTCCTGAGAGGTAAAACGATACAAAATATGGTTTCATTTTTTAACCAAATGAACTCCAGCAACTTATAGATATAACTGAAACGATATTAAATACCTTTACTCCTTACGAATATTAATTATTTTTTTAATGGTAAAATTAATTATTAGTTTTTTTTAACGGATCGTTCTCTTGTAACAGTTAAGTTACTACAACCAATAGCCTATTCTCAAAATACAAAGTGAACAAAAAGATTGACGAAGTATTTCCTGGACTGTTTTTAAAGCTAAGATTTGTGCCCTTTGTTGTTTTTATGTCATACAAATTATGACCCTGTTATATTTTAATAGCAATCATCCACCTGCAAACCAAACACAAGTCTCTAATGTAACGTTACTTACATTTCCAATGCACAGAAACCTGCCAACTACTCTAGTATTCTGATCCACTGTTGTAATGATGGAGTGTGTTAAAGAGGAGACTGATCCTGAATCATTCACAATAACACCTGAAAATACTAAACAAGAGAGAGGTTGGTGTTTAATATTCATTTATCATTAAAGGGGCAGTCTTTATGTTTGACCTTTGTATTGCCATTTCTGTTTAAAACATAAAATTGCAGTTATTTGCTGATTAGTTGTGCTATACTCTGTGCAGATGAATCTGATGTCTGGGTTTACCGCATCAGTGTCATTACACATCGACATGACCATTAGAAGTACATCCTATAATAATATAACTGAATAAATGCTCATATCTGCTGTTTTTCTGACTGTTAAGTGGAAAAAATCATCTCTGATGTCTCATCAGTATTTGAGCTCTGTTGCGTTCCCTTTTTTAACCAGATACTCTCTACAGTTTGAGCTTTCACGTTTTAACAACAGATGATTCCCCATATCTGAGAATGGTGTAAATTGACAATGTTTACACCACGTTCCTCTTCTCAGATGATCATCGCTTAAAGAGAACATATGTTGCAAAATCCAATTGTAAAGGTGTTTGGCCGTGTGTTGGCCATGTGTGAACACAACAACCGTACAATAATAACAATCCACCCATTCAGTATCATTAGACATGTTGTTTTGATTCTGTTGTTAATGTGACGTCACACTGATAAAGCCCCGCCCACGACCACTGACTAATTAGTTAAAGGTGCAATGTGTAAATTTTAGCAGCATCTAGTGGTGAGGTTGTGTATTGCAACCAACGGCTCAGTCCACTGCTCACCCCTGGCTTTTAAAACGCATAGAGAAGCTACTGTAGCCACCACCGGACAAACAGGTCATCATCGGAGACAACTTAGTAAAAAAAGTTTGTCCGTTAACTCTTTCCTCGCCAGCGTTTTAAAAAAAAGTTGCCAGCACCAGCATTTTTCATGATTTTCACAAAAGTTTAATGCCTTCCAGAAAATGTTCTTCTTTAAATATATAAACAAACAATATATCATAAGAAAGAACAGACTTTGCTTTCAAAAAAAAAAAAAACGTTTCATCCTACCTTCATAAGTTCTCTTGTAATCACCTCTCAAGCATGGGTAGGTTTCTTCAAAAACACCCAATTTTGAGCAAAAAGCTGAGATAATTCCATTTTTGCGAAGGACTTTTGAGAGAGATCAGATGCAGAGCGATCTTTAAAACATACACGGCGTTCTTTCTCTATCACGTGAGGCGCAACTCCGGGTTGTATAAGTTGCGGAGGTGCGCCACCTGGTGGATAATAGCGGTATTGCGGAAAGACGGAAAATCTCGTCAATGGCGGCGAAAGAGTTAAGGGCTTCTTTAGAACATGGCAGGCCAAAATGGCGACTTCCATGTAAGGGGACCCTCTGTGTATGTAGATATAACATCTCATTCTAAGGTAATAAAAACATAACGGTTCATTATGAAAGGTATTAATACACCTTTGATAATATAGTTTTGTATATTATCTTGCATTTCTGTCAAAATATCCTTCCAAAAAATTACACACTGCACCTTTAATTGTACCCAAAATCTTTTCTAAATGTTTTTATTAGGAGCACAATAATGCTAAAGGGATATTTATTCACACTGTATTCACAGGAATCACATCAATTTTAACTGAAAATGCTTACCATCTCTTTTGGTAAGGGAATGAGGAGCTGTAGCTCATTTGCATTTAACCTATTCCGCCCCAACGGTTTTTTTTTTTTCACAAAAATGCCTTTCAGAAAGTTCTCTTCATAAGCATACAATGTATTAAATGAAAGAACAGACCCTTTGCTTTCAAACAAACAAATAAACAAAAATAACGAAAATAAATTTTAAATTAAACTTTTATTTGTTCTCTTTTTATCACCTCTCAAAATATTATATATATATATATAATATTTTGAGAGGTGATAAAAAGAGAACAAATAATATTTTGAGAGGTGATAAAAAGAGAACAAATAAAAGTTTAATTTTAAATTTATTTTTGTTATTTTTGTTTATTTGTTTGTTAGAAAATAATAGAAAAAGCTAGAAAATAATAGCATTTTTGTTAGAGATCAGATTTAGAATTATCCAATTACAAAACATTGGAATTATAGATGACTGTAAAAATGGCAGGGAAAGGTTTCTCTTTATTGACGAGATAACTCAAACAATATTGCTTAAATATTGGTTAAAATAAATAAATAAAATGAAATAAAAATAACTACAATATTTTGACATGTTTAATTTTATTTTAGACCTCATGGAAATAAAGAAGGAAGATGAAGAACACGAAGTGAAGGATGAACATCAACACCCCAGTTTCATAACTGAAGAAAATTCATCCAGCTCCTTACAAACTCATGAGAAATCACCTCAAGAAAGAGCTGAAGCTAAAAAACCTTATGCTTGCCATCTTTGTGATAAGAGTTACACGCAAAAAGGCAACCTAACGTATCACATGAGGATTCACACTGGCGAAAGGCCTCATGCATGCCCCCACTGTGAGAAGACTTTCATAAAAAAAAGTCAACTTAATTCTCACATATGGGCTCACACTGGTGTCGGGCTGTTCACCTGCCCTCAGTGTGATAAGAGTTTCACAGCAAAATCAAATCTAGAGAATCACATACGAATTCACACTGGAGAGAAACCTTACACTTGCCCTCATTGTGATAAGAGTTTTACACAAAAGGGAGGTCTTCAGACTCACATACGAATTCATACAGGTGAGAAGCCTTACTCATGCCATCTGTGTGATAAGAGTTACACACAAGCAGAAAGTCTTAGATATCATCTGATGTTTCACTCAAATGAAAGGCCGTTTAGCTGCAATCAATGCGATACGAAGTTTATTTTGGCGTCTCTGCTAAACGAGCACCTAAAGACTCATTCAGATGAGAGGCCGTTTTTGTGTACTGTTTGTGGGAAGAGTTTTCTATCGCTTAAAAAAGTAAAAGCACACCAGAAGAGGCATGCGGGTGTGAAGTGCTCTGTGTGTGGAAATTTGTTTTTGGGACCCAAAGAGCTGGAGCAGCACCAGAAGATTCATACTGAAGAAAACTCCTAAAAGTGTTCACATTGTGTAAAGAGTTTTATTGAGTCTGTGATACTGATCAAACACAAGTGACTGTATACTGGAGAGAAGCTGCACCGCTGCCATTCATGTTGGAGAAGTTTCAGACGATCACACAGCTGCAGACTCGCAGAGAAAAGCGCTGTCTGTAAAGAGTGAACAAAGATCAACTTGCAGTCTTTAGGACCAAACACTTGATGTGAAATACAGATAAACCTCACGACTGAAGTACTCCCAAATATATTACTTTTAATGTATTACCTCAAGTGCTGAAATGTATGATTATTTGAAGAGTTTTGTTGCAAAACGAGATAAATCAATTTTTTTTACATTTTTGTCAAAACAATGTTTAAATCAAAACAAACCAACTGCAGTTGCATTGAAATTAATTGGAATGCACAACCAAAAAAAAAAAAGAGATTTCTGAACAATTAAAAAAAGTGTGGTTATCTCGTTTTGCAACGAAACTCTTCATTTGTTCATGAAAATGATTTTTCAGTAATTATTTTTCTTTCATGTTGAAGTGGCAGTACTGTAAAAGTTGCATTTATAAGGCGCACTGTAAAATATTTCTGTAGAAATTACAGTATTATTGGGTATTACTGGCAACTAGCTGCCAGTAACTTACTGTAGATTTTACATTTATGTTATTTACTGGCAACAATTTGTTCAAAGTTAAATGAACATTACAAATTTTACGTCTTTATCGTCTACAGTAACTTACTGGCAACCAGCTGCATAATTACAGCTAATTTTTTACAGTGCGTTTATCAGGGCCGTAACCACGGAGGGACCAAAACATTCAGGGCTGTGTGTATCAATTCATACCAGATAAGCATACAGCATTAAAGTATATTTACCATAGTTAAGGTGGCGGGTCTCTGAGTATAATCTCATAAGAGCTGATTGTTTTGTATGACGATGATTACAAAACCTGCAAACATTTGTTTTTAAGACTGCATGCAATGTGCAGCTGTGCAGAAGGAATCGTGAATGAACCTATACTGTGTGTTTACTGTCTAATAATTATTTTATATAATTTATATCTACTATATATATATATATAGGGGAGACTGGGGTTGGTTGTCACAATTTTTACTCATGCATGAATTGCTCATCTTCAAAAAATCTTTCAGCAGTAATTCCTACATGAAATGAAAACTTGGGGTCTTGGCTTTAAATGTGTATACTTTTTACTTTTCGAATGTATTGTAACAGGAAGTAATTAACCATCAAAGACACTCTTACACAATGTGACAACCAACCCCATCACAGGGATGGTTGTCACAGGGTATGGGGTTGGTTGTCCCTATAGAGGTTCAATAGGATTTCAATGATAAATTGGGATCTGAAAAGATCATGTGCAATTTGTTTGTTTTTTAAGATAGAAACTGCAAATAAGTTTTAATATGAATCCACCCATATGATAGTTGTTATTAATGCCCATCATGTTTAAACAATGGGATTAAAGTGGGTGATCAGTTACTTGAATGGGCTTTGTGCCCGGCTGCACTGCTTCCTGGGCTTCGGCCAGCTCCTTGTTTCCTGTCTACCGTTATTGGACAAACTGATTAATCCAGGGGCCCGTTTCAGAAAGGTGGTTAAGTGCAAACTCTGAGTCATTATCGCTGGTCTAGTGGGTAGTACTGTGTGCAGTGGTTAAGGCAGACGTACTGTCGGCGATCGGAGTTCGAAACCTGGCTTGGTGAATTTCTGTTTTATTCATGACAAACATTTGTAAAGTTCGTAGCCTTTAATGACAAAGTATTATGCTTAATTTCATTTTTAGCTGAGCTGCTGTCATCTTTTTGTCCATGAGATTGCATCTGCATGAAAATGAATATAATAACGTACAGTCCTCAGTTTAATTACTTCTGATATTTTAACTGTGATGAAACATTAAATGTACGCATTTACTAGAGTAGCAATTTACAAAAACAACTATTTTCTTTAAAATATATTCTCATAGTTGCTGTACACTTGCAGTAACACCTTCAGTTTTAGTAGTAAAAATTATTAAGACCTCGTGCTGTTGCCATGGTAAATCGTAATATCGGAGCTCCATTGATGATGGCTTTTCATTGTGACTGTGCACGCGCTTAACTCAGAGACAACATAGTCAGAGTCGTGTGATCTAACTCAGATCAGCTATTCTGTAACCGAAAACTCAGAGTTTACTATCTCAGAGTAAGTCAACTCAGAGTTCAAGTTTAAACTCAGAGTTGGTTGAACCTCCTTATTGAAACGGGCCCCAGGTGTGTCTGATTTTTGTTGTTGTGACTACTGAGGTCCGGCACGCCTGATTAATCAGTTTGTCCAATAATGGCAGACAGGAAACAAGAAGCTGGCTGAAGTTCAGGAAGTAGTGCAGCTGGGCATAAAGCCTATTGTCTACTGTGTTGAGAAATAAAATGAAATAATTTTTAGTGTTAAAACGTCTTTATTTAATGCTTTATTTATTTTATTTTAACAGCAAACAAAAACAAACAAACAGACGAAGAGTCTTAAAAGGTCTACATGTCCAAAATTCTTTTGTGACAACCAACCCCGCAAGCTATGTGACAACCATCCCCAACTGACTTCTTGACAAACATGCTAAGCTAGCTGCCACACCGCTTTAACTTGATCGCTAAAAGATAAATAAAGCTACTACTTTTAGCTTTTTAATGAGTGTTTTGTTTTTGAATGACTAATATCCTACAAGATCTCAACACAAAAACAACACCAACATGAAAATTTACTCTGACCCATAAAAATAAAAAATTGTCTACTAACATCAATGTTTTGTGTCTGCTCAGCAAATTTTCAAGTGCAAATGAGTAAGCTATTAAAGGCTAACAAATTGATATCAAAATTGTACCACAGCGCCATGTAGTATGTCTGGAATAAGCAGTGTGACAACCAACCCTACTACCATAGATATGTACACTAGATGTCGCCTTGGCTACGCCAGTTCATTGGACCGAATGCGTCCAATACAGCCGCCATCTTGAAACAGGGGAAACCCGCATCAACGTCATTGTAGGCAATGGTGTAATGGAAATAAAATCATGAATAAATCCTCATGAATACAATTTCACATTTTTTTGGTTCGTTTCAACAGTCAGACATGTATTTAGCATTGAGTCCAGAAAAAAATAAAAGTTTTGATATTATGAAAATCGACTTTTTCTAACTATAATGCATAGTGCTATTAGCCCTAACATCAATACGCAGCACAAAAGTCTGTCATCGTCCATGAATTTGAAATACAGGCGGAGATAGCAGCGTTACCTAGCTACTTCCTATGACAAGACCCCTGTTCCAAGATGGCAGCAGTTTTGACTCATGCCTAGAACCCCAAGGTGACATCTAGTGTATATATCTATGATATACTACAACCAAACTGCATATTCAAATTTTACTAATCAGAACTACTACTAAACCAAATATAAAAATATTAAAGGGGCCATGGCATGAAAATCTGACTTTATCCATGTTTAAGTGCTATGATTGGGTCCCCAGTGCTTCTATCAACCTAGAAAATGTGAAAAAGATCAATCCAGTAACTTAGTTTTGGTAAACCATTCTCTACAAGCACATGAAAAAATAAGTTGTTGAAATTTGGCTCTCCTTATGATGTCATAAGGAGCTCTTATTAAAATAATACCACCCCTTAATCTGCACTATCCAACCACAGCACTGCCATTTTAATGCAGAGAAAAGCACAATTGAGTTTTAATTGCAACAAACCACCATCATTTGTGATCAGTGTTTGAATTTTATCAGCTCATTTGCATTTCAAAGGACACACCCAAAACGGCACATTTTTGCACACACCTGCAAAGTGGCAATTTTAACATGCTATAATAAATTATTTTTATGGTATTTTGAGCTAAAACTTCACATATGTGCTCTGGGGACATCAAAGATTTATTTGACATCTTAAAAACGTCTTATGCCATGGCCCCTTTAAAGGGTGTGCACTTGGAGACTTGCATTTGGTTGTTGTATTTAAATAAATAATGAGTTGAGTTTTAAAAAGTATTATAGAGGCTATTTTGGGTATGTTTTACTATAAGTATAATTGTTTTATATGATTGCATTATATTATTCCGTTTAATGTAATAATGGGTTAGATTTTCTGGTTTATAGTTCCCTCAAAACTTTTAAAATTCTGTTATTGTTTACTGACTTTTCAACCCTGTCCAGCATTACAGATTTTGGATGTCTCTCTAATCGTACCTAATTCAGGTTTTGCAATCTCTACAAAGTTTCAAAAACATTTACCCTCTCAGCCCCCCTTTGATGAAATGAGCTGCCAGCCTTCACCTGATCGCCTGTTACCACTGAATCTTCAAACTAAACACACCTCTTCTGCATTCATTGGATTTTCTCCTAATTCACAACTATTCACATTTAACATCAACATTGCTATCACTATTATTTGAACAATTTTATTTTACTTCTAGCTTTAAACACTATTTCTATTTGTAGGTTCTCTAAAGACAAAATGTTAATGCTCTTCCATTTGTAAGTTGCTTTGGATAAAGTGTCTGCTAAATGAATAAATATAAATGAATAAATGTATTAATGATGTGATGAGTTGAATCAGGTGTTAGATGAAGGAGATGAGTTGAGCATTACTGAATTACTGGTTCTGAAAGATTACAAGCTATCGTAACACTTATTCGTTGACCGCCTGTGTTTTTCCATGCTATTAAAATGTGGTGTACCTTTAACTAAAGCCTATGTATAAGCAAAATGGAAATCTACTCTGGGCTTCATACAGCTGTACTGAAGCCCTAAACTAGATTAGGATACTTCAGTTAGTTTTATACAGGTGTGCCCTGGCTCTTATGAGTTATTTTTTCTTAAATCAGTCTGCTTTGTGTTTGTTTTTAAATGCAACAAGCAAATAATAAAAAAGACAGATGTAATGTTTTGCAATATTTAAAAAATATATATTTATTTTGCCTATACATTAATGACTTGCATATTTTCTTTGGTGTTACAGTTGATTATTCAATAATTTCCTCGCATTACACAATTTAAATAGGGGACTTTTATTTTGCTGATGTGAGTGTAGTCTTGTGACGACATAAGAGGTGTTATTTACTTTTATTTTATTTTATTATAATTTATTATTTATATTATATTATTTTAGCTATTGTTACTTAGGATTTAAACATATCCAGACCCGCACTCCATTTCGGTAGGTGGCGGTAATGCTTCCAAAAGTTGTTTGCCATCCGCCATTAAAAAGGAAAGAAGAAGACATAAGAGGTGCGCCGCTGGTTGAGGTAGGATTTAGGAGGCAAATTAAACGATACAAAATACGGCTTAGTATAAAAAAATTAACATTATTAAACAATGTATTTTACAGTATTGTAATACTTTATTGTAAAGTACTGACTGAGAGAGTTCTTCCACTAGTGCCAACATTTACACAGGTAAATAAACAAAGAGAATTACTTCGCATATAGGTATTTAACTTTATGTTTTTCAAATCTGTTTATGAGCTTTATATGAATTTTAAGGAATATACATGCTCCTCTTTTCCATACAGTTCTTTATAATAGTAGACGGATAATTGATGTTGCTAGTAAAAATGATCTTAAGTTGTAAGACAAGAGAATACAGTTACAAATGTACTTTGTTTTTCAGAAACACAGATTTTTTTGTATCTCATTTGGTGCATGAATTGAGTTAGTAAATTATAACTTTGGTCATTTGTATATCTTCACAGGTTCACAGGAATCATTCACAATAACACCTCAACATACTCAACAACAAAGAGGTTTGTGTTGAATTTTTAAGTGCATCTCACATGGGATTTTAAAGTTGCCTATATTGTCTTGGAGTCCCATACAACAGGTTTAAATGCATACAAGATAAAAAAACTGAAAAATATCAAATATAATAATAAACTCAAAATATACATTTATATTTCATCTCATTTCTCAAAGGTGCTGAAACAGTTCATTCAAAGCAGTTCACAGATTTAGTTTCTTTAGTTTCTCTACTGTTGGCCTGCTCTGCTCTAATTGGCCGGCTTGCCCAGTTTGTTGTGATTGATATTTTTGCATAGAGCGCTTGTTAGAAACTAAAAGCCCATTACCATGGTACATGATTACATACACAAACATGACTGACTGATAAAACATTACAGTTTGTAAACCAAAATTTTGCTGCATCCGTCATAAAAACAACAATTCATTGCTTTAAAATGCGAGTGCTTTACAACTTTTGATCTTTGCAACTTATTAAGGAATAATATTTTAAAGGGATAGTTCACCTAAAAATCTAAATTCTGTCATCATTTTCTCTTCCTTATGTTGTTCTAAATCGGTATGACTTTTTTTTATTTTGATCAATACAAAATAAGATATTTTGATAAATGATTGTAAGCACATGGCGGATTGTAACCATTGACTTTGATAGTAGGAAAAACAAATATTATGTAAGTATTGTGAAAATGATGATAAAGATATTTTGATAAATTAGATAAGGGTCACATATACTGTAGGCCTACTCTGGCCTTAAAGCAGTTGCCCTGGAGCACTTAACTAGATTAATTGAGGATACTTCTCCAGTTAATTTGATCTATTGGCTACATGTGACTCTTATGAGTTATTTGTTCATAAATCAGTTTTCATTAGTTGTCATGTTTGTTTTTAAGTCCATACAGCAAACAATGAACATAAAAGATGTGATGTTTTTCAATATTTTAAGATAAACTTTATTTCACAATCTTTTTGTGATGAGTTTTATAAAGTGTCATTAGTTATTTTTTATGTATCTTTAATCATAATTAAGATGCAGTGTTATTCATTGGCAGAGTCTATATTATAATCATTTGACAAATGTGGGATATTTAACCTTAACTAAGAATTGTTGATACATCCCTCTATCATCTGTGTGCGTGCACGTAAGCACTGGAGCGCGCTGCGACGCTTCGATAGCATTTAGCTTAGCCCCATTCATTCAATGGTACCAATCAGAGATAAAGTTAGAAGTGACCAAACACATCAACGTTTTTCCTAGTTAAGACGAGTAGTTATACGAGCAAGTTTGGTGGTACAAGATAAAACGTAGCGTTTTCTAAGCGGATTTAAAAGAGGAACTATATTTATGGCGTAATAGCACTTTTGGGAGTACTTCGACTCGCCTGAAAAGTCCGCTCCCCTTCTCCCGCTCACAATGGGAGAGGAAGGGGTGTTACTGCACCAAGTCAAAGTACTCCCAAAAGTGCCACCACGCCACAAAATACAGTTCCTCCTCTAAATCCGCCCAGAAAAGCGCCACGTCTTATTTTGTACCACCAAACTTGCTCGTATAACTACTCGTCTTAAATAGGAAAAACGTTGATGTGTTTGGTCACTTCTAACATTATCTCTAAATGGTACAATTGAATGAATGGGGCTAAGCTAAATGCTATCGAAGCGTCGCAGCGCGCTCCAGCGCTTACGTGCACGCACACAGATGATAAAGGGATGTATCAACAATTCTTAGTTAAGGTAATAACATATTTTAATATTGAAAATGAGTAGACTATTCCTTTAAATATATTTATTTTACAAGATATTTTGATAAATTAGATAAGATTAGGTTAGATACGACTTTATTGTCATTATGCAGATTACAAGTACAGTGCTAATTAAATGCAGTTAACGTCTAACCTTTGCAAAATATCAGTAGTGCTATAATATTTTTATAGAAACATGTTTGCTTTGTTTAGTAACAGCGTTAGACAGTTCCAGTTTAAAAGTTTAAACAACGTACAGTCTGTGCAAAAAAGATATTTTGAAAAATTATGGTAAGCACACAGTAGATGGTACCCATTGAGCTCTGTAACAGCAAAAATATTCGAATGACTGACGATTCAGAGTCGACTCTTTTGGAATACAATAACTTTATTAATCCTGCACTTTCAAATGAACGACTTTACAGACCATTAACAGCTACATTACACACTACAGTAAACGTAACTGTAGAAATCCCATCTAAGCTGCTCTTTAATGAATGATAAAGTGCATAAAGTTTTTGGCTCTGGTTAAAAAGTCATTAGAGTCGTACAATATTAAAATGAGGAATTTGATTTAAATGATTATATAATAGAAAGACAAAATTAAATTTTAATAGTTCAGCTAACACAATATTGTTTTTTTGCATTGATATTAAATTGGGTTTGGTTTTGTTCATTTAGTTTCATGTTAATTTGTTCATTATAGGTCTGACAAGAATGAAAGAGAAAGGTCAACAACAAAATGAAATGGAGGATGAACATCAGCACCAACATTTTACAAGTCAAGAAAATCGCTTACAGACTGATGAGGATTCACCTGAAGAAAGAGAAGCAGCTAAAATCTCTTTTACACAAATAGGACATTCAAATATTGATGTAAACACTTGCACAGGAGAAATGCAATACACCTGTCCTCATTGTGAAAAGACTTGCACAAGAAAAAGCCACCTTGAGGATCATTTATTAAGTCACGCTGATGAGAAGACCTTTGCGTGCCCTCAGTGTGATAAGAGTTTTAAACGACAAAGAAATCTTGATGCTCACATAGAGACTCATACAGTAGAAAAGCAATACAGCTGCCCTCAATGTGAAAAGAACTACAGACGTAAAGGGGATTTTGAGAAGCATTTAGTCGCTCACACTCGTGAGAAGCGCTTCACCTGCCCTAAGTGTAAAAATGAATTTTTGCGAAAAAAACATCTTAATCTTCACATAAAGACTCACGCTTTCACTTGCCCTCAGTGTGAAAAAGGTTTTTTACGAAAATGTAATCTTCGTGTTCACTTAAAGGCTCACATTAAAGAGAAACGTGAAAAATCCCTGAAAGAACGTAAAATGAGCCGCACTGCCCACAACCCTTTCTCTTGCCCTCAATGTGGAAAGAGTTTTAAAACCAGAAGAAACCTTAATCTTCACGTAAGGATTCATGGTTTGAATCGGCCTTACACCTGTCCTCATTGTGGGAAGAGTTTAACAACAAAAACACATTTAGAAACTCACATACGCATTCACACTGGAGAGAAACCTTTCGTCTGCCCGCAGTGTGACAAGAGTTTTACACAACGAGGAGCTCTTCAGTATCACATACGACTTCATACTGGTGAGAGACCTTACTCGTGCCATCTGTGTGATAAGAGTTACATACAGCCACAGGGTGTCAGACTTCATCTGCTGTCTGCCCATTCTGTCAAAAAACTTTAAAAGTGTTCACATTGTGGAAAGAGTTTTATTGAATCTGTGACGCTGATAAAACACAAGTGACTGTATACTGGAGAGAAGCTGCACCGCTCTCATTCATGTTGAAGAAGTTTTAGACGATCACACAGCTGCAGACTCACAGAGAAAAGCGCAGTGAACAAAGATCAAATTCAGTCTTCAGGTCTAAACACGTTATGCGAAATGAAGATAAACCTGATGATTGATAATTTATTTACTCCAAAATTTTAATTTTATAGGATTACATCAAGTGGTGATAAGGTCATGCGTTCAATAGCAGGAACACACATGCTGATGAAATGTACAGCTTTAATTGTAGTGTTAAAAGTATTGTAACTTGCTTTGAATTAAAGCGTCAGGAAAATGCAATGAAATATAAATGTTTTTTCATGAGTTGTTATTTTTTCCTGTCGGTACTATTTCACTCATTAAAGGTAATTTGTTAAATGTGGTATTAACAACGGTTTATATCTCCATCCAAATACTTTAAATCTAATTTCTTTTATAATGGATATGATGGAAAAAGAACTAAACATTTATGTGACAGTATGTTTACAGCTTCAACACTATGTGATCTTAGCTTTGTATACTATGCTTATTGTTGGCTGTTAAAGGCGGAGTGCACAATGTTTAAAAGCTAATGTTGATATTTGAAGTCACCTAAACAAACGGAATCTGGACCTTCTTTTGATAGACCTGCTTCACACATATGCAACCCCGGCAAGCATGTCGGTTGGCTACAAGTATGTTTTGGTAGTCGGCCTGACTCCCTTTTCCAAAGCGTTTTTCAAACATGTGCACTTTGCCTTTAAGATAAAATGTTAAATGTTATTCCACTGGAAATGTATTAATGATGTGATGAGTTGAATCAGGGGTTAGATGAAGGAGATAAGTGGAGTATTACTGGATCTAAAAGATTACAAGCTATCAGAACACTTATGTGTTGACCGCCTGTGTTCATCCACGCTATTTTAATGTGCCGTACTTTTAACTGTATTTGTAATGTACAAGCTAAAAGAAAATATATGACCCTGGACCAAAAAGCAGCCAAGCCGTATTTTGTAACAATAGCCAAGCAACAATACATTATGTGGGTCAAAATTGTCAATTTTTCTTTTATGCCAAAAATCATTAGGATATTAAGTATAGATCATGTTATATTTTTTATTTTATATTTTGTAAATTTCCTACAGTAAATATAGTAAAACCTTATTTTCATGATGTAGGGCTGGGTATTGATTCAGAGGTTCCAGATCGATTTGATTTACAAGCTATCCATTCGATTTACGATCCAATTCTCGGATTGATTTTTACACTTGATTCTTGATTCAACTCAATGAATATAGATTTAATACAAATACTATATTTATAAAAAGAACAGTGAACATAAGTTTATAAGTGGGTAATTAATAAAAAGAAATTAAGAGCCACAAACCTGGATATTAAACTCTTTTTTTATGTAAATTAAAACAGGAACAATCTGTAATTTTTAAATGCATACAATTATGTTAAGTACAATACAATTTTAATGCAAGATGAAAAATGTATGCTGAAAAAAGTCAGAACAGTTGAATTCCTTGATCAAACAGGATCAGGTTATTTTATAAAAACAAAATTATTTGTGGCCTTTGAAAATTGATTTTGAATCAACCATCAAAAAATCGATTTTTTTTTTGCCCAGGCAGCCCTATAAGTGGATGTAATTACTAAGAACTTCATTTTGACAACTTTAAAGGCGATTTTCTTAATATTTTAATTTGTTTGCACCCCTGGATTCCAGATGTTGTAATAGTTCTAATAGTAAAGCTTATTTACTCAAAAGATGATTTATAAACCTTAATTTTAAAAAAAAATTGACCCTTATGACCTGGAGCACCTAACTAGATTAATTTAGGACACTTCTCTAGTTAATTTGATCAGTTAATTCTTATGAGTTATTTGTTCATAAATCAGTCTGCATTCGTTGTAATGTTTGTTTTTAAGTCCATCAAGCAAACAATGAAAATAAAAGATGTGATGTTTTTCAATATTGTAAGATAAACTTTATTTATAAATCTTTTTGTAATAGGTTTCATAAATTGGAATTTATTTATTTTGTTATGTAACTTTAATCGTAATTAAGATATAGTGTTTTTATATTCTATAGGCTATTGTAATCGTTTGACAAATGTGGGATATTTAACTTTAAATATATTTATTTTACCCATACATTCATGATTTGTATATTTTATTTGGTGTAGAAGATGATAGGTTATTCATTTCTTTGCTTTTCGCGAATTTTGAACATAGATTCAAAAGGGGACTTTTACTTTGCTTCTAAGAGCCTGACATGCGGTGACGTCATAAAGGGTGCGCTACAGCTCGTCTGTCGTTTGGGGGAAGATTAAAGCGTTTGTGTGAGGTAAATAAAACGATACGATACAAAATAGTGCTTGTTTTTTATATAAAGAAATGTACTCAACAACTTAAATATGATCGAAACATTGTTGAAATATTATTAAAGTACTGAGAGGTGTTCCACTAGAGCAAACATGTACACAAGGCAAAGAGATTTACTTTACTTTTCAAGCGATTAAGGTGTTTATATATTTTTCAAATCTGTTAATGAACTTTACATTAATTTTAAGGAATATACATGCTTCTCTTTTCCATACAGTTCTTTAACATAGCAGATGGATAATTGATGTTGCTAGTAAAATTGATCAGGGTTATAACTTGTTAGACGTGGATTATACAGTTACAAATGTACTTTGTTTCTATTTAAAATTTCTCATCCATTGTATGTTTCTGTAAACAGACATGCGATTTGTATTGTCCAAATTGTTATGTCCACAATAGAAAACAAAACTTTGAAGACAACTTCCAATTGGTTTAAAAATGAATGTAACCCTGCCTATGGGAACCTAAAAGTCTCATAATCTAATGATAATATTAGGAGCATCAACGTTTGATTTTATATTGATTTCAATCTTTGACATGATCTTACTTAGTCAACATTAAAGATATCAAGATTATATTTTCACAGAATGATCTTTACATGATGCCGGATGATTTTATATAGAAAAATTACTTCAGCTGGGTTTTCACATTATTGTAAGCATTTGGCGTATTGATTGAATATTTAAATGATAACTTTGGTCATTTGTATATCTTTACAGGTCTATTCCTGTAAATGCTGAAGAAACAATCTTAAATGAAGTCACTATCACACCAGTTCATCTATAAATGCTGTGAAGAAGTCAAACAAGCAGCTGCTGTCACAACACATTCAACTACTCTACTATTCTGATCCACTGTTGTAATGATGGAGTGTGTTAAAGAGGAGACTGATCCTGAATCATTCACAATAACACCTCAACATACTCAACAACAAACAGGTTTGTGTCTAATCTTAATAACTAAGAAAGAGCATAAAGTCATTAGAGTTGTACATTATAAAAAGATTTTGACTTAAATGATTATAAAATAGAACAAGAGTTATCTACATCTGATGAAGTTAAAATGACAGAATTTAATTTGGCCATCACAATAATTTTGTTGGCGTTTTAATATTCAATTATGGTTTCATTTTTGTTAATTTAATTTCATGTTAATTTGTTCAATATAGGCCTAATGGGAGTGAAAGAGGAAGGTCAAGAACAAAATGAAGTGGAGGATGAACATCAACACCACAATTTCATAAGTCAAGACAATTGCTCACAAACAGATGGGGATTTATATCAAGAAAAAGCAGAAGCCAAAATTTCTCTTGCTCTCTTGCATATTTATGGTGAGACTTTTTCACAAAAAGGACATTCAAATGTTGACATAAAGACTCAAACAGGAGAATTGCAATACACCTGTCCCGAGTGTGAAAAGACTTTCACAAGTAAAAGCCACCTTGAGGATCATTTTGTAAGTCACACTGGTGAAAGGCCCTTCACCTGCCTTCAATGTGATAAGAGTTTTAAACGTCAAAGAAATCTTTATGTACACCTAAAGATTCACACTGGAGAAAGACCATACAGCTGTCCTCAGTGTGAAAAGACTTACACATCTAAACAGCACCTTACACAACATATAATAACTCATACAAATGAGAAACCCTTTGCATGCCCTCAGTGTGATAAGTGTTTTAAACGACAAAGAAATCTTAATGATCACGTAAGGACTCACACTGGAGAAAGACCATACGCCTGTCCTCAGTGTGAAAAGACTTTTACGTGTAAACAATACCTTCAGGGACATATAGTAACTCATACCAATGAGCGACTATTTGAATGCCTGCATTGTGGCAAGTGTTTTTCACTAAAAAGAAATCTTACTTTCCACATAAACACTCACAGTGGAGAAAAAACATACAGCTGTCCACTGTGTAAAAAGACATACACATGTGAAAAGTCCCTGAATAAACTTCAAACAAGTCACACTGATAACAGGCCTTTCTCTTGCCCTCAATGTGAAAAAAGTTTTAAACAAAGACAAACCCTTAATGTTCACATGAGGATTCACAGTGTTGATATGACTTACACCTGTCCTCATTGTGGGAAGATTTTCACAACAAAAGCACATTTAGAGAGTCACATACGAGTTCACACTGGAGAGAAACCTTTCAAGTGCCCTCAGTGTGACAAGAGCTTTAAACAACAAGGACATCTTCAGTGTCACATACGACTTCATACTGGTGAGAAGCCTTTCTCGTGCCATTTGTGTGATAAGAGTTACACACATGCACAAAGTCTCAAAGCTCATATGCTGTTACACTCGAATGAAAAGCCAATCAGCTGTGAGAGAACTGAAGCGGGAGACCTGGAACGGGACTTATTGATCCATACTGGAGAAAACCCTAAAAGTGCTCATATTGTTTTAGACAATTAGTTTACAGGATCAAAGGGAAAAGTGCTGTCTGCAAAGAGTGACTGTGTTGGGATCAATTTTAGGCGTCAAGTCTAAGCACATGATGTGAAATCCAAATTAACCAGAAAACAGACTTGCTCCCAAAAGATTCATTTCAGTGCATTAGTGATGAAGTTTGTAATTGTTCATGAAAATGTGTTTCAGAAATTATGTTTTTATTGTGGGAGAAGTCATCAGCTAAGATAAATATCTGTTTTTTACTTGCAGATAGTAATTTTTATTTATTGGAATATGTTAATTTAACAAAAACAATCACCTTTTGTGTGTACTTTATTATTTGTGGATGAAATTGTTTATGATGTTGGGTGCTTTTTACGATTGAATATATTAAACAGACCTTTATTGTGATTTTCGGAGACTGCGATGTGGTGATATCAAATAGTCCTTGCCCAGCCTGTCCAAAAGTCTCAGTTCTCCATTTCACTGTCAGTTTAGGTTGATGGCCATGTATCGGTGAACCTTCATTTTCAGATGATGGATTGTACAGAGTCTGTAAGATGTTCAAAGTTGGGATATTTTTTATAACCTAATCCTGCTTTAAAGGATTTTTTTCTCCACAACCCCACTGAAGGATCCAGCAAAGACCATCATGGGCTGGTGGCTGGTCTAGGATGGACCTCCCACTCTGGCAAAGCTGGTGGGTCAGCTGGTCTTCCAGCCTGACCAGCAAAGTCCAGCTCGACCAGCTTAAAAAGTGACAAAAACAGCTAAACAAGCTTGCTACACCAGCTAAAACCAAGTGGGGAGACCAGCTAAAACCAGATCACCAGCTTATGCTGGTGGTCTTAGCTGGATTTTTCAGTAGGGAACTTTATACCTGAAACGTCTGGTGTGTTCTTTGATCTTCATTGTGCTGTTTGTTCACAAAAAAAACTATGCTGTTTTTTTAGCAGGGTAATCTATCAAAACACAGAAAATATGTGTACATAAAATCTGTTTTGTTATTAGCCTGATGGCTAATCACAAATTTCTAATGTTGTAAGCATGCTTACTTTTCTTTAAAACACTAATATAGTCCTATAACTCAGTGGTTCTCAAACTTTTTCAGCGTGTGGCCCCCCTTGTGTACGGCGCATTCCTTCGCGCCCCCCCCAAAGAAAATTTTAAAACTCAACTTTTAATTAAACAAAACATATTAAATGATATAAAGTAGTGCTGTTGATTAGTAGTCTTATTTTTTTTAGGTTTAATTGCACAGAATTCATGATAAATTAATTTATTTTATAAAATGTCATAAAAATGGGCCCCCAGTTTGAGAACCACTGCTATAACTAATTCGTATTTCCAATTTAACTAAATAACATTTGAACAGAACTTTGGGGTTTCATATGGGGGTTTACTTCTAACAATACTAGCGTAATTATTTATCATGTACATAGCTTGTTATTAAGTCAATCACACGTTATAAAGTCAATGTTCATGTCTTAAAAAACATAATAGAGAAAATTCATGGGACAAACTCATATGGTCTTTACAAACTGGAGATGTATACTTAGTTTTTGTCATAAAATATTGTATTGTTGCACTATATTGGTGTTATAAAGAAAATTAAACATGCTTACAACATAAGAATTAGGGATTACGTCAGGAATAACCAAATAGATATTTTGTACACAATGGGATTTTTCATCTCAAATTAGGTCATATGTTCCTTCTCACTTTGTAGATTTTTGTTTTCTAAATACAAAGTTCTTAATTGTACACAACTTGATAAAAAATCACATGACCTGCCTGGAGGACTACGGATGAAAATTAGCCTTGGCTAAATCCTGTACAATACATGAAATGGAAATTTTGTGTTAAAAATTGTGCATGGTCCCCTTATAAACAAACAAAAACAAACAAACAAACAATTCCAATATATAATTTATATTACTTGCAATTCAGACTACAAGATAATTGTTTGCATGAAATGTAATTTCTTTATTTCGTTATGTAAAATTTAAAATTATTTTGATGACGATTACGTGGTATTCACTGGTAGATTATATATTGTAATTGTCTAAACGAGGTGAGTTTTGCGATCTTTAATATATTTATTTTACCTGTATATCCATGTTTTGTTTCCTTTGTAGTTCATTAATTTTCTTGCATTTCACAAATTTTGACCGTTTGAATAAAGTGACTTTTATTTTGCTTCTTGGAGCCGGTTGTGTGGTGACGTCATATGAGTTGCGCTCAATGCGCTCCCGCCGCTCGTCTGTCGGCTGAGGGAGGGAGTTGTTTGTGTGATGTAAAGAAAACGATACAAAATATGATTTAACTATTAAAAATATTTAAATATTAATTAAGGAGTGCTAAATTATTTTACAGTATTTTAACACTTACTGTAAAGTACTGAAAGTTGTTCCACTAGGGCCAACATTTATACAAGGCAAGAAACAAAGAGATTTACTTCACTTTTCAAGCCATTCAGGTATATATGGTTTTTCTTACATGTGTTAATGAGCTTTACATTAATTTTAAGTTATATACATGCTCCTCTTTTCCATACGGTTAATTAACATATCAGATGGATTTCTTTTGCTGAATATTTTGCCCAAAATTCAGTCACTGTTTACCTTCATGTTATTTTTTGAACTGTAATATTTTTGCAAGAGATTTTTAGCTTTTCTTTTTCAATGCCTGGCTTGTCCTGTCAAACTAGAGAGACACAGACTTTTTTTAATCTCATTTGGCGTATTAATTTAATTATTACAAGTTTACTGTTGTGAATCAGTCTAATGTAAGGAGGTAGTTTTGAACACAGGATGGTTAAGTACTTGCTAAAAATTTTGATAATTTTGGATCATTTGCCGCTGTAATATCTTTTTAATATAAGTTTTGAGTATGTATTGATGGCTCTGCAGGACTTCACAGTATGGATGCATAACAATTAATCGTGATTAATCTATAGCAGAATAAAAGTTTTTGTTTACATCATATGTGTGAACTGTGTATAATAACTTTGTATAGATAAATGCAGACACATGCATGTATATATTTAAGAAATGTTTACATGTGTATATATATATATTTGTATATTTTATGTATAATTTATAATTTATATATAAAAATTCTTAAAATTATACATGCATGTGTGCATATTTATATACATTATTATACACATTTCACACACATATATGATGTAAACAAACTTTTATTCTGCTATAGATTAATCGAGATTAATCGTTATGCATCCCTACTTCACAGTTTGAACACATGTTTGCCCCTTGGCCAGCAGTCATCTATTAATTTGATGAAAAATTCATTTAATTTATCTGGAGTCCTGATCCGATACTTGTATTTTCCTAGTGCAAGGTTCACACTTCAATGACATTAATGCTGTTAAAGTACCCTGTGTATTTGTTTGTCAACTAGTTCTGAACTGATTCTACCATAATATTTTGATTGTTACTGTGTTTATTTTAGACCTCATGGGAAAAAAGAAGAAAAGTAAAAAACACAATAAAGTGAAGGATGAACATCAACAGCACAGTTTCATAACTGAAGAAAATTCTTCCAGCTCCTCACAAACTGAAGAGAATTCAACTCGAGAAACAGCTGAAGCAAAAAAAACTTTTGCTTGCCATCTTTGTAATAAGAGTTTTTCACGAAAAGGCCAAATAGCAAATCACATGAGGATTCACAATGGTAAGGGGCCTTACGTATGCCCCCACTGTAAGAAGACTTTTGGTCAAAAAAGTCGGCTTAATGTTCACATAACGGTTCACACTGGTGAGAGGGAGTTCACCTGCCTTCATTGTAATAAGAGTTTCCGAACAAAATCAAATCTAGAGTATCACATACGAATTCACACTGGAGAAAAACCTTTCATTTGCCCTTATTGTGATAAGAGTTTCACACAAAATGGAAGTCTTCAGATTCACATACGAATGCATACAGGTGAGAAGCCTTACTCATGCAAACTGTGTGATAAGAGTTACACACATGCAGAAAGTCTCAGATTTCATAAGCTGTTTCACTCGAATGAATGGTCGTTTAGCTGCGATCAGTGCGATAAGAAGTTTGTTTCGGCAGCTTTGTTAAAAGTGCACCTGAAGACTCATTCAGATGAGAGGCCGTATTTGTGTTCTGTTTGTGGAAAGAGGTTTCCATCACTTAAAACAGTTCAAGAGCACCAGAAGTGGCACGCGGGTATAACGTGCCTTGTGTGTGAAACTGTGTGTCCGGGACCCAAAGAGCTGGAGCAGCACCAGAAGATCCATAATGGAGAAAACCCCTAAAAGTGTTGTTTTATTAAGTCTGTGATGCTGATAAAACACAAGTGACTGTATACTGGAGAGAAGCTGCACCGCTGTCATTCATGTTGAAGAAGTTTCAGACGATCACACAGCTGCAGACTCACAGAGAAAAGCGCAGTGAACAAAGATCAACTTCAGTCTTCAGGTCCAAGCACATGATGTGAAACGAAAAAAAAAATGACATCAAATGCTAAAATTTGTTCCTGTAGCTTAACTTGTAGAGCATTGTGTTAGCAGTTCAAAAGGTCATTGGGTTCAATCTCAGGATCATAGCTTTAATGTATTGTAACTTGCTTTGGATAAAAGTATCTTTCAAATGCATTAAAATGTAAATGTTCTCTCAAGATTCATTACTTTATTTTATGTTGGAGTAGCAGTACTACCAGATCTTCACTCATTATAGGTATTTTTTTAAATAATAGTAAAAGCATTCTTTATCTCATTCTTAATCATATGATTAGGAAGAGAACAAAAATGTTTGTGAATGAGATTTTGTGAGGTTATTAAAGGAATTGTTCACCCAAAACTAAAACTTTTTGACATTATTTACTTATAAGAAATCACTGCACATGTTATATGTCTAGATTATAAGATCACCCAGGTGAAAAGTAGTACACTTCCATAGTGTACTTAAAGTGCTTTATTTTCACACACTAATTTTGTACTTAATATACTAAAAATTAATTTATGAACTAAAATGCACTTTTAACATACTATACCTGTATTAAAAAATGTATTTAGTTAACACTTGTATTAAACTTGAACTTGAAGATGGGTTCAAGTTTACTACAAGTGGTTCCTAAATACATTTTTAAATACATTTTTAGCACATTTAAGTTCATATTTATGGTGTCTCAAAATAGCCCAGTGAAGTACACTTAGATGATCTTAATATTATCTCAAGAAGTACTAAAGATGAATTTTTAGTATATTAAGTACAAAATTAGTGTGCTAAAATAAAGCACTTTAAATACACTATGAAAGTGTATTACTTTTTCATTTGGGCAAATTCAGCAAACAATCAAAATGACAGAAACAATCAAAATGTTGCAATATTTTAAGATGTTCTTTATGTCACTGTCGTTGTGATATACTTGCAATTCAGACTACAAGATCATAGTTTACATACAATGCAATGTAATTTCTTTTTACGTCATGTAAACTTTAAATAACTGATTAAGATGTCGTGTAATTCGGTAGATTCTATATGTAATCGTTTGACAAATGAATATATTTATTTCACCTGTACATTCATATTTAGTATCTTTTGTAGTTCATTCATATCCTTGCATTTCACGAATTTCGGCATTGACTGAATAAAGGGACTTTTATTTTGCTTCTTGGAGACCGTTGTGTGGTGACGCGTCATAAGAAGTGCGCTTCCTGCGCTGTGTTTGTGTGAGGTAAAGAAAATGATACAAAATATGATATAACTATTGAAAATATTTAAAGGCTAAATATTTACATTATTTTAATACTTTACTGTAAAGTACTGAGAGTTGTTTAACTAGAGCCAACATTTATACAAGATATTAAACAAAGAGATTTACTTCACTTTTCAAGCCATTCAGGTCTGTATGTTCATATGTTGTTGAACTTTACATGAATTTTAAGGAATATACATGCTCTTTTCCATACAGTTCTTTAACATAGAAGATGGATTGCTTTTGCTGATTATTTTGCCCAATATTAAAATTCAGTCAGTGTTTACCTTCATGTTATTTTTGAACAGTAATATTTTTGTGCTAGAGATTTTCAGCTGTTTTGTTTCTATACCAGGCTAGTAGGCTTGTCCTGTGAAACTAGAGAGACACAGACTTTATATATTTGGCGTATTGACTGGTAAATTATAACTTTGGTCATCTTCACAGGTCTATTTCTGTAGATCCTGAACAAACAATCTTAAGTGACACAAACTTCAATGAAGTCACTATCACACCAGTTCATCTATAAATACTGTGAAGAAGTCAAACAAGCAGCTGCTGTCACAACACATTCAACTACTCTACTATTCTGATCCACTGTTGTAATGATGGAGTGTGTTAAAGAGGAGACTGATCCTGAATCATTCACAATAACACCTCAACATACTCAACAACAAAGAGGTCTGTCTCTAATCTTCATAAATCATTAAAGCTGCAGTTCGTAGGTTTGACCTCCATATTGCCATCTTTGTCTGAAACATAAAATTGCAGTTATTTGTGAAGAAATTTCCTGTACGTATGTTGTGCTTCACCCCACTGTGCGGATGAATCTGATGTCTGTGTTTACTGCATCACAGTGGATTTGTTATTATTCATCCACATGACCGTTGGAAGTACATCCTAAAAGTAATGTACCTGAATAAATGTTTCACCATAAATGCCTTACCTGTTCAGTGGTAAAAGTCATCTTTGCATCAATATTTGAGCTCTGTCACGTTCCCCTTTTTAACTAGAGCCTCTTTACAGATTTGAGCTTTTACTGTTTTAAAGGAAAACACCACCGTTTTTCAATATTTTACTATGTTCTTACCTCAACTTAGATGAATTAATACATACCCATCTTTTTTTCAATGCGTGCACTTAATCTTTTGACAGAGTGTAGTGAATGTGTTAGCATTTAGCCTAGCCCCATTCATTCCTATGGCTCCAAACAGGGATGAATTTAGAAGCCACCAAACACTTCCATGTTTTCTCTATTTAAAGACTGTTACATGAGTAGTTACACAAGTAAGTATGGCGGCACAAAATAAAACTTTTGTTTGGAGCAATAGGAATGAATGGGGCTAGGCTAAATGCTAACACATTCACGAGGCACTGTACAAAGATTAATAGTGCACACATTGAAAAAATATAGGGATGTATTAATTCGTCTACGTTAGGGTTGAAACGATTCATCGAGTTACTCGATTAACTCGATTCAAAAAATTCCTCGAGGCAAAAATTCTGCCTTGAAGCCTCGTTAAATTCCTATGACGCGCACTACACGCGGCGAGATCTGATTCACACGGACCGCTGTTCAATGTTCAGGAAGCACATCATAGCGCGTGATACATTTTGAATTTAGCTGGCGCGATGGCGGAGAGTAAATATGTCCATAAACGGCAGAGAGAGAGTGTCTAAAATTTGTGATCATTACACTCTTATCATTAAATTACATTCAGCATCTGAACGGAAAACATCCACTGCTGTTTCACCAAGCGTCACTGAAACAAGGTAAAGTAGCTTTCGCTGATTTTAATCCCATACTGTATAGACGGGTTGCACGGCGACGTCACTAACTGGTTGCGCGCGCAACCGAGAGGCAGAAAGAAGAGACGTGCATTGTGTTGTATGCTAGTAGCGGTGTCTGTAATCAAAATGCCAAGGAATTTTTGCGTGGAAAATAGTACCAACAGAGTCAGTGCTGGGAGCCTGATGTTAACATACCAGTAGATGCGACTATTACGTTACTAGCATTATAATTATAACATTATAATTCATACATGTATCACAGTAACACTGCAAAAATAAAGACAGAAAAACAGATCCAATTAAAATCAAGTCTTATTTATATATAAAACAATAAAGAACGCTTCAATAATTAAGGTTGTTGCAGTAGCGGATCAGCTCACCAATCGGGCTTTCTGCCTCCCGGATGCGCGCGCACCCTGCAATGTTTGTAAACTTGCAACCCCTCTATAGCGATGTCGTTATGCGGTTTGACTAGATATGATGTTTAGCTTTGATGTTTTTAAGTAGTAAACGTATTCACGTTCAATTGCAAGAGAGTATAGATTAAAAAAGAACCCCTTCACACACACGCATGCACGCTCGTCTCTCTCACGCGAGTCAGACCGATCGCGCAATGCATCACATATCCTTAAACTTCTATGTAGCCACGCAACAATAATTTCACTTGCATGCATTCACTGTATACAGTGGGACGTGATGTTGTGATTTTTCGAATGGATTCTTAACCTAAAATGCACCATAATGCAAGTGATGCAAACCAAATGCAGCGTTCTATTGAAAATGAATGAATATATTTCTGCCGTACCAAAATGCAATGAAGCAACTGAACGTCTGACTGGGGTGTCACTCTTCCTCACGCACAGCACGCGTGCACACACACACACAAACACAGGTTGTTATCATAGCAAATAGGCTTACCCCAGAAATGATATATTATTTGTTAGCCTAATGGTAAATGCTGCAGGTGTAGAAATGTATATAAACATGATATTTACTTTGATGTCAGGGCTAGATTAGAGCATAAAACCTGTTGTGCATATTAATAAATTAAAGTGCTTAATTGTTGGCACTGGCACTTATAAACACTAAATGGGTAAAATATATAGGCTTATATTTGGAGCCAAATGTCAATACCTCTGTTTTTTTTTTAGAAATAAAAGCCAAATGCTTTAACATTTTACTGTCACGTCATTTTTGTTATGCATTATTTGTTTTGGTTGTTTAAAAACACACACAAAATTTTTATCCGATTAATCGATTAATCGATCAATTCAGTGCTAGATTAATCGATTACAAAAAGAATCGATAGCTGCAGCCCTAGTCTAAGTTGAGGTAAGAACATAGTAAAATATTGAAAAACGGTGGTGTTTTCCTTTAAAACTGTGAAAGCTCAAAACTCTAAAGAGGCTCTAGTTAAAAAGGGGAACATGACAGCTCCAATACTGATAAAAAAAAAATAAAAAAAATGTGTTTTTCTTTAAAGGTCCCATTCTTTCTGTGTTTTGGAAGCTTTGATTGTGTTTACAGTGCGCAATATAACATGTGTTCATGTATCAGATGTTAAAAACGTGGTATTTTTCACACAATTTACTTATCTGTATACCTCTGTTTTAACTGTCAAGGGCGCTCATCTACTAAATTTTATGGTATTTAAAATAGAGATGTCCCGATCACATTTTTTGTGCCCCCTGATCAAAGTCATTCAATTTAATTTAATTTCTGATCTGATACTTAGTGCAAAGTGCACCCTTGAATTACATGAATGCTGTTAAAATCAACCCAGTGTGTATGTTTGACAACTAGTGCATAGCTCTGTACCACACAAAAAAACTTTATACACTTTCATATTACTTTAACATAATATTTTGACATTTGTTCATTTTAGACCTCATCAAGGAGGAAGGTGAAGAACACAATGAAGTGAAGGATGAGCATCAACACCACAGTTTTATAAAGGAAGAAAATTCTTTTAGCTCTTCAAATACTGATGAGAAATCACCTCAAGAAAGAGCTGAAGCCAAAAAACGTTTTTCTTGCCATCTTTGTGATAAGAGTTTCTCACAAAAAGGCCGGCTAACAAATCACATAAGGATTCACACTGGTGAGAGACCTTACGCATGCTCCTACTGTGAGAAGACTTTCATTCAGAAAAGACAGCTTAATTCTCACATAATGGTTCACACTGGTGTAAGGCCGTTTCCCTGTCCTAAGTGTGATAAGAGTTTCAAAACAAAATTACATCTAGAGCAACACATACGAATTCACACTGGAGAAAAGCCTTTCACGTGCCCTCAGTGTGACAAGAGTTTTAGACAACAAATGCAGCTTAAGTATCACATACGAGTTCACACTGGAGAGAAACCTTTCACGTGCCCTCATTGTGATAAGAGTTATATACAAAAAGGAGGTCTTCAAACTCACATGCGAATTCATACAGGTGAAAAGCAAAGGAGCTCACAATGGAGGGGAGGCGGGACAAACACTACATCAACCAACCGAAAGATCCTTCCTCTACCAATGAACAATAACGTAAAAGTTAATGTAGCTTGTCAATTACTATATATAACACCCCATGCATCAAATAAGAATACACAGTGATTCCATAAATTATCTGAAACTTATAAGACTTTACTTACATGAATGTTTGTATTTTAACAACCAAAGTGACCTCAAGCGCTTGTTATTAGAACAATGCCTGGTGTGTTCAACCACCTAAAAACCTTTGGTGAATTTTTTTGACCTCAAGATTGTATGAAATTAATGACCTAATGTACTGTTCACTGCATATACATTTTCTGTTTCGTTTTAACTTGTATTTTGATTTAGTTATTACATTTTGTTTTAAAAGTTCAAATCAATTCCAAAAGTGAAGGAAGTTTTCTAAAACCACCTTGTTTTTTTTTCTTGCAGTGTATATAGTGGCTAAGGCCTTTTAACGTTGTAGTTTATACAGCATGTAAAAAAAGTATTGAAAACGTCACCCATTTTTTTTCCAGTTAATATATTTCTAAAGTTGCAAATTTCCCCATATTTCTTAACAACCATTAAGTTTAATTTTAGTGTGTAATAATGTAAATTGACTCTGGGAAAAGTATTGAACACACTTAATGACAGTGTTGGAGAAAGTTACTTTTAAAAGTAATGCATTACAATCTTAAAGGAATAGTCTACTCATTTTCAATATTAAAATATGTTATTACCTTAACTAAGAATTGTTGATACATCCCTCTATCATCTGTGTGCGTGCACGTAAGCGCTGGAGCGCGCTGCAACGCTTCGTTAGCATTTAGCTTAGCCCCATTCATTCAATGGTACCATTTAGAGATAAAGTTAGAAGTGACCAAACACATCAACGTTTTTCCTATTTAAGACGCGTAGTTATACGAGCAAGTTTGGTGGTACAAAATAAAACGTAGCGCTTTTCTAAGCGGATTTAAAAGAGGAACTATATTTTTATGGCGTAATAGCACTTTTGGGAGTACTTCGACTCGCCTGAAAAGTCCGCTCCCCTTCTCACTCTCATAATGGGAGAGGGAGGGTGTTATTGCGCCGAGTCGAAGTACTCCCAAAAGTGCTATTATGCAATAAAGTGTAGCTCCTCTTTTAAAAATGTATCTCTTTCCGGCCTTGCAGGTGTTTTTTATGACTCAAAAGTTCTGCATTAAGAAATTGCATTTTCCATCACAAAAATGTCAAGCTCTGGCCATCTTAGTTTCTAACTCAAACTGTTACCGCTCAGGCGCGCATGCATAGCGGCGTAATCCTACGTGACTATGCTCAGTTTAATGCAGTACATTATTTTTTTTAATCGAATTAATTAAACTGAAAAGTAACTCAAATATGAGTGTAAATTTATAAAGTAATGTGCTACTTTACTCGTTACTTCAGAAAAGTAACATTAATTACATAATGCACGTTACTTGTAATGCGTTACCCCCAGCACTGCTTATTGAAATGTATTTAATACTTTGTACAAAAGCCTTTTTTGGTAATGAAAGCTTCATGATGCCTCCTGTATGGAGAAACTAGTTGCATGCATTGCTCAGGTGTTGTTTTGACCTTTTTCATTCTCCCACACAGTCTTCAAATCTTAACGGTTTTGTGGGACTTTTCTATGAGCTCTGATTTTTTGTTCTTTCCTTTGATTTTTTTTAACTGGATTCAAGTCGGGTGATTGCCCGAGCTAATGTGTTTACCCATCATTTACCTCTTGAATGACACCTTAAAGGCCATCAGTTGGAACTGAACCAGCTGTTGATTTGCATTGACAAAGGGCAGGATTTCTTTTTTTATATGGTTTTGGCTTTCCATGGCTTTTTGCACCTTCTTTTCTTCAGGGGTCCGATACTTTTGCCTGTGTCATTTTGCAAGATTACACATAACTTAATTTATGGACATCTATGGTTTGAATGAGTGGATTGCATGTGTTGTTACCAGCATCTGGCAAAAATATCATGTCAATAGCACCTTTAGAAAAATATTTACTAAAAAGGGTGATGTGTTTCATACTTGCTTATCTGCTGTAATTACTGTCAAACTGTAATATTATTAATAAAAATAAAAATAATGGTCCTTATTCTTTACTTTTAACTGTGTGTTACAGTTATATCATCATGTTTTATTTTTTATCTAACATGTAGGTTATTTTAATGTAGTAAATGAATATGTTTTCCATTCATTTTAATTTTCTAGTTTGCAGGAAAAATCATATCACATGTTCTGGTGATACTATGATAGACTAGTCTGCCCCCCAACCTCAAATGTCAAGTTATACCCCATGGTGAGAAGCCTTAAGGCCAGAGCCGATCCTAGACTTCTGGGGGCCCTGTCAACGGGTTCATAAAAAACAATTCTCTGCTTAAATCTAGCTATAAAAAATGCTAACTAAAAACCTGTTGTATTATACCAAAATACATAAATAATTATCTAAATATGCAAACTTAATATGTAACGTGCATTGTTTTAAAATGCTAACAGGAGTCACCTTGCATGAATGAACAAAGATCAACTTCAGGCTTTAGGTCCAACCACATGATGTGAAATGCAGATAAACCTCACGTTTGAAGTACTACTTCCAAAAATATTTTTAATGCATTACATCAAGTGTTGAAATTTGTGATTGTGTTTTATTGAAATTTTTTCCTGTAGCTCAACTAAAGCATTAGCAGTGCAAAAAGGTCATGGGTTCCATCCCAGAACACACATTCTGATGAAATGTATAGCTTTAATTTATTTTAACTTTGGATAGAAGTGTCAATCAAATGCATTAAAATGTTTTTTTTTTCATTCAGGATTAATGCTTTTCATGTTGGAGTAGCAGTACTATTAGACTATCAGATAGAAAACCTGCATTTTTTATAAGGCTCTTAATGGATTATATCAACAAACCAGGATTTCTGAATGGCCTGATGCTGGAATTAAGTGGATTTGAAGCTAAAGCATATATAGTATGTTCCAAGAACATTCAGTTAATGGGGCGGTTTCTCGGACAGGGATTAGCTTAATCCAGGACTAGGCCTTAGTTTAATTAGGAAATATAACTAGTTTTAACAAATATGACTTACTAAAAACATTACCTGTGTGCATTTTGAGGCAAAACAAAGGGCCCTGATGTATTTTAAGATATGTCAGTGCAACTTGTTTTCAGTTTAAACAGCTCTTAAAAATGTTTTAGTCTAGGACTAGTCTAATCCCTGTCCGGGAAACCCCCCCAATATCATCTAATTTTTGACAGAGTTTACATACAATGTAATTTCTTTTTTAACGTTATGTAAACTTAAAAAATAATTGTGATTAAGATGCTGTTTATTCATCTGCAGTTTCTATAGTGTAATTGTTTGTCATATGTGGGATATTTGACCTTGAATATATTTTTTTACCCATACTTTCATGATTTGTGTTCTTTGTCAATTTTGACAGATTAAATAAAGGGACTTTTATTTTGCTTCTTGGAGCCCGTTGTGTGGTGACGTCATAAGAGGTGCGCTCGCTGCGCTGCCTTTCGTCTTCTCGGTTGAGGTAGCATTTTGGATGCAAATTCAACGATACAAAATACCGCTTATTTTTTAAACAACTAAATATTTAAACATAATTCAATATTATGGAAGCAATGTTAATTAAGATGACAGAATTGTAATACTTTATTGTAAAGTACTGAGAGTTGTTCCACTAATAAACAAAGAGATTTACTTCACCTTTTCAAGACATTCAGGTATGTATGTTTTACAGATCTATTGATGAGCTTTAAATGAATTTTAAGGAATATACATGCTCCTCTTTCCAACATAGATGGACATTGCTGTTACTAGTAAAATTAAGATGATAACTTGTATGACAGGAAATACTACGGTGTCCGACAGGGGTCACTGCACTGCAACGAAAGGAAACGCATGCCAATAGAAAAAACACCAGCAAATCAAGAAAACATCTTCATCAGTTTGACAACACATGCGCTGCAGATACTAACAAACAAATACAGAAACGCATTGCAAATACTCACAACATGTGCAAATACTCACAACATGTGCAAATACAGAAACACTTTGCAAATACTCGCAGCACATACAAATACAGAAACACTGTGCAAATAGTCGCAACACAAACAAATACAGAAACGCGTTGCAAATACTCGCAACACAAACACATACAGACGTGTTGCAAATACTCGCAACACATAGAAATACAGAAACACTTTGCAAATACTCCCAGCACATACAAATACAGAAACGCCTTGCAAATACTCACAACACAAACAAATACAGAAACGTGTTGCAAATACTCGCAACACAAACACATACAGAAACGCCTTGCAAATACTCACAACACAAACACATACAGAAACGTGTTGCAAATACTCGCAACACATAGAAATACAGAAACGCGTTGCAAATACTCGCAGCACATACAAATACAGAAACGCCTTGCAAATACTCACAACACAAACACATACAGAAACGTGTTGCAAATACTCGCAGCACATACACATACAGAAACGTGTTGCAAATACTTGCAACACAAACACATACAGAAACGTGTTGCAAATACTCGCAGCACATACAAATACAGAAACACTGTGCAAATAGTCGCAACACAAACAAATACAGAAACGCGTTGCAAATACTCGCAACACAAACAAATACAGAAACGTGTTGCAAATACTCGCTACACAAACACATACAGAAATGTGTTGCAAATACTCGCAACACAAACAAATACAGAAATGCTTTGCAAATACTCGCAACACAAACAAATACAGAAACGCGTTGCAAATACTCGCAACACAAACAAATACAGAAACGCGTTGCAAATACTCGCAACACAAACACATACAGAAACGTGTTGCAAATACTCGCAGCACATACAAATACAGAAACGCCTTGCAAATATTCACAACACAGACAAACGCTTGTGTATTGCTTTCTCTCACTACTCTCCCCACTAATGTTGTGTATTCATCAGGGTTGTTATTTCATGTAGTGTTCCATATTTTGCAGAAAATTAAAGAGAAGAGATCCCGATCTGTTTTTCTTGGCTTGTATTCTGTGAAGTGAAAAGCAAGTCTGCTACATATATGCAAACTCCGGAAGATGCAGCCTTTATCTCCTCTGACAAAACCTTGGGTTTCTTTTTCTTAGTTGCTGCTTCGGCCATAAAAACATCAGGAAAATAAATAGTTGCGCTCTCACGTCCGAAATTTGGGGAAGTGGAGGAAGTGACATATGCCGCAAAGCAGTCGAATTTTGTAGTTCTTTTTGTGCTCGGGTTACTACCCAAAACCCCAAGTTTAAAAGTAAGAGTAAAAGCGATACAGACCCCGTCAGGCTACGGTAGACATGTCATTCAACCTATTTTAAGTTGATGTTCCATCACAAGGGTCTTGAAAATATATTATGAAGGTTGAAAAGCTACAAAGTGTCACTTTAAATGATAACTTTGGTCATTTGTTTATCTTTACAGGTCTGTTCCTGTAGATGCTGAAGAAACAATCTTAAATGACACAATCTTCAGTGAGGTCACTATCACACCAGTTCATCTATAAATACTGTGAAGAAGTCAAAGAAGCAGCTGCTGTCACAACACATTCAACTACTCTACTATTCTGATCCACTGTTGTAATGATGGAGTGTGTTAAAGATGAGACTGATCCTGAACCATTTACAATAACACCTCAACATACTCAACAACAAAGAGGTTTGTGTTTCATCTTCAATTATCATTAAAGCAGCAGTGTGTAGGTTTGCCCTCCATATCGCCATCTCTGTTTGAAACATAAAATTGCAGTTATTTGCTGAGAAATTTCCTGTACGTATGTTGTGCTTCACCCCGCTACTCTGTGCGGATGAATCTGGTAGAAGTCATCTTTGTATTAATTTTTGAGCTCTGTCATGTTCCCCTTTTTAACTGGAGACCCCCTGCTCATTTGCATTTAAAGGTACAGACACAAAAACAGCACATGCAGTATCGTTTGCAATAATATAGTTGTTGTTGTTGTTTTAACAATGTACAAAATCATATTATCGAGTATATCACTTGTTTACTTGTTTTGCCCATTGCACTTTTTGCAATTTTTATGTCGTTAGTGGAGGACGTGTGCGGCCTGGGCGTACACTTTTAAAAATCAACGTCATATTAAGTTTTAATACTTTAGCCGGCCCCGTTTTTTTGTCATGAGAGAGCACAGAGAACAGCGACAGGTAAAGGGAAGAGAAGTTATTTGGTGTTTTTCCTGACCAATACAGTCAGTTCGTAAGAAATTTTTTAAATGGATTACAAGATCATCAATATGAACTCTAAACAATGAACTATTATAAACATAACAGTGTGGTTGAAGAGGAACTCGCTACATTAAAGCAAAGAGCATTTATGTAGGCTAAAGATACATTTGTTTGATGAAAGTTTGCATTTGCTGAATTCGATTTCTGCTTCAAGTTTGTTACTGTTTAGTACTGTTTACTTGAATGCTTCCTTTTTAAATAATAAAGATCTTTCTGTTTGGTTAAATTACATCAACATTAACCTTAATAATATTAATATATTGTAGGGGGAGCTAGAACAATAAGACCTTCACAAACACATTTTTATAGTATGAAAAATATTGTTTGTTGTCGTTGCCAGCATGTAATTAGTTTTAAAATGCCGTTTTAAAACGCAAACGCTCTAATGTAAATAGGGCCTTAAAGGAATAGTCTACTCATTTTCAATATGAAAATATGTTATTACCTTAACTAAGAATTGTTGATACATCCCTCTATCATCTGTGTGCGTGCACGTAAGCGCTGGAGCGCGCTGCGACGCTTCGATAGCATTTAGCTTAGCCCCATTCATTCAATGCTACCATTTAGAGATAAAGTTAGAAGTGACCAAACACATCAACGTTTTTCCTATTTAAGACGAGTAGTTATACGAGCAAGTTTGGTGGTACAAAATAAAACGTAGCGCTTTTCTAAGCGGATTTAAAAGAGGAACTATATTTTATGGCGTAATAGCACTTTTGGGAGTACTTCGACTCGCCTGAAAAGTCCGCTCCCCTTCTCACTCTCATAATGGGAGAGGGAGGGTGTTACTGCGCCGAGTCGAAGTACTCACAAAAGTGCTATCGAAGCGTCGCAGCGCGCTCAAGCGCTTACGTGCACGCACACAGATGATAGAGGGATGTATCAACAATTCTTAGTTAAGGTAATAACATATTTTAATATTGAAAATGAGTAGACTATTCCTTTAAACTCTATATTTGCCAAGTGTTTAGTGTAAATGCTGATATCGGATACGAGTCACTTTTAAAATATGATGTAAGCAGGTCGTCCAAAAAATTGGATACAGGCAACAAATCGGAATTGGGCATCAAGATTTGCAGTGTAAATCCAGCCTTTTTTTTACAGACATGATGTAATCTGGCAACAATGACTGATTTTTTCAAATTTTTTACTACCAGTACCATTCAAATTATAACACATTATTATAAGCTTACTTTGAATCCGTTTTTGAACAAAATATGTTTATGAACTTACTCAAAAATTGATTTTGCATGATTTTTAACCCAAAAGAAACTTGCATACCGCAGCTTTAATATCTATTAACTCTTTCACCGCCAGCATTTTTTTAAAAAGTTGCCAGCCAGCGCCAGCGTTTTTCATGATTTTCACCAAAGTTTAATGCCTTCCAGAAAATGTTCTTCTTCAGATATATAAACATACAATATACCAAATGAAAGAACAGACCCTCTGCTTTCAAACAAAAAAAAAACTGTTTCATCCTACCTTGAGTAGTTCTTTTGTAATCAGCTTTTGAATATGGGTAGGTTTCTGCAAAAACACCACATTTTGAGCAAAAAGCAGAGATAATTCCATGTTTGTGACGGACTTTTCATAGCGATCCCATTCAGAGCGATCTTTTAAACAGACACGGACATGCAGCAGCTTGCCATAGGGCAATACTTCCGGGTTTAAAAAGTTGCAGAAGGATAATAGCGGTATTGCGGAAAGACGGAAAATCTCGTCATTGGCGGGGAAGCGTTTTCTCTTAATTGACGAGATATCTCGTCAATGGCGGGCGGGGAAAGAGTTAAAGACCATAATGTTTCATTTACGTGTTGATTGCTTTACAGGACCTTACAGTAATGTTTGCAAGATAGCCAGCATTAAGCATTCTTTTTTGTTTAACTAGAAGGGCGCTCATCTACTAAATTTTATGGTATTTAAATTAGAGATGCGCCGATCACATTTTTTGTGCCCCCTGATCAAAGTCATTCAATTTAATTTAAGTTCCGATCCGATACTTGTATTTTCCTAGTGCAAGGTGCACCCTTGAATTACTGTACATGAATGCTGTTAAAATTAACCCAGTGTGTGTTTAACTACTAGTGCATAGCTCTGTACCACACAAAAAAACTTTATACACTTTCATATTGCTTTAACATAATATTTTGACATTTGTTTATTTTAGACCTCATGGAAATAAAGGAGGAAGGTGAAGAACATAATGAAGTGGAGGATGAACATCAACACCACAGTTTCATAACTGAAGAAAATTCTTTCAGCTCCTCACAAACTGATGAGAATGTAACTCAAGTAGGAGCTCAAGCCAAAAAACCTTTTCCTTGCTATTTTTGTGATAAAAGTTTTTCACAAAAAGGGCTGCTTACGAATCACGTAAGGATTCACACTGGTGAGAGACCTTACGCATGCTCCTACTGTGAGAAGACTTTCATTGAGAAAAGACAGCTTAATTTTCACATAACGGTTCACACTGGTGTAAGGCCGTTCACCTGCCCTCAGTGTGATAAGAGTTTCAAAACAAAATTACATCTAGAGTATCACATACGAATTCACACTGGAGAAAAACCTTTCACGTGCCCTCAGTGTGACAAGAGTTTTATACAAAAAGGAGGCCTTCAGGCTCACATACGAATTCATACAGGTGAAAAGCAAAGGCGGATTACACGAAAAAGGAGAGGTGTGACAAACACTACATCGACCAACCGAAAGATCCTTCCTCTACCTCTGAACAACAACATTCCTTTACCACTGTACAACAACATGAAAGTTAATGTAGCTTGTCAATTACTATATATAACACCCCATGCACCCACAGGGGGGTCCCAGTAGATTTCCAAGGGGGCCTCAAGGTGACTTAAAATTATTAAAAATGGGACAAAACCAGCATTAAAATAAGCTAAAACAAACAAAAATTAAGATTTGCTCATTTTAGTAGGGAATATACATATGTCTAGTTATTTCAAGCTCTAGTTAAAATTTAATATATTCAAATATTGTTGTGGGCAACTAGGGGGCCTTGAAGTGAAAAAGGTTGGGAACCAGTACTGTTCACTGCATATACATTTTCTGTTTCGTTTTAACTTGTATATTTTGATTTAGTTATTGAATGGTGTTGTGTTTGAAAAGTGAAGGAAATTTTCTAAAACTACCCTGGGATTTATTTTCTTGCAGTGTGTATAGTGGCTAAGGCCTCTTAACTTTTATATAATTGTTGTTTATACAGCGGATAAAATAAGTATTGTACACTTTACCATTTTTTTATTTAACACATTTATAAAGGTGCTACTGATATGAAATGTTCAGCAGATGTTGGCAACTACCCATGCAATCCACACATTGAAAGAAATCAAACATTAAGTTGAATTTTAGTGTGTAATAATGTAAAATGACACAGAAAAAGTGTTGAGCACACTTGTTGAATGTATTTAATAATTTGTACAAAAGCCTTTGTTGGTAATAAAAGATTCAAGACGCCTTCTGTATGGAGAAACTAGTTGCATGCATTGCTCAGATGTGATTTTGACACTTCAAATCTTTAATAAAAATATATTGGAATTCAATGGGTACTATCAATTGTGTGCTTACAATCATTTATCAAAATATCATCATTATCATTTATCACTTTTCCTACTATGGAAGTTAGTGGTTGCAGTTAGCTAAGTGCTTGCCATTATTTATCAAAATATCATCTTTTGTGTTCATAAAAATAAAAAAACTCATACTTTTTTAGAACAACATGAGTGTGAGTAAATGATTACAGAATTTTCATTTTTGGGTGAAATATCCCTTTCTTATCATTGTCTCATTTTTGATGGAGGATGCGTTTAGCGGACTCATTTGCAGGTAATTTGTTAAATTATGGTAACCACAGTCTTTATTTCCATCCATATACTTAAATTAAAAATTTTGTCGTCCACCCAAAACTATGATTTAGTTAATAGTCTCTTATAAGCCAGCACTGCATGTCTCCATTAACATCAGATCTAATTCAGCAAACAATCAAAAAGGCAGATGTGATGTTTTACAATATTTTAAGATATTCTTTATTTCACTGTCTTTGTGATATTACTTGAAAATCAGACTACAAGATAATAGTTTACATACAATGCAATCCAATGTAAATTATTTTTTAACGTTATGTAAAAAATATTTGTAATTAAGGTGCAGTGTTATTTATCGGTAGAATCTATATTGTAATCGTTGTGGGATAAATGTGGGATATTTCAACTTGAATATATTTATTTTATCTATACATTAATGTTTTGTATCTTGTCAATTTTGACAGATTGAATAAAGAGACTTTTATTTTGCTTCTCGGAGCCCGTTGTGTGGTGACGTCATAAGAGGTGCGCTCACTGCGCTGCCTTTCGTCTTCTCGGTTGAGGTAGCATTTTGGATGCAAATTCAACGGTACAAAATACCGCTTATTTTTTTAAACAACTAAATATTAAGAGATTTACTTCACTTTTTCAAGCCATTCAGGTATGTATATTTTTCAAATCTGTTGATGAGCTTTAAATGAATTTTTAGGAATATACATGCTCCTCCTTTCCTACATAGCAGATAGATATTGCTGTCACTGGTAAAATTGATCAGGGTCATAATTTCAAACTAGAGAGACTAGTAAATAAATGATAACGTTGGTCATTTGTATATCTTCACAGGTAGATGCTGAACAAACAATCTTAAATGACACAATTTTCAGTGATATCACTATCACACCAGTTCATCTATAAATACTGTGAAGAAGTCAAACAAGCAGCTGCTGTCACAACACATTCAACTACTCTACTATTCTGATCCACTGTTGTAATGATGGAGTGTGTTAAAGAGGAGACTGATCCTGAATCATTCACAATAACACCTCAACATACTCAACAACAAACAGGTTTGTGTCTAATCTTCATTTATCATTAAAGCAGCAGTCCGTAGGTTTGACCTCCGTATTGCCATCTCTGTCTGAAACATAAAATTACATGTTATTTACGGACAAAAATTTCTGTACATGAGTTGTGCTTCACCCCAGTTACTATATGTGGATGAATGTCTGTGATTACGGCATAAGAGCAGATTTGTCATTATACATTCACATGACAGTTAGAAGTCCATCCTATAATAATATACCTGAATAAATGATCATATCTGCTGTGTTTATTCTGACTGAATTAAAACGTAAATGTTTCAACATAAATGCCTTACCTGTTTAGTGGTTAAAGTCATCTCTGTATCAGTATTTGAGCTTTGTGGCCGCCTTCTTTTTAACCAGAGACTCTTTGCAGTTTAAAGGAATAGTCTACTCATTTTCAATATTAAAATATGTTATTACCTTAACTAAGAATTGTTGATACTTCCCTCTGTCATCTGTGTGTGTGCACGTAAGCGCTGGAGCGCGCTGCGACGCTTTGATAGCATTTAGCTTAGCCCCATTCATTCAATGGTACCATTTAGAGATAAAGTTAGAAGTGACCAAACACATCAACGTTTTTCCTATTTAAGACGAGTAGTTATACGAGCAAGTTTGGTGGTATAAAATAAAACGTAGCGCTTTTCTAAGCGGATTTAAAAGAGGTACTATATTGTATGGCGTAATAGCACTTATGGGAGTACTTCGACTCGGCGCAGTAACACCCTCCCTCTCCCATTATGAGAGTGAGAAGGAGAGCGGACTTTTCAGGTGAGTAGACTATTCCTTTAAGCTTTCAGTGTTTTAACAACTGATGAGTCTCCAGATCTAAGTAATAAGTTGACATATTCACATGACGTTTTCCTTCAGAGATGATAACCACCTTACAAATTAAACTTTAAATTAAATTAAAATTAGATTAAAATGAAATGCCTCCATCTAGTTGACAAATTCAAAGTCTTGTTAAAACGGTTGTTGAATAAACAAGATACTGACTCTTCCCCAATTCCTATCTGGTGCACATAGACACAATGAATTAGCCGGGTCATCTTCTTTCTGTTTACGGACATGACGTAATCTTGCAAAGATAAATGACTTTTCAGACTTTTTCCAGCAAAAACCTACATGTACAAATTATTAGGGATGCACCGATAGGATTTGTTTGGGCCGATGCCGATTGAAACAGACAACTTCTGGCCGATGCGGATACCAATATTAAACACTTGTATACAATACTATACAGTTGGTCTATTAGCTAGTTTATTTCTGCATCAAATTATTTTTACTGAACATGTTTTTGATCTAATTAACATTGAACTGACTAACATAATAAGAGAGGCACAAATTAAGCTAAAACAAATATAATAAGACAGCATGACAACCTTCAAAGGTGGTTTTTGCTATTCAGCATTTATTTGATATACAACATTAACTCATTTTTTACATATAATGGATTTCTTTATGCAGTTAATTAATAAACAATCGGTATCGGCCTTTCTCGTGCTATTGCCAATATGCCGATGGTTTCAAATTCATCAAAAATCGGCTGAAAAATATCGGCGGCCGATACATCGGTGCATCACTACAAATTATAACACATTATTACAAGTTTACTGTTGTGAATCAGGAGAGGTAAGGAGATCGTTTTGAGCACAGGATCGTTAAGAACTTGCTAAAAAAAGTATTTGGGATCATTTGCATCATAAAGTTTTGAGTATGTATTAATAGCTCTACAGGACTTGACAGTAATGTTTGCCTTACGCCAGCAGTCATCTATTAATTTGATGCTATTTAAATTAGATTATTTCAATTATATTTTTTTCTCTAGAGTTTAGATTTAATTTACTTGTGAGTTTTGATCCGATACTTGTATTTTCCTAGTACAAGGTGCACACCTTCATGACATTAATGCTGTTAAAATCTAGTTCTGAAGTGATATTATTTTAACATAATATTTATTTTACAACATATGTTAATTTTAGACCTCATTAAAGTAAAGAAGGAAGAAGAAGAAAATGATGAAATGAAGAAGGAGCATCAGGACCACAGTTTCATAACTGAAGAAAATTCTTCCAGCTCCTCACAAACTGATGAGAATTTAACTCAAGAAACAGCTGAAGCCAAAAAGTTTTATGCTTGCAATCTTCGTGATACGAGTTTATCAAAAAAAGACCAACTAAAGAATCACACAAGGATTCACACTGGTGAGAGGCTTCACGCATGCATCCACTGTGAGAAGACTTTCGTTCAAAAAAGTCAGCTTAAGGTTCACATAAGAGTTCACACTGGTGAAAGGCCGTTCACCTGCCCTCAGTGTGATAAGAGTTTCCGAACAAAATCAAATCTAGAGTGCCATTTACGAGTTCACACTGGAGAAAAACCTTTCACGTGCCCTCATTGTGATAAGAGTTTCACACAAAAAGGAAGTCTTCAGATTCACATACGAATGCATACAGGTGAGAAGCCTTTTTCATGCAATCTGTGTGATAAGAGTTACACACATGCAGAAAGTCTCAAATTTCATCTGCAGTTTCACTCGAATGAAAGGCCGTTTAGCTGCGATCAGTGCGATAAGAAGTTTGTTTCGGCAGCTCTGTTAAAAGAGCACCTAAAGACTCATTCAGATGAGAGGCCGTTTTTGTGTTCTGTTTGTGGGAAGAGTTTTCTATCGCTTAAAAAAGTAAAAGCACACCAGAAGAGGCATGCGGGTGTGAAGTGCTCTGTGTGTGGACATTTGTTTTTGGGACCCAAAGAGCTGGAACAGCACCAGAAGATTCATACTGAAGAAAAGTCTTCAGGTCCAAGCACATGATGTGAAATGAAGATAAACCTCACGGTTGACTTAATTAAAAATATATTTTTTTAATGCGTTACATCAAGTGTTGAAATTTGTTCATGTAGCTCAACTTGTGTTAACAGTGCAAAAGGTCATGGGTTTGATCCTCATTCTGATAAAATGTATAGCTTTAATGTATTGTAACTTGCTTTGAATAAAAGTGACATCCAAATGCATTAAAATGTAAATTTTCTAGGATTTATTCTTTTATTTCATGTTAAAGTAGCAGAACTACTAGATTTTCAGTCATTAGAGGTAATTTGTTAAATAACAACAGTCTTTATCTGATCTAAAATCTAAATTTTGTTAATCATGGATATGATAAGAAGAGAACAAAAACATTTTTGTGACTGAAATGAAGGAATTGTTCTCCCGAAACTGAAACTTTTTAACAATATTCACTTATAAGCCATCACTGCATGTGTTAGATGTTTCCATTATCAGATGCAATTCAGCAAACAATCAAAAAGACAGATGTGATGTTTTGCAAGATTTTAAGAGATTCTTTATTTCACTGTCTTTGTGATGTTACTTGCAATTTAGACTACAAGATAATAGTTTACATACAATGCAATGTAATTTCTTTTTATATATTATGTAAACTTTTAAATAATTCTAATTTAAGATGCCGTGTTATTCAGTAGATTCTATAGTGTTATCGTTTGACAAATGTGGGATATTTAACCTTGAATATATTTATTTCACCTATACATTTATGTTTTGTATCCTTTGTAGTTCATTAATTACCTTGCATTTTACGAATTTTGACAGATTGAATAAAGGGACTTTTATTTTGCTTTTTGGAGCCTGTTGTGCGGTGACGTCATAAGAGGTGCGCTTCCTCCGCTGCCTCTCGTATTCTCTGTTAAGGTAGCATTTAGGATGCAAATTAAACGATTAAAAATACGCTTAATTTTTAAACCAATATATATTTAAACATTATTCAATATTATTGAAGCAATGTTAATTAAGTAATACTTTATTATAAAGTACTCAGAGTTGTTCCACCACATTTTAGGCCATTCAGGTAATTTATGTAAGTTTTTCACATCTGTTAATGAGCTTTACATGAATTTTAAGGAATATACATGCTCATCTTTTCCAACATAGTAAGATAGATAAGTGTTGTTGCTAGTCAAATTGATCAGGGTCCTAACTTGTAAAGACATGGTACATACAGTTACAAATGTATTTAATTAAAAAAAAAAAATCATAATTTTCAGACATTGTATGTTTATGTAAACTGTCCAGATGCAAATAATTAGCATTTATATTGTCAAAGTTTTTACGGTCACAAATAGAAAACTTGCAGTTGGTTTAAAAATAATCTGGAAAATATTTCATACCAGATCTTTGAAATAAAATGTGAAAACCATAATGACCAGAACAAGTGCTGAATATGTGATGTAGACCATATGTGATGTGCTTTCTCTACCAATGAACATAAGAGTTAATATAGCTTGTGAATTACTATATATAACACCCAATGCTATTGCTAACACAACATTGACTAAATATACATACACAGTGACTAAACACCAGTTTACCATGTTTTTTAAACTGTAATACTTTTGTGCAAGAGATTTTCAGCTTTTATGTTTCTTTGCTGATTTTCCTGTAAAATTAGAAAGACACGGACTTTATATCTCATTTGGTGTATTGATTGAATTGTTAAATTATAAATTTGGTCATTTTCACAGGTAGATGCTGAAGAAACAATCTTAAATGACACCATTTTCAGTGATATCACTATCACACCAGTTCATCTATAAATACTGTGTAGAAGTCATACAAGCAGCTGCTGTCACAACACATTCAACTACTCTACTATTCTGATCCACTGTTGTAATGATGGAGTGTGTTAAAGAAGAGACTGATCCTGAATCATTCACAATAACACCTCAACATACTCAACAACAAACAGGTTTGTGTCTAATCTTCATTTATTATTAATGCAGCAGTCCGTAGGTTTGACTTCTGTATTGTCATCTTTGTCTGAAACATAAAATTAGAGTTATTTGCGGAGAAATTTCCTGTACGTGTATATTGTGCTTCACCCCGCTACTCTGTGCGGATGAATCTGATCTGTGTTTACTGCATCAAAGTGTATTTGTCATTATTTATAGACATGACAGTACTTTTAAGTACATCCTAAAAGTAATATACCTGAATAAATGCACATCTGCTGTGTTTATTCGGACAAAATTAAAACGTAAATGTTTTAACATAAATGCAGATAGCTCTTGGCAGCTTGTTGTAATCAGTAAAAAATTGTTAGAGGCGGTTTATCCTAGTGCTAGACTAAAATGCATGTTTGAGCTGCGTTAATTTCCAAACACGTGGTACTGACATATTTTAAAGGTATTGCGGAGGATTTTCTTTTTTCGGGTGGATCATCAAGACTATTGGTCCTCCTAGTTGTCAATCAGGAGTGTTGCGCAATTGCATTTTTTAAAAAAGTGTAGAAGGTTCTTTTCTAAAATTCAAGAAAATCCTCCGCTACACCTTTAACATATATCAATCTCAAAATGCAATTTGCACTGCACAAAACTTGTGTTTGAATCATGATTTAGTCAGTAGTAAATTCTTTAAATGGGTCAATGATGTGACGTTAATTATTTTGTGTCCGTATGGTTCAATTAAATGAAAAAGGGTTAAAATTTCAAAATAAATTTGCAGATTACATTCTCTTTTTTGATGATTAAGTCTAAAATTTTTGGTTTTATTTCATTTGGACAGAATATTTGGGGGATAATTGCAAAAATGTCAATGTGGTGTAACCGGTCTGTGTCAATTGGTGTAACTTGTATTGCTTTAAATGATGTTTTATTAACAAAGTTCGGGAGGAGCACGTTCAGATAATTAATCACAGGTGGAAGCACTCAGCCATTATACACAGGTGGAAGCACTCAGCCATTATACACAGGTGGAAGCACTCAGCCATTATACACAGGTGGAAACACTCAGCAATTAACCATGAGAGGGTACATATAAGCTGTGTCCCAATTCAAAGGCTGCGACCTTCTAAGGACGTATTTTAAGACCGATTGCGTCACAGCAGCGCGACTTAAGGCCAGTAAGGCCGTCCCATTTCAAAGGATGCTTAGAATGAAGCCTCAAAATGCGTCCTCATTTCTCCGCGCTGTTAAGGATAGAACGAATGGATCCTTAACAGCCGAGGATATCCCAAGAGTCATTGCGCGTCTGCAACGGCGGCATATAATGGGTGGATATTCTAAAATAAACAATTAAAACCTTTATTAAATAAAAGTGTATTTATCAGAAAACATTTTTTCTTCTCACTGTTTTATAAGTTATGTTTTGTGTTAATAATATTCTTTTTATGTTGCGTATATTTATATGGTTGATTAATTTGGTATACTGTTGAATAGTTTAATATACATCAACGTGTCATATTTCTAAAATAAATTAATAATTTTTCTGATGTCATATTTATTTCAATAAGTCAGAAACGTGCAGGTGGGCGCGTGCAGCAGGTGACGCTAATTATGGGTCCTCCGAAGGTTAGACCGTCTCATTTCAGTTCTCTTCGCGAACTTCTGAGGCTTCCACCTTGAAAGACCGAGTGCTCACCTTTTAAGGTCGAATGCTCATAAGGTTGCAGCCCTTGAATTGGGACACAGCTATTGACTCAGCAGTCTTACCTCGATCCATTGACAGTTTGTAGCATCCCACCACCACCCCTTCTCCACACTTCTAGTTCTAAAAACCACTTACACAGGGGGGGGGGGTACTCTGGGTTCGGGCCAAGTCCGAGCTCGAAGCCCTCCCCCGGACAGCATGCCAAACACGCATTCTAAATTACTCTATAAATTATATGTAAGTGTGAACTCGTGAAATTAAAATATAAATATATTCATAAAAAAGTGGAATAAAATATAATCATCTAGTTTAGGGTAATATGGTTTTTTACATACATTTTTACATCATTTGTCAAAGATTATTTAGGAAACAGAGCTGTTTTCAGCATATGTCACAACAAATATTACAAAAACGCATTAACATTTACATTTAGAAAAAACAAATAAAATGATATTTTAACATGTTTTTTATGATTATGTTTATATGCCATCAAGGTGGATAAAATATTTAATATTTCTCATTCTTTGGCACAATTGGCGGTTACACCATTTGACATTTTAAGGTCCATTCAGTCTTAACTTTACTAAAAATGGTGCAAATGTTATTATTTATTGCATAAATTAACATAAATACACTATGCACTACAAAGCCAAAGCGCAGTAACTAGGCATTTGGTCAAAATTGAGTTAATGGTTGAAATAGGCTTTGTGAGATCTGCTGTGTCTTGTGACAAAGTCTCCTGTTTAAATTTTGTCCCATTTCAGAGAAACGTGTGTGCCAAAATTGCAGTAACATGTTTGACTGGCTGGTGTAAAAAACTTTAAGGGTATTTTTCTCGGTTTCAGTGTTTGCGTAGTTACTGCACTTAGCCTTGGTAGGGCAGTATGTGTATTGAAATAAACCCGAGCATGCTTTTAAAACAAGTTTTTTAAAAAGATTTTTGAATTTCCAAACCGTTTTGTCACTGACCCAAATATGAAAACATCGACTATAGGCTATATGTCATATGCAGGTGGAATTATAATAATGACTGTCATGTCCATGTCAACCGGCCCAGGAAGTAAACTGTTGCCTAAAATCTGTGTGTTTGTTGTAGTAAACATTATTGGGATTTGTACCTTTTGCATATCGTTAACATGTACTAACACATACTTACACACCAAAGGAAATGTAAAATCGTGAATTGGATAATTGGTGTTCTTTAATGCTGTTAAAATCAACCCACTGTGTATGTTTGACAACTAGTGCATATCTCTGTACCACACAAAAACCTTTTTACCTTCTGAAATTACTTTAACATCATATTTTGACATGTTACTGTGTTCATTTTAGACTTTAAACTGGAAATTAAGGAGGAAGGTGAAGAACACGAAGTGGAGGATGAACATCAACACCACAGTTTTATAACTGAAGAAAATTCTTTCAGCTCCTCACAAACTGATGAGAAAACAACTCAAGAAAGAGCTGAAGCCAAAAAAACTTTAGCTTGCCATCTTTGTGATAGGACTTTCATACACAAAGGAAACCTCAAGTATCACATAAGGGTTCACACTGGTGAGAGGCCTTACGCATGCTGCCAGTGTGAGAAGACTTTCATTCAAATAAGTGAGCTTAACTCTCACATAAGGATTCACAGTGGTGAGAGACCGTTCACCTGCCCTCAGTGTGATAAGAGTTTCCTAAGAAAATCAGATCTAAAGCGTCACATATGGGTTCACACTGGATTAAAACCGTTCTTGTGCCCTCATTGTGATAAAAGTTACAGAGGAAAATCAGATCTTGAGCGTCACATACGGCTTCACACTGGAGTAAAACCTTTCTCTTGCCCTCATTGTGATAGGAGTTTCCGAGGAAAATCAGATCTAGAGAGTCACATACGAATTCACTCTGGGGTAAAATCTTTCCCATGCCCTCATTGTGATAAGAGTTTCTTAAGAAAATCAGATTTTAATCGTCACATAAGGGTTCACACTAGAGTAAAACCTTTCTCGCGCCCTCATTGTGATGAGAGTTTCCTAGGAAAATCAGATCTAGAAAGTCACATACAGGTTCAGACTGGAGTAAAACATTTCCTGTGCCCTCATTGTGATAAGATTTTCAAAAGAAAATCAGATTTAAAGCGACACATACGGGTTCACACTGGAGTAAAACCTTTCTCGTGCCCTCATTGTAATAGGAGTTTTCGAGAAAAATCTGATCTAGAGAGTCACACAGGAGTTCACACTGGAGTAAAACCTTTCCCGTGCCCTCATTGTGATAAGAGTTTCCTAAGAAAATCTGATTTAAAGCGTCACATAAGGGGTCACACTGGAGTAAAACCTTTCTCGTGCCCTCATTGTGATAAGAGTTTTCAACAGAAAGGAGGTCTTCAGAGTCACATACGCATTCATACAAGTGAGGAGGACAGGCTGAGCTCACGCCAGAGGAGAGGCGGGTCAAACACTACATCAACCAACCAGAAGATGCTTTCTCTACCAATGAACATAAGAGTTAATATAGCTTGTGAATTACTATATATAACACCCGATGCTACCACAACATGAATACACAGTGACTAAACAAATTATCTCCAAAATCTGATACTTATAAGACAGTACTTACACGGATGTCCTCAAGCGCCTGTTATTAGAACAACACCCCAAAACCTTATGTGGAGTTAAGTTGATGTCAAGATTGTATAAAATTAATCACTTATGTACTGTTTACTGCAAAAAAAAATATTTGTTTCATTTTTACTTTTTTGTTGAATTAGACTTTAAATTATTTTGTGTTTTAGAAGTAAAGAAAATTGGATTTTTTTTCCTTTCAGTGTATATAGTGATGATATAGGTATAAATATAGTAAGGCCTCTTAATTTTAATATAATTGTTTATATTTACTGTCAAACTCATAATTCTATATGATTTAGAATGCCTAAATATTTGATCACTGTTTATAATAAAAATGGTTGCATTCAATGCTTCAATAAGAGAAGCCTGATTCGACTACCAATCTCACAGTCGAAACGTCACAGATGTGTTGTAAAATGAGCATCATTACATTTTGGCTGTATAGGGGGGCACATTATCTGATTTCACATAAAACAGCTTTCTCCCAATATATTAACATATACAATTCAATTTAATTTATATAGCGCTTTTCACAATTGGTAGTTGTTTCAAAGCAGCTTTACATTAATAGAAGCGGGGAAAAACACAGAAAAATCGGCAGGTAGCATAACATAATACAGATAGCTTAAGCAGAAGAATTTGCTGTGGCTATGAATCAACATTATAAGCGAGCGTATAACTTATGTAACGTAAAAGGGTTCTAAGTTAAATCAATGAAGGCCGACTCCCTGGGTTGAAAAACCCCCTAGGAGAAAAAACCCCGGACTTTTTTAGCCGGGAGGAAAAAAACCCATGGGATATATATTTGATTTAAACCTTCATAACTTAAAAATACAGCTAAGTAGCACCATATAACAAAATAATGACATTATAACAAAATAATAAACATGTTTTGACAAAATGTAAAAAAATGGATTTATCTCGTTTTGCAACGAAACTCGATATATATATCCCAAGGGTTTTTTCCTCCTAGAACTTTTTTCCTAGGGTTTTTTTCTATGGGAAGAGGTTTCCAGATTAATAAACCATTGTGAAGCAGTTTTCTCTTTGTTTCTACAGTTAAAAAGACAAAGTTGGCAATTCTGGCTATACTTTCATTATTTTAATAATTTCTTTGTTTTTATGTAATTTATAGATAAGGGTTATCTGATTGAACTATTTGTTGCTTATGTTTTGTTCCCCTGCACATTTAGCCATTTTGCACACATGGTCTGCACCTTTTTACTTTTTTATTTATTATAAAGGTAAATTGTGATTTAATTTAAATCTGTAAATTTTGCTTAACTGATTGCAATTTAGCCGAACACACTAGGTGCTCTGTCATATTTAAGAGTTTATAAAACTAAACATCAAAAAACAATTTTTTTTGTTTAACTAAAAAACAGGTAAGTTGTTGCTGAAATTTCGATGATAATGCGTATAAATTCTTTATGTCACTATGTACGTTTTCAATAATTGTGATTAAGATGCACAGTTATATCTATGTATGCAGTTTATTCATCGGTAGATTCTGTAGTGTAATCGTTTGACAAATGTGGGATATTTGACCTTGAATATATTTATTTTATACATTCATGTTTTGGATCTTTTGATTTCCTTACATTTCATGAATTTTGACTAATTGAATTAAAAGACTTTTATTTTGATACGAGAAGCCTGATGTGTGGTGACGTCATAAGATGTGCGCTCGCTGCGCTGCCTCTCGTCTTCTCGTTTGAGGTAGCATTTAGGATGCAAGATAAACGATAAAAAATACGCTTAATTTTTAAACATCGAAATATTTAAACATTATTAAATCTTATTGAAGCAATGTTAATTAATATTACAGTATTGTAATACTTTATTGTAAAGAACTGAGCGTTGTTCGACCACTAGGGCCAACATTTATACAAGGCAATAAACAAAGAGATTTACTTCACTTTATCAAGCCATTCAGGTCTGTATGTTTTATTTCTTCACATCTATTAATGAGCTTTACATGAATTTAAAGGAATATGGGTCAAAGACGAAAAGGGGGTTTAAAGCATAAAAAAATAAAAGTGTAAAAGAGCTTTAAATTTAGTCTATTTCACATACATTAGAATATGTCCTGTTTAACTTTATGTTTGCTGAGCAAAAAATAATTACTACCATACATTTTTACTGGAATTTTACAGAAGACACCAACTAAAATGTCATTCAGTGTAACAATATTTTTATGCAAAAAATATTATCAGACATTTTTAGAAAAACTATTATTTGATGACACATTACAAGACTCTATTTATAGATCACAGTGCAGACACAAAATACTAACTATTTGTCATTTTAAAGCATTATACTTCGCCAATATCCTTTAAACCATTAGGTTTTACCCATTTGTCAGCAAGAAGTTTTTGTAAGGAAGTGAAAATCAATTCAAATAAAATAAAATTTTTGAAGGATCACACATTATTATACATATTTTAATAAGTACAGCTCAGAATAAGTATATTGTTTCATTTCTACATAAATATATGTGTTACACCGAATGACCATGGTTTGTTACACTGAATGACATTTTTGACAAAAATAGTGTCATTTTTCCATTATTGCAATGTTTTGAATATTATTCTGTATCATTTTATTCCTTATCAAATCACAGAAGTAGATGCTGAAAGTAATAATCATTTTTATTCCATAATGCATATCATATTCGTAAAAATTAACTGAACAGGTGGTAATACTGTATAATAAGATCCAGAACTGCCCTTATACATTTAGCTTCTGCCCTGTGTTTTCTTTGATTTTTCCGCCATTGCTTTCGCCTCTTCTCAGCTGCAGCATCTGATAAATTCCTGATTGACAGCTGATCAGGATTTGCAGCCAAGGCAGCTTGCTTTCTTCTCTGGTTGCTGAAATACAGATTCCATGTAATTATTGACATAAAATTATTGACACAGATCTATATAAAACGTGTTATTAATTAAAAAATACTTTCTGTTTGGCAACATAAATGACATGTTATCAGGATTTGTATTATGGGCGGAGAATCCCCTCAGTGGCCTCTCTTAAAGGAAAAGTTCACCCAAAAATGAAAATTCTGTCATCATTTACTCACTCTCGTGTTGTTTCAAACCCGCATAAATGGAAGGGGGATATTTTGAGAAATGTTGGTGGCCAAGCCTTTCGTGGACCCCATACTATGATACTAAAAATAATACTATGGAAGTAAATGGGGTCCACGGACGGTTTGGTTACAAACATTACTCAAAATATCTTCCTTTGTGTTTATCAGAACAAAAAAAAATCATGCGGGTTTTTACCAGCATGAGAGTGAGTGAGTGGTGACCGGATTTTCATTTTTGGGTGAACTATCCCTTTAACTTGTGGTATAGGTAGGGTGGAGTCTCTATCTAAAAACAGCAGTAAACTATTATTCTGTAGGGCTAGGCTTGGACACAAATTTCACGGTTTGATTCAATTTCAAATCAATTTGATATTGATTAACATCATCTGAAAACAGCATAGACTGAAAGATTGATTATTGGGATTTACAAATCACTATAGTTTCTTCAAAATTAGAATTGATTAAAATGGGGAAATCTATCTTTTTAAACCCAGCCCTATTATTTTTACATTGCACTCCTCAATACTTTTCTCGTCTCCTTGCTAAATGCATTGCCCTAGCTACTGGGTCTGCATTAACTTTCTGCCAGTGCCTAGAAACTTTTTGTTTGTGGGCATCTAAAAGAAATCAGTACCAAAACGACAAAAATACATTAAAACATTAATATTGATAAAGTTTGATATATTTTTTTGTGCTAAACATCCCTCATTTATCTGAAATAGAAATAAAATGCTAAAAATGTTATCTAAACAGTGACACTATCATTCAGTGTAATGGATGACACTGTGGTGTAACATACAATTTGCATTACACCGAATGACAAAACATTACCCTGAATGACGAAACTTTTACTTAAGCTGATATTAGAAGTTAACAACTAGATACCTATATCAAACAGTGAACTTGACCAGAAATTTTTATCCTCATTATTCACAACATCTACTTATTTTTCAAAAAATCTAACAATAAAAGTGTTTTTTTGCATTTCACTGAATGACAGTCGTTTTTGTAACTCAAGATACCACACTATGAAAAGGTGAAATTATCAAATATTTAAGAGCAATAAACTTACCTTGCTGAATCACCACATGGTCTTCAGGGGGCCCCTTTGATGATGTCACAGACTGCTTGATGACTATTGTTTGTTTATTTAATTTCAAAATGGTTTCCTGATCCCGTTACACTGAATGACCTCTGACAAACTGCATATTCGGGACAAAAGTCCCCTAGTTGTTTCAATATTTAACGAAAAAAATAACACATAGTCCTATTAATATAAAACAGCCAACACTTATGTGAACATGCCAAGGAAGCAAATATTTTTTTTAACATGGTATTTTATACGTTTATTTAAAAATCTATTAGTAAAATCATAGTCCGGACCATTACGCTGAATGACGATTTTACACTTTGGAGCATTATTAAACTCATATTTGGTCATTGTATTTTCACAAAAGTTATTTGAAACATAAAAGTAGACATTTTACTTGCATTTTATATGTTTTTTTTTGTATGTAAAATCACTTTTGTAAATTATATTTGATGCGGACACCAAAATGGTGACGTCTTGTCTTTGACCCATATACATGCTCCTCTTTTCCAACATAGCGGTTGTATAATTGCTATTGTTATTAAAATGTATCAGGGTCATAACTTGTAAGACATGGGATATATAAATGTACTTTGTTTTTTATTTTCATGATTTTCAATGTGTTTATGTAGACTTTAAAGATCCAAATTATTTGCATTTATATTGTCAAACTTTTTTACAGCCACAAATAGAAAACTTAATCACGGAGACAACTTAATAATTTCATACCTTTGAAATAAAAGTGCATGTGTTGTAGACCACAAAGAAATCAGTATTGTTTCATAATTCTAAAGCTACATGCATTATTTTACATGATTATTTTGCCCAAAATGAAAATTCAGTCACTGTTTACTTTTTTTTTGTTGCGTGCAATAGATTTTTAGCTCTTATGTTTCTATGCCGGATGTCCTGTTAAACTAGAGAGATACAGACTTTTTTAAAATCTCATTTGGTGTATTAATTAAATGATAAAATTATATCTTTGTTCATTTGTATATCTTCACAGGTCTGTTCCTGTAAATGCTGAACAAACAATCTTAAATAAGACAATCTTGATTGAAGTCACTATCACACCAGTTCATCTATAAATACTGTGAAGAAGTCAAACAAGCAGCTGCTGTCACAACACATTCAACTACTCTACTATTCTGATCCACTGTTGTAATGATGGAGTGTGTTAAAGAGGAGACTGATCCTGAATCATTCACAATAACACCTCAACATACACAACAACAAACAGGTTTGTGTCTATTTTCTATTCGTCATCATTAAAGCGGCAGTCCGTAGGTTTGACCATTGTATTGCCATCTTTGTCTGAAACATAAAATTGCAGAGAAATTTCCAGTGCGTGTCTAGCAAAGCGTATCTGTCATTGTCAAAGCACATGACAATCCCCTTCGACATATTGTCCAGCCATAATTCTCATCATACATCCACATGACCGTTGCAGTATGTTCTGCAACCAAAATAATTTGGCTGAAAATAGTAAAAAAAACAAATGTATTTTCGGTGTGCGTCCAATTCCGAATAAATTTTACCGTTTAATGAAGTTAGTTCCCATGAGTCCTTGAAATCCTTGAAAGTTTGTGAATCTGGGGGAAATAATTCAAGACCCTGAGAAGTTTTTGAAAATATACATGGTGCTATGTCTGTAAAGACGACTCGTACTGTAGTTTAACTTAAACTTTATTGTTGATGTCAGCTTGCTTCACATCACTGAACTCAAACCAAAACACCCGACGTCACTTCCGTTTTTAACCTCTTAAAGTGACCAGCGCTCATTTGTCTCATTAATGTAGTTAACACATTACATCAGCTAAACATCATATTATTATTATAACTGAACACATAACACGTGGGTAAAGGTCATTGAAAGTGCTTGAATCTATTTTATGCAAGAAAAAAATCCATATTATAAAATGGCTCGTTCTGGTTCTTCATTCTGATTGGTTGAAACGCGTTCTAAGCCGTGATAAAATACCCCGGTAAACCCACGGTTCAGACCGCGTCACAAGTATCATTGCGCCACTGTTGCTGTGTACTGATTTATGAAAATAAACACCACAGTCTTTAATCATTTTTTAATTTTTCTACATTTGCACAATTATGGAGATATCCAGATAAATGTCAATAAATAAAACATTTCGTCTGTATGAAAGTGAAAAGGTGCCGTTATAATTGTATGGCAACCGCTGCAGAATGTTCAGACAGAACAATAAATCACTCGGTCCATGTCCTTATTAAACAACTTTACTGTTTCCAATTCCAATAGGTACAGATGAGTATATATGTGTGTGGTTCTGCAAAAGCATAATAAAGAAACTTGTAAGCACATTAAGAATAAGAAACAGTAATAATTAAACATTACAAAGTAGAAAGTAATAATGCAATAGCATTAGAATGTCTTCACATCATTACAGTATGTGTAAATTACCTTAGATTGGTAAATATTCACTTTAACTCAATCATTCAATTAGTAAAATAAACATCTCTAAGTAATAATCAGAATAATTGCTATCAAAGTCTTATCTAACATGTTTACATTGATTTAACTTACAATCAAGATTATGTGTGTACCGAGTAATACTTAAATAGCATAAATAAACATTTAGTAGCACTAATAACACAATGAAATAAAATCTAACAGATTAGAGAAATATTAAGCTACTTACTTTTTAAATGTACGCACACAATATTAACAACTGTTAGGAATGGACCAGATAGCAGCCAACCACGATAGACAACAACTTGTGCGAACTTTCTAGCTTTTAGACATGTCCGAACATGAACGATATAGTTTAGTTAACGTCTACCAATGAAATGACGAGTTTAAGTCATGTGGTTAACACATATTAGAACACATGTTAAGTAACATAAAATGTCCAGCAGAGGGCGCCATTGTCATTAAAGTGTGGCCTTTTGTACAGCCGCCCCCTAATTTGTTTAACAAATTTGTGAATATTGAAAAGGCCAATTAGTCTTTGTTACCATTAGTTGGAAGAGCCGGCAGTTTAATAAGGCGAGCCACAGGCCTTGTGTAACTTTTATCTTTAACCTTTACTATTGCTGAACGAACTCGTCCATCCTGTCCAGGAAGGACTTTGGTCACAGTACCAACTTGCCATAGGGCTCTCGGTGATTGTTGATCCACAATCATCACAACTTCATCAGTTTGAAGGTTTTCCGATTCTTTCTGCCATTTCTGTCGTTGTTGTAGGTCTGGGAGGTAATATCGTATAAAGCATTTCCAAAAGTTCTCGATCAGAATCTGGCTGTGACGCCATCTCTTACGACTGAGAATTTCTGACTCCGGATAGACGACTTGGGGTAAGGCAGAACTTAGACGTCCCATGAGGAGAGAATTAGGTGTTACAGGGTCTATATCGGCAACATCTGAAGAGACGTACCCCAGAGGTCGGGAATTCAGTATTCCTTCTATTTCCACAAGTACGGTAGTTAGTACTTCCTCTGGCACTGATTGTGAACCAAGAGATGTACGCAGTGCCGTCTTGATAGACTTAACATCTCTTTCCCACGATCCTCCGAAATGTGGTGCATTTGGTGGATTTAGACGGAAATGTATCTGTTGAGAATCCAGATGCTCTTTCAAGGATGGCTGAAGTGCATTGAAGGCATTCTGAAGTTCTGTGTTACCTCCCTTGAAATTTGTACCATGATCAGAAAGAATTTCGTGTGGTTTTCCTCTACGGGCTATGAATCGTCTTAATGACATGAGGAAAGAATCAGAATCAAGGGATGATAGAAGTTCAATATGAACAGCTTTGGTAGTAAGACATTTGTATAGTATTCCCCAGCGTTTCTCACATCTGCGTCCAAACTTAACTTGGAAGGGGCCGAAACAGTCAATGCCTGTCGAGTAAAAAGCTGGACGAAACAGTCTAAGGTTAGACGGTGGAAGATCTGCCATCCTGGGTATTTCTGGCTTGCCTCGCCATTTTTTACATTCAAAGCATTTGCTCTGATGCCTTTTAACTGCCTCTCTGCCTCTTAGGATCCAATATTTTCGCCTTATTTCTGCAAACACCCGTTCGGGTCCTGGATGTAGAAGAAGGTTGTCATAATGTTGGATCAAAAGTTTGGAGAGTGGGTGAGCAGGATTCATGACGATAGGATGGATAGTATTTGAGTCCAGGTCATCACATCGACGAAGGCGTCCCCCAACTCTTATTAATTTGGCTTTGTGATCGTATTCTGGGGCTAAAGTCAGAAGACGACTAGAGTGAGATAATGATTTGCCTGACTGAAGCTGCGCTGTTTCTTCGGGAAAGCTTTCAATCTGAGCTTGTCTCAGTAGTTCCAATTCAGCTTGTGAATAGTCATCCACAGATAGCTCATTTGATCCGTCTGCCGCCCCGTGCAATGAGATAGCGGTAGCCTTAATCAAATCTTGAAGTGAGTGGTACTGAGATATATCTGGGATGTTAGTCTGATTGGAGGATAAAGTTCCACAAAAAGTAGAATTCCGACGTTCTTGGGTGTCATCACAGGCTGCATCGAGTGGCTGTTTGGGCCATTTACTGGCTGGCTGAGTTAAGAACTGTGGGCCCTGATTCCATCTGTTTTGCTCTATGAGTTTAGAGAGAGCGAGTCCTCGTGTAATATCATCTGCCGGGTTTAACTCTGAATTGACATAGCGCCAGGCCTTTGGGTCTGTAAGGTCTTGTATTTCAGCCACACGTGTTCCAACGAATACCTTGTAAGTGCATGAATCAGAGTGAAGCCAAGTTAATACAGTTGTGGAATCGGTCCAGTATACCTCTTGATCAATTTTGATGGTCAGTTCTTTTCTTAGAGTAGCTGCCAGCTGAGCACCCGTTAGAGCAGCACAGAGTTCGAGTCTTGGTATAGACTGTTGTCGCTTTGGCGCCACTCTTGATCTCGCAGCAACAAATGAAACTTGGGTCTCACCATTACCATCACTTGTGCCGAGGTATGCTACAGAGCCATATGCGCGTTCTGAAGCGTCACAGAATATGTGAATGGTTCGTTTGCTACCAGATAGGTCCATATCTGGTTTGGTGTAACATCTTGGGAATGTAATATGTGGTAGCTGTGACAACTCGCTCTGCCAAGTCAACCAAGCCTGAAGTAAATCCTTGGGAATATCTGGATCATCCCATTCGCGTTTCTTGTCCCACAGCCGTTGAACAATGATTTTTGCTCTTGTCGTGAATGGGATTAGGAAACCTAATGGGTCATATTGACTGGCGAGGGTCTTGTATATGTTCCTCAGTGTTATCACAGAATTATCCTCTTGTTTGGATCTGTAACCGAGAACATCTGAAGAGCACTGCCATCTTAGGCCCAGAGTCATTTCTTGTGGGTCTTCTCCACTTTGAGTGAACCACAGGTGACTGTTTGCAGATTTTAGCTCATCAGGTAAATGAGCAATGACAGACGGAGTGTTAGTAGCCCACTGCCTCAATTCAAAGCCACCTTCTGATAGGAGAACCTGCATCTTAGTTACAAGCGTCTGTGCTTCAGCTGTTGATGGGAAACTTTGCAACCAGTTGTCTACGTAGAAGTTATGTTCTACAGATAAGCGCACATCTTCTGCGGGTTTGCTGTAGTTGAAGACATGGTTCTGCAAGGCGAAGGTTGCACAGCAGGGGCTGCAGACTGTGCCAAAAGGCAAAACTTGCCATTCATAAATGTCTGGTTGTCTTTCCAGTTCCAGGTCTCTCCATAGAAAACGAAGAAAGGGCTTGTCTTCCTCCAGTAAACGCACCTGGTGGAACATTCCTTTCACATCACTGCTAATAGCAACTGTGTTTTCTCTGAAGCGCAAAAGTACTCCTAAAAGGCTTGGTCCGAGCGTTGGGCCTGGGAGAAGATGATCATTCAGACTTGTTCCTTTGTGTTTAAACGAACAGTTAAAGACAATTCGGGGCTTTTCATTATGGTGAACAATGTGATGTGGTATGTACCATGCACCATGGCTTTTCTCTATCTCCTCTGGTGTCAGCTTAGAGGTGTAGCCTGCATTCTCAAGCTTCTGCACTTCATTATTGTATACAGTTGCAAGATCTGTGTTCTGTAAAAGGCGTTTCTCTGTGCTTCTTAGATGTGCTGTTACTGCATCTTTGGAGGCTTGCAATGGTGGGAGATTTCTCTTCCAGAGAAGTGGTGTAGCATACCTTTGACAGTCTCCAACAGTCACCCTGACTGTTTTTTCCTCTAGCATTTTTACCGCCTCCGCATCCTGCCTTGATCTTGTAATCAGCTTTTCACTCTTATATGGTAGGGTGTCCATTTGCCACAGCTTCTGTACATTATTGAAAAGTTCTGCTTCTGGAGACAAAACAGATGTGAATAGACACTGCTGCGGAGAGAGCTGGTTGACAAGGAATTTTGAGGGGCCCTGTAATGTCCACCCAAGCCTTGTTTTCACTGCAGCAGGACCGCCAGGTGGTCCGAGGCGCACTGGTTCTATGGCCGTGATCAGATGTGGATAATCTGAGCCAATGAGTAAGAGTGGTTGAGCCTGTTGCAGTGGGGGAATAGGCAGACCTTGCAGGTGTCTGTATTTCCTTTGCAGTAGTTTAACAGGGTAAGTATGTTTTGCAAGGTTCAGTTCTTTGGCCGTGAAAGCTTTTTCAATAGTATAGACTTTGTCTGGCTGAGTAACAGCAGTTATGGAGAATGAAACAGCCGCCCCATGAACAATCCGTATGTCTTGTCTTACAGTTCGGAGAGCTATATCTTCTGGCACTTTCTGAAGACCAAGTTGCTGTGCTGCTGCATGCAGTAACATTGTCCTTTCTGACCCGTCGTCGAGTATGGCATACGTATCAAGTTCTTTCTCCCCGTTTCTTAGGATTACTCGTGTGACTTTCAAGAGCACTTTACTGCTTGCGACTGGTCTGTCAAGGTACAGTGTCTCCACTTCAGAGCTTACAAGACAGCTGTTCTCAGTTGAAGTTGGGATGTCAGGTTTCACTTTGTTGTGGAAGTCATGCAGTATGTCTAAATGTATCTTGTCACATTTTTTGCATTTGGCTTTAAGATTACATTCTGAGATTCGATGGTCACGTCCGCACTTAAAGCACTTCTGATTTGACTTCAGCCAACACTCCACTTGATCTTGGTTCAGCAGTTTGAAGTTAGCACACTGATTGAAATAGTGCTGAACAGTGTTGCAAAAGGGACAGTACTTTTTTGGTTTCTCCTTCTTGCTTGCTACATCTTTTAAGGGTTTAATGTGTTCACTACCATGTAAAACTGTAGCAAATCGTTGAGCTGGTTTCGGGTTTCTCTGCTGTTCTCTATGTGGCTGAGAGTAGGTTCTGTTCGGAGTACTAGTGTACTGTGATTCATCCTCTTGAATCCTGAGCTCATATTCAAGCCAGTCACTGAGATCCAGTAGAGTTGGAATAGGTATTTGAATGGGGTTAGTAAACCGTCTGAAGTTTGCTCTTAAGTCATGAGGCAGTTTTGCAAGAAGTCGTGAAACGTGTGACCCACATTTAAGTTCTGTCCAGCCTTTAGCTCCAAGTTGGTCCAGCATTCCTACCAATGCACGTACTTTGAGGGCGAATAGTCTGAAAGATCTAATGTCACCGCTCTTGATTGTAGGGCCATCCATCAATTCTGCGATTCTTTGCAGAGCAAGTTGATGTGGTTGTCCATAAAGTGCAGTTAACGATCTCATAGTACTGGTGTATGGGTACCTGCTGTTTACATACGAGTCCGCGATGAGCAGAGCATTCTCATGTTTCAGGTGATCAACCAATATTTGGAATTTGAAGCGTTCTGTAGCCTCAGCAGGTAACACGTTCTCCAGTGCAATTTTAAGACGTGCAAATTCTCTGGGGTCTTCACGACAGAAATTAGGGATGGTGGGAACTGGGCCTCGGTAGGAGGGCTCTCCATGATGGTATGGGGATGAATGAGGATGCTCTAGATGATATGGCTGGTATGGCTCGGTTCGTGTAGATTCTGCAGACGGCTGTAATTTTGGAAATACTGGTATATCTGCATGAATCGGAGTTGATTGATCATAGCCTGGGTGTCTATCATAGCCTGCAGGGTGAAATGGAATGTCTCTTGGCATTGATCTTTCTTCCTGCGAAATTGGGTATGTAGCTGAATGAACATAAGGCTGCTGATAACCTTGTGATTCAGTAGGCGGAAAGCAGCTGCCTGGTCGGCGATGCATACTATCTTCTGTGTAGCCGCTATAATGAGCTGGTAGTGCTGAATCAAAGTCTCGAGGCATGAATCGAACAGCTGCCGGTGTTTGACTGTAATTCCTTTCATCAGCTCTTGGGTAGTCAGATTTTCTGTCGTCCATGTTGTAGTAAGCACAAGGTCTGTTCATATCCATGGTGTTAATCCGTAGCTGAGAATGCGATGGTTCATGTGGGAAGAAAGGCTGTGGAGTTAACTGGGCTGCAGAGCTTAATGGTCTCAGTCCTCTTAAATTGTCAGTGAGATAATCAATCTCTTTATGGCTGACTGAATGAGAATGCTGAGGGTCTCTCCTTGAATCCACATGCAGTGCCCCAATGGGCTGAGAAAGATCGTTGTGATCTCGGGGCAGTACTGGCCTGCTCTCTCTGGCTGCTGTATGTGGGCTTGTGGAGCTACTTCTCTGTTCCTCATTAGGTTTTGGAGAAATCTGAGACTGTGATGGCGGTGAACCTTGAAATGCATCCACAAATGAACTCCTTCCACTTGATCCAGTGATCATCTCCTGTGTTGGTACTGGTCTACTTTCAGTATTTTGTACAGGCACACGCTCTTTATCAGATGCACGTCCAGTGGCACATGGCATTGGCTGTTCATTATGAGAATGAAGTGGTTGACGTTGCATTGTATAATCAACATAGAAGTCATCTAGGTATCTTGGTTTGATGACCTGTCGACGTGGTCGAACCACTGGTTGATCTGGCATAGATTGTCTTTCCGATTGGGACATGGTGATGCTGCAGTAGTTGCCTGGATCCGGCTCGAAGGACCAAAATTGTATGAAAGTGAAAAGGTGCCGTTTAAATTGTATGGCAACCGCTGCAGAATGTTCAGACAGAACAATAAATCACTCGGTCCATGTCCTTATTAAACAACTTTACTGTTTCCAATTCCAATAGGTACAGATGAGTATATATGTGTGTGGTTCTGCAAAAGCATAATAAAGAAACTTGTAAGCACAATAAGAATAAGAAACAGTAATAATTAAACATTACAAAGTAGAAAGTAATAATGCAATAGCATTAGAATGTCTTCACATCATTACAGTATGTGTAAATTACCTTAGATTGGTAAATATTCACTTTAACTCAATCATTCAATTAGTAAAATAAACATCTCTAAGTAATAATCAGAATAATTGCTATCAAAGTCTTATCTAACATGTTTACATTGATATTAACTTACAATCAAGATTATGTGTGTACCGAGTAATACTTAAATAGCATAAATAAACATTTAGTAGCACTAATAACACAATGAAATAAAATCTAACAGATTAGAGAAATATTAAGCTACTTACTTTTTAAATGTACGCACACAATATTAACAAACTGTTAGGAATGGACCAGATAGCAGCCAACCACGATAGACAACAACTTGTGCAAACTTTCTAGCTTTTAGACATGTCCGAACATGAACGATATAGTTTAGTTAACGTCTACCAATGAAATGACGAGTTTAAGTCATGTGGTTAACACATATTAGAACACATGTTAAGTAGCATAAAATGTCCAGCAGAGGGCGCCATTGTCATTAAAGTGTGGCCTTTTGTACATCGTCAATAAAGAGAAAACGTTCTCTGAAGTTTTTTTTGTCTTAGCCTATTGATATTTCCGCTATTATCCACTAGAGGGCAATCTTACCCAACTTAAACACTGAGGCATTCACTCGACACAACAGCGTTGTGGTGGATTTAGCGTGACGTGTGTTTTGATCAGGCTCTGAATCTGATCTCTTACAAAGTTCTTCACAAAAATGGAATTATCTCCGCATTTAGCTGAAATTTTGAGAGGTGACAACTGATAAGACAACAAATGAAGGTAGGATGAAACGTTTTTTGATGTTGTTGGAAAGCGGATGGACTGTTCTTTCATTTGATATTTTATTTTTATTATGTTTATTTAAAGAAGATAATTTTTCTGTAAGACATTCAACTAAAACTGGGTGGCAACTTAAAAAAACGCTGACGGGGAAAGAGTTAAGCATGCTTCCAAGCATATTTGATCATCACTTTAACAGTTGCACGATATAAATGTTAATGTATAAATTAGATGAATGTTGATTTATAAAAATATACACCACAGTCTTAAATCATATTTTCATTGTGTCTTTGCTGCATCTCTGTCGGTTGGGAACTACTTTGTTTGGCGGAAGAGTAATATTTATACTAATATAATTACAACTTATTTGTGTTTTATTTTATAAAACCCCGCTAACGTTATGCATATGAAGTAACCGTTTTATAAACGCAATAAACCCCTCGAAGCGTTGGGTTACCAGTGCATTTTATAACAGCCATGGGGGTTTAGGCACTCCGCTTCGCTTCGTGCCTAACAACGCCCCTTAGCTGTTATAAAATGCACCGGCAACCCACTGCCTCTTGGGGTTTATTGCTTTATTATTCCCTGTGTATTGTAGGATAATATCATAAAATGTCTAGTCTTTTAAGCACACGTGCTAAACTGTTTGCTTTAAATGCTTATATCTTTCTGTATGCTGTATCATACAAAAATGCTTTTTTGCATAGTTGTGTTTGAAACACGAAAATGTCTTGGGTTACGTATGTAACTGTTGCTCCCTGAGAAGGGAACGAGACACTGCATCTCCCTTGCCATACTTCCTGTGTCCCTGTAATGCCGTCTTCCTGGCTCCCGCGTCACCCTGTCTTTGTCGTTAAGCCTCACCATTGGTTGAATTTGATATATACATTCAGAGGCACTTACCCCTGGAAGCGTACCCAAAGTGTCACCGCAGTGAGGGAAGTGTCCCTCGAAAGGGAACTGTAACAATGTATCTTAAAAGGTAACATGATGTAACCATGCTCTCAATTGAAATGTGTCCCCACATTTAGTCCTTGAATTTGAGGGTATTGGACCTGGAAAGTTCTTGAAAGGTCCTTGAATTTGAAGTTAACCAAGGTGTGGGAACCCTGCACACAAAAACTTTTGACCTTCTGAAATCACTTTAACATAAAATTCTGACATGTTACTGTGTTCATTTTAGACTTCATGGAAATAAAGGAGGAATATGAAGAACATGAAGTGAAGGATGAACATGAAGTGAAGGATGAACATGAAGTGAAGGATGAACATCAACACCAGAGTTTCATAATTGAAGGAAATTCTTTCAGCTCCTCACAAACTGATGAGAAATCACCTCAAGAAAGAGCTGAAGCTAAAAAACCTTATGCTTGCCATCTTTGTGATAAGAGTTTCTTACACAGAGGAAACCTAATATATCACATAAGGGTTCACACTGGTGAGAGGCCTTACGCCTGCCCCCACTGTGAGAAGACTTTCATTCAGAAAAGTGAGGTTAACGCTCACATAAGAATTCACACTGGTGAGAAGCCGTTCACCTGCCCTGAGTGTAATAAGAGTTTCGGTAGAAAATATGATCTAAAGCGTCACATACGAGTTCACACTGGATTCAATCCTAGTTTCCCTTGCCCTCATTGTGAAAAGAGTTTCCTAGGAAAATCAGATCTGGAGCGTCACATACGAGTTCACACTGGAGAGAAACCTTTCTCGTGCCCTCATTGTGATAAGAGTTTTCAACAGAAAGGAGGTCTTCAGACTCACATGCAAAGTCATACAAGAGAGAAGTACAGGCGGCGCTCAAGATGTGGAGATGGAATAAACACTGCATCAACCAACCGAAAGATCCTTCCTCTACCAATGAACATAAGAGTTAATGTAGCTTGTCAATTACTATGTATAACACCCCATGCTATTCACAATATGAATACACAGTGATTAAACAAATTATCTGCAAAATCTGATATTTGTAAGACCGTACTTTTGTGGATATTTGCATTATAGCAACCAAAGAGCCCTTAAGTGCTCATTTTTAGGTGTTCAGACACCTAAAAACTTTTGGTGGAGTTAATTTGACCTCAAGATTGTATAAAATAAATAACCTAATGTACTGGGTAGGGTTGCACCAGTCGTTCGTAAGTTCTTACTTAAACTGGGACGTAAAGTCCAAACTAGAGGCTTAGTAACTACTAGCTAGTTTATAACTAACTCTTTACTTAATTCGGTTGCACCATTTGTTCTTAAGGCAGAACGTAGCTAGTAGGTCATAAGCTCTCCGTAAAGTATTGCGTTGTCGCATAGAATGACGTCTATTTTTCTTAACCCAATCACAAGCCTTATAATGGGTAAACAGGAAATAGTCTGAACAGTACGTAATTTTAAACTCATTCTTGTCTCGCCTAAACTGAAAGTTAAAAAAGACGTTAAAGCAAACGTTATCGAACTCAAAACATTACACTTTTAATTAAAATATCTATCCCACACATGGAGGAGAAAACAAACAGGAAGAAATTTTAAATCTTATTTTAATTGATGGATACACAGAAAATTAAACAGTTCTTGAAAACTCGTTGACGAACTTGCGGCTCTTCATAATTTATACGAGCTCATTGATGTAATATAATCTGTCTGACATCTTATTCCAAGCGTTATTCATGGACAGAGGCTTCCGTAAATATTTAGTTACAACGTATTGTTACGTTTAAACTAAGTTTAATGGTGCAACGCAAAAACATTTAGTAATGCGTAAGTTGTAACTTAGTGCCCATTTACGTCGTAATTAAGTAACGTTGTAACTTACGCACAGCTGGTGCAACCGGCCCCTGTTGTTTTTACTTTTATTTTGAATTAGGCATTGAATTGTGTTGTGTTTCTAAAATGTTTTAAAATTAACCCTGGGATTTTTTATTGCAGTGTATATAGTGATGATATAGTGGATACGGCATCTTAACTTTAATATAATGTAGCAATATAATGTAGTTTATATTTACTGTCAAACTGTAATTTACTATGATTTAGGATGCTTCAATATTTGATCACTGTTTATAATAAAAACGGTTACAGTGAGTAATGTCACTGATTAAAGTATCAATATATTTAATAAAAAATACAAATAATGGTCCTTAATCTTTACTTTCCAACTGTGTGCTACAGTTACAAAAAAATAAATCAACTATCATGTTTTATTTTTATTTAACATTCATGATTGCAGTTTCCCAGACAGGGCTTAAGACTAGTCCCAGACTAAAATGCATGTTTGAGCTGTCTCAACTTAAAACGGCTTGTACTGACCTATTTTAAAATATATCAGTGATGTTGTTTTGTTACAAGATGCACAGCAGCAGTGTGTCTTTGAAAATTATGTTTTTAAAAACAATTTAATTGTTTTTCATTAATTTTCATGATCTTGTTTGCAATCTGATAATGTCTGCCTAGGGCACCCAAAACTATGATTCGGTCATTATTCACTTATAAGACAGCACTGGATATCTCCATTATCAGATCTAATTTTGCAAACAATGTTTGCAATATTTTAAGATATTCTTTATTTCACTGTCTTTGTGATAATACTTGCAGTTCAGACTACAAGATCACAGTTTGCATACAATGCAGTGCAATGTAATTTCTTTATTTTGTTATGTAAACTGTAAATAAGTGTGATTAAGATGCAGTCTTGTTCACTGGTAGATTCTATAGTGCAAGCGTTTAAGAAATGTGGGGCGTTTGTCTTTTAATATATTTATTTTACCTATACATTCATGTTTTGCATCCTTTGTAGTTACTTAATTTCCTTGCATTTCACGAATTTTTAAAGATTAAATAAAAGGATTTTTATTTTACTTCTTGAGGTCTGTCGTGTGGTGACGTCATACGATGTGCGGCCACTGGCTGCGCTGCCTTTCGTCTTCTCGTTTGAGGTAGCATTTAGGAGGCAAATTCAACGATTGAAAAATACCCTTATTTTTGAACAAATAAATATTTAAATATTGTATATTATTAAATCTTTTGAAACAAAGTTGGTAAAGATTACAGTATTGTAATACTTATTGTAAAGTACTGAGAGTTGTTCGACCACTAGCGCCAACATTTAAACAATGCAAAAAAGAGATGTACTTCACTTTTTTAAGCCATTCAGGTATGTAACGTTATGTTTTTTCCACATCAATTAATGAGCTTTACATGAATGTGAAGGTGTATACATGCTCTTTTTTTCCAATATAGCAGATGGTTGCTGTTGTTAGTAAAATTGATCAGTATTAACTTCTAAGATATGTACAAATGTACTTTGTTTTTTTCATGATTGTTAGACATGTTTGTATAAACTAAATATGAAGAGTTTCTTTGCAAAACGAGATAAATCCGTTTTTTAATTGTTCAGAAATCTCGTTTTTTGATTGTGCATTCCAATTAATATCAATTCAAATGCAGTTGGTTTGTTTTAATTTAAACCTTAAAAACTTAAAAAATACAGCTAAGTAGCACCATAAAACAAAATAATAACATGATAACATAATAATAAACATGTTTTGACAAAAATGTTGAAAAATAGATTTATCTCGTTTTGCAACGAAAGTCTTCATATGCAAATAATATAGTCAAAATTTTCCGCCCACAAATAAAAAACTTAATCGTGAAGACAACTTGTAGTTGGTTTAAAAAAATAAAAGGAATATACTTCCATAACTACGGTATAATATTTTGTAATATTATATATATTGTAATATATTGTAATATTTTTTTGCAAGAGATTATCAGTTCTTCTGTTTCTATGCCTGGCTGAAAGACACAGACATTTTCTATCTCATTTTGGTGAATTTATTGAATTATTAAATAATAACGTTGGTCATTTGTATATCTTCACAGGTAGATTCTGAAGAAACAATCTTAAATGACACAATCTTCAGTGAAGTCACTATCACACCAGTTCATCTATAAATACTGTGAAGAAGTCAAACAAGCAGCTGCTGTCACAACACATTCAACTACTCTACTATTCTGATCCACTGTTGTAATGATGGAGTGTGTTAAAGAGGAGACTGATCCTGAATCATTCACAATAACACCTCAACATACTCAACAACAGAAAGGTTTGTGGTTAGTTTCATTTAAAATAATACACATACATACGTCTCATAAATGTTCTGGGATTGCTCCTATAAAGAAGACAACATAATATTCACCGAAAAGCATCCCGTGTGAACAAGACACAAAAAACAATGTCGTAAGGCATGTGCCGTAGTGAGGACGTGAGTGTTATCGCAACCAAAAGTTATGGTTCAATATGTGTGTGAATGCACGCACATATTATGGAAAATAATTGTCACTTTGAACCAAATCAAACAATCCCAGACAAATTACGGATGCATTTTCAATGAATTTTCTGTATTGTCTGTGTGAAAAGGGCTATAGACATTTGAGGGGACCCCCCTTTTAACATAACAATGCCGCCCCAATCCTGGAGGTTCACCAACCTTTAATCACATCAACATTACTGTCTCACCCGGACCATTTCATTATCATAGAAATGAGTTCACAACTTAGGCTTGACATTTACCTTTGCTCAGACCCTTGGCTGAAACATAAGCAAATGGCCACCAACTCATATGGGACAAAAGGCACCGGGGCCACAGTTACCTTGCCAATTTCTTTTATATTAAAGTTGCAGTGCTGGTGAATTGCAGACATGGGGACTTGTGACTTGGTGACTTGGACTCGAGTCGACTCGAGTCGCTATTTTTGTGACTTGTGACTTGACAAAAAATAAAATACTTGAGACTTGACTCGGACTTGGAAGTTAAAGACTCGGGACTTGACTTGACTTGAGACACGATGACTTGAATGACTTGAGTGTTAATCACATCATGTTTTTAGTTTGAATATAAAATATATAAATCATTTAAAAAAATAAAGTTGACGCAGCTGGAGCGCAGGCTAAGAATGGCGTTGTCATGACTGAATCACGACACTATTATCAGCTCTCGTACCTTACGCACGCCACGCCCATATCAACATGTCAGCCGGAGGGGTACCGAGGGTCATCGCTTTCGGCTTCAACAAGATGTCAAAAGACGAACAGTGCATTGCAAGACATGCAACATTAAAATCACGGGCAGCCACGTGACAACCTCCAATTTTGTCCGTCATTTGAAGAGCCATAGTAAGTGCTTGTCATTTTTTAAATGTCTGGTTAGTTGGTAGATAGCTAATGTAATAATCGCTAAAGTAGCCATTAACCCTCATCAAAGATGAGTCATTATACCGTGTTGGGGACAAATGTGGGCAAAATAATGTAGATTTTTTTTAAATACTTCCCTTGATCCGAGCAGTATGAAACTTGGCTACTTTTTCTAAGTTTGTAAGCGTCTTATGCGCGCTCAAGTTCGTTATTTCAAATGTAGGTGCACGAACGGAAGAGACGCGCACGCGGTGCGACGCGCTCGTTTTTCTGGGCGAAGCCATGAGCATTCAGAGCATTACACAAGTGTGTGTGTGAGAGAGAGAGAGAGGAGAGAGAGAGAGAGAGAGAGAGAGAGAGAGAGAGAGAGAGTTTGTGTGTGTGTGTGTGTGTGTGTCAGAGAGAGAGAGAGTTTGTGTGTGTGTGTGTGTGTGTGAGGAGAGAGAGAGAGAGAGAGAGAGAGAGAGAGAGAGAGAGAGAGAGAGTTTGTGTGTGTGTGTGTGTGTGTGTGTGTCACTGTCAGAGAGAGAGAGAGTTTGTGTGTGTGTGTGTGTGTGTGTGAGAGAGAGAGAGAGAGAGAGAGAGAGTGTGTGTGTGTGTGTGTTAACTATGTTTGAGAGAGAGAGAGAGAGAGAGAGAGATGTTCAGAGAGGAGTCTGTTGGATGTTAAGCTGTTATTTGTTTTATGGACTCAATGTTGAAAATTTCAAACATTTCAAACACAGTTGGCAGAAGTGAAAAATAAATAATTTATGAAGTTACAATTTTGTTTGATTCCATGATGTATTTTACTGAACATGAGTATTTACAATGCAAATCCAAATTATTGTAATTAACTGTTAGTTACTTACTGTATATCTTGTCTTTTCACTTTATTAAGATCAGATTCTGCAGGTAAAATTACAATAATAAGGTGACTTGACTTGGGCTTGACTTGACCTACTACAGGACTTGACTTGACTTGACTTGATATAGCCTGTGACTTGACTTGACTTGACTTGCCCAAGACAAAAAATACTTGGGACTTACTTGAGACTTGAAGGTTCAGACTTGAGACTTACTTGAGACTTGCACATGTGTGACTTGGTCCCATCTCTGGTGAATTGCAACCAACAGCTCAGTCCACTGCTTACCCCTCATTTTTTAATCACATAAAGAAGCTACGGTAGCCTCCATGTCATCGGAGACAACTAAGTAAAAAAAAGTTTGTCCATTAAGGGCTTCTGTAGAAACATGGCGGCACAAAATGGCGACTTCCATGTAAGGGGACCCACTGTATATGTAGATACAAACGTCTCCTTCTAAGGTAATAATAACAAAATGGTTCATTATAAAAGGTCTTTATACACAACTGATAATATAGCTTTGTATATTATCTTGCATTTCTGTTAAGAGATCCTTCTAAAAATTACACAATGCACCTTTAAGATAAGACAGGAACTTGCATAAGCCCACTTACATTATCATTATCATTTAGAGTACAGTGTTACTTGGTTTTGCTCTCAAAAATTGACTTCCAATTACTTTTCCAACACCCAAAAAACTTTATAAGCTTTGGTATTACATTAACATAATATTTTAACATTTCTTCATTTTAGACCTTATGAAGGAGGAAAGTCAAGAACACAATAAAGTGGAGGAGAAGCATCAACCCCACAGTTTTATAAAGGAAGAAGATTTATCCCGCTCTTCACAAACTGATGAGAATGTACCTCAAGAAAGAGCTGAAGCCAAAAAACCTTATTCCTGCAATCTTTGTGATAAGAGTTTCTCACAAAATGGGAATCTAATTTATCACACAAGGAGCGTACACACTGGTGAGAGGCCTTATGTATGCCCCTACTGTAAGAAGACTTTCATTATTAATAGTCGGCTTATGAACCACATAAGAATTCACACTGGTGAGAAGCCGTTCACCTGCCCTCAGTGTGATAAAAGTTTCCGAAGAAAATCAGATCTAAGGCGTCACATACGAGTTCACACTGGAGAAAAACCTTTCACATGCCCTCATTGTGATAAGAGTTTCGCACAAAGAGGAAGTCTTCAGGCTCACATTGAACTTCATACAGGTGAGAGGGAAAAGCGGATCTCACGAAAGAGGAGAGGTGGGAAAAAAACTACATCGACCAACCAAAAGATCCTTCCTCTACCACCGAACAACAATGTAAAAGTTAATATAGCTTGTCAACTACTATATGTAACACCCTATGCTATCACAATATGAATACACATTGATTAAACAAATAATGACATAAAAACTGACTCTGTAAGATGTAGATGCTTTTAACTTAACTTGTCTCTAACACTGATATGATATATGGCTGTCATGATTATGACATTTGGCTGACGGTTAATTGTCTAATAAAGTGTGACGGTTAATTGCCTGTTTAGGGTTTTGACGGTTATGACGATTAATTGTCTGTTTCATTGCTTTGACTTTTAATTCTCATAATGTTTTGCTTGTTCATTAAATAATTTTTACACGTTGTGACTATTAAAAATGAAATCCTTTTTAAGGTTTACCTGGCAGTAAATATGAATACACATAAGACACATTTAAAAGTAATTATTGAATGAATATATCTTTCAAAAACTGAAAATTCTTCATAAGAAATAAACGCAATAAATTGTCTGAAAAATAACTGAAAATAAAAAATGCAATCAAAATAAACTGACTTTACCAGAACAGTCCTTAAATAGTAGCCAATCCTACTAAGGTCATATTTGTACTAGACCACATGTCTGTAGTGGCTGCAAAATAAATAAATTCCTCACGGATCCTTAAGAATAGCATCCTTCACTTTCCTAAATTTGGAATTGCTGTTCTGGAAATGTGTATGTTCCACTGTATTGAATGGCTTTGCATGTATTAAGCCGAAAGTATACTAGGGAAGTCCGCGTATGCGCGCGGTCCGCATTACGTTATTTTCGTCATCATGTGGGTCCGCGGCCGGCCGCGCGGACCGTCCGCGTGCAGCCCAGAATTTGAGACCGCGCGGACAGTGCGCGTACAGTCCGCGTACAACAGCGCATGCGCGTTAAAATATTTAGACAGGACACTCCACTATAAACAATTATACAAAGAAAATAGACAGCATTTTGCACACACACTATCGTTTTTCTTCTTTAACTTTTACTTCTTCCAAGAAGAGAAAGCACTGGAGCATGTTTGTTTGATTCCTGTTCTTTGTTGTCTTGTTATTTGTTCTAAACTGTGTTTGCAATGGTGGATCTGTTACTTTTCTTCACCTATCCTAATGTTTTAATGTACTGTAAATGTCGCCAAATCAGTGCTGTCCTGACAGCCTGTTAGACTAATAATTTGAATAAGAAATCATTTGTATTGCGTATAGTGTCGAACGCGGCCATCCGCGTGTGGCCGCGCGGAGTATACTCGGAAAGCTTCGCGGACGCGTGCGCGCGCGAGCCGGACGCGGACGCGGAAAAAAAGTATACCCGGGCCTTTACACTGTCCGTTAAGAAAGCCATCTGATACGGTCTCGTTAATACAGGTGCTTGCAGCTCCCCCTTGTGTTTTTTAAAGAGATGTGCAATCATTGCGGTGATCTGAAATCATTGCGATAAGGTTAAACAATCACGGTGAGATGATTATTTAATCGTTGTGACAGCCCTTATATGATAATGTGTTTGTATTTTATGTTGTAAGTGTTTAATTATGTGTTTTTATTGTTTGGCTGCTGCCTGTCTTGGCCAGGTCTCCCTTGTTAAAGAGGTTTAAAATCTCAATGGGACTTTATCCTGGTTAAATAAAGGTTAAGAAAAAAATATATATAAAAAAATTATAATCTGCAAAATCTGATACTTATAAGACATTACTTACACAAATGTTTGTATCCACCTAAAAACCTTTGGTGAAGTTAATTTGATCTCAAGAATGTATACAATCATTGTATTAATGTTTACCGCATATTCATTTTATGTTTCATTTTATTCTGTACTTATTCACTCATGAGCCAGCACTGCACATGTTAGATGTCTCCATTATCAGATCCAATTCAGTTCCAGCCAAAAAAAAAATTAATAATAATCCAAAAACAGACATGATATTTTGCAATATTTTAAGATATTCTTTATTTCACTGAAATTAATTTCAATTTAGACTACAAGATTATAGTTTGCATAGTGTAATTATTTCGTTATGTGATTAGGATTCACTGGTAGATTATATATTGTAATCGTTTAACAAATGTGGGATATTTAACCTTGAATATATTTATTATACTTGAACATTCAGTTTAGTATCCTTGTATTTCATTAATTTCCTTGCAGTTTACGAATTTTGACAGAATAAATAAAGGGACTTTTATTTTGGTTATTGGAGCCTTTCGTATGGTGACGTCATAAGAGGTGCGCTGCTGCTCGTCTGTCGGTTGATGGAAGATTGAGGTGTTTATGTGAGGTAAATAAAACGATACAAAATTTGTTAAATTTTTCATCAAAATATTTAAATATTATTGATACAAAGTTAAATAATTGTACAGTATGGTAATACTTTACTGTAAAGTACTGAGAGTTGTTCATAGTTACAAGGCAAGGAACTTCATTTTTTTAAGCCATTCAGGTGTGTATGTTTCTCAAACTTGTTAATGAGCTTTATATGAATTTTAAGGAGTATGCATGCTCCTCTTTTCCAAACAGTCCGTCAAACAAGCAGGAATCACAGCTGCTGTCACAACACATTCAACTACTCTACTATTCTGATCCACTGTTGTAATGATGGAGTGTGTTAAAGAGGAGACTGATCCTGAATCATTCACAATAACACCTCAACATACTCAACAACAAAGAGGTTTGTGATTAATTTTAATGTTTTATGAATAAATGTTGTAGATCATAAAGTGTCATGTATGTTATGGTGGTTATGCAGGACTTGACAGTATTCTTTTAAGAGAGAAAGGCAGTCATCTCCAACATTTTATATTATTTAAATTAAAGAAGTAATTTAATTTATATAGAGCCCCGATTAGGTACATGTATGTTCTCATGCTGAAGTAACATAATTCATAATCAAATTCAGTTTCTACATATTGTAAAGTAGTTTTTGTATTGAATTGTCAACAATTTGTCAGTATTATAAGATGATGTCTATTGTTTTACCGCCTCGGAAAATGCTTGCATTGTAGACATTATAAGGGCTTCCACTGCTGCCAATCCTGATCCTTTTAAAATGCTATTATCGACCCTGATGCCGATCTTTGTGATAGGCTTAGAACTTTCCTAATATATGTTTTAGTAGACCATCATTTAGACAATAAAACTTTTGCGTTCTAAATTGGTGATGCACAATATTATCTGCACATATTATGGAAGATAATTGCTAATATAATATATTTTGTCATGTCAAAATATGTGTTAGTTGCGTCATGTGAACTCATGTGCATCATGCGTCTTGTCAAAATACATGCCTGATGCACACGCGTTGAAAGGGTTTGTGACAAAAGAGACGCTCACATTCACAAAATACTCGCAAGACACTCACTTAACAGTAAACACTGGGTGCTTCTCAATTCTTATTTTTGCATCCTCGTTTCCTTTCCTTGCTTCCTTTCCACCCTTCTAGGATGCAAGCGAGGAAAGACGCAAGGACGGAGGAGAAGTATTAAGTAAAATGATATCCTCTTTCCTTACTCTCTTTATAACATTTATTATCTATTATCAAATAATCAAGTGCATTAAAAACCCCAAATGTTTAATAAAATAAAGTTAAAGGTGCAGTGTGTAAATTTTTGTGGCATCTAGTGGTGAGGTTGCGCATTGCAACCAATGGCTCAGTCCACGCTCACCTCTTGCTTTTGAAACACATAAAGAAGCTACGTTAGCCGCCACTGGACAAACATGTCATCGTCTGAGACAATTTAGTAAAAAAAGTTTGTCCGTAGAAAAATGGCGGCACAAAATGGCGACTTCCATGTCAGGGGACCCTCTGTGTATGTAGATAAAAACGTCTCATTCTAAGGTAATAAAAACATAATGGTGCATTATGAAAGGTCTTTAAACACCCCTGATCATATAGTTTTGTATATTATTTTGCATTTATGTCAAGAGATCTTTCAAAGAAATTACACACTGCACCTTTAAATACATACTTGAGTTGTAGTTCATATCCTTACTACATTAAAATAAAGACATTCTTAAAAGTGCTGTAAAATGTCATTTATATAGATCGGTGGTTTATACATAAATATTAAATATAGTGTCTGAAATTGGTCTACATTTACAATAATTTAATGATTAATAGCAAGATTTATGTGTGTTTAATGACGTGACGTTGTGAAGGGGGAGGAGATTTATACGTGCGTCAGGTTTATCAACTCATCGTTCCTCGCTGTGCAATTAAAGAATTGAGATGTCCTACATGATGGCGGAGCTCGATCAGTTTCGGGTTATAGGATGTAGGACGTAGGAGCGAGGAGAAGAGGAAGCATATTGAGAAGCACCCTCTGATTACACATGAGATTAAGCGATTATCTGGCATACGTAAGTGTTCTTTTTTATCATAAAGCCCTTCGAAGCGTCTGCAGCAGGCACTTATTTTGACATTGTGCCCCCTTGAAAAAGAAGTCACCGGTCTCTGCCTGTGAAACTGCTTGCATTTTGCCCTTTTCCTTATGTCTCCCGTTGAAAATGAACTACACAAATGTGACGTATCACCATATCCCATCTGAATGGCCCATTAGATTGTGAACGATTACAATGTATCCACGATTAGCTTGTCATGATGTTACAGTGTATACATTATTATATGACTGCATGCTTCTGGCTCAACAATGTGACACACCATCACATCTCCAATTTAACAGCATATTTTGCGTATATATCTTTATCACAGTCAGCGCAGTTATTCATCATTACGAAAGTTTGTTTTTTGAAAGCATTTTAAGATTTGCCAGTTTAAACAATTTTACTCTTACGCTGGTCCTCTGACACATGAGCATACACATACCCGAAACATGGACACTGGCTGTACCTCATGAGTAGTAACGTTCTCTTTTTCCTCTTTTTACTTATTTTGCTTAAACTGTCAAATACACACACTGTTATTTCAAAAACACACAAAGTTCACATAATCACACTAGTTTTGTTTTAGGTGAATGTAAAAAGTGATCATGTGTATCAATATACCGGATCAGTGCCTACCTGTTGATGTCTGTGATATTAATTCTAATATATACAAAGACTGTGCAATGTTTTATTTTTATTGAATTATTAAAAAAACTCAAATAATTTAAATTTTTTGCTGGCTTATATTGGTATCGCCTAAAATGAGTTGAAAAGTGTTGGCATATTAGATATTGGAAAAAAAATCAAATATAATGCATCACTAGTTCTGATATTACTTTAACAATGTTTTGATATGTTACTATGTTCATTTTAGACCTCGTGGAAATTAAAGAGGAGGATCAAGAAAACGATGAAGTGGACGATGAGTACTACAGTTTCATAATTGAAGAAAATTCTTTCGGCTCCTCAGAAACTGATGAGAAATCCACTCAAGAAAGAACTGAAGCCAAAAAATCTTTTGCTTGCCATCTTTGTGATAAGAGTTACACACACAAAGGGCAGCTAAACTATCACATAAGGATTCACACTGGTGAGAGGCCTCACGCATGCCCCTATTGTGAGAAGACTTTCGTTAAAAACAATCAGCTTAAGGTTCACATAGGCATTCACACGGGTGAGAGGCCGTTCGTCTGCCCTCAGTGTGATAAGGGTTTCCGAACAAAATTAAGTCTAGAGAGCCACATACGAGTTCACACTGGAGAGAAACCTTACACCTGTCCTCACTGTGATAAGTGTTTCCAATCAAAATCAAATCTAGGGAGTCACATACGAATTCACACTGGAGAAAAACGTTTTACATGCCTTCAATGTGATAAAAGTTTCACACAAAACTCAAGTCTTAAGACTCACATACGAATTCATACAGGTCAGAAGCCTTACTCGTGCCATCTGTGTGGTAAGAGTTACAAACAAGCACGAAGTCTCAAAGATCATCGCTGTTTCACTCGGACGAAGAGCTGTGATTAGTGGGGTCACCAAAATGCTCGTACAGGCGAGAGGCCACATTTGTGTTTTGTTTGCACATGTTAGATGTCTCCATTATCAGATACAATTCAGGTCTTAAAGTCTGTACTACATTTCTAAAACATTTACCCACTCGGTCCCTCTTAAGTAAAATGGGCTGCCATCCTTCACCTGATCGTCTGTGACCACTGAATCCTTCAAAAATCTGAAGACACAACTCTTCTGCATTCATTGGATTATCCCTAATAATTCACAGCTTTCCATTGTTAACTTCATCATTGCAATCAATATTATTTATTAATCTCTCTTTTATGCTGTTTAGCTTGAACAGTTTACTTGTGAGTTACTTTGTGTACTGTGCTTATTGTTGGCATTTATGAACAAAATGTTAAATGCTCCTCCATTTGTAAATTTGTTTAGGATAAAAGCGTCTGCTAAATAAATATAAAGTAGTAAATGTATTAATGATGTAATGAGTTAAATCAGTTGTTAGATGAAAGAGATGAGTTGAGTATCACTGAATTACTGGATCTGAAAGATTACTACACTGTAAAACCTAAAAGTTAACTCAACTCAAACCATTTAAGTAAACCGGTTGCATTAGTTTTGAAGCACATACATTTGAGTACTGTGAACTTAAACAAATTGAGTCATATGCAGTTATGCACTCATATTTAAATTCACACTACTTGGACATGGGTGCATAATTGCACATGACTCAAGTTCACAGTGCTTAAATTTATGTGTTTTAAAACTTAAATGGCCTAATGCGGCCGGTTTACTTGGATGGTTTGAGTTGAGTTGACTGTTAGGTTTTACAGTGTAGAAGCTATCATATATGGCAAGCCATTTTAGTTTTATTTGTTAAGTTCATTTTCACTAGTTAAAATTTTAATTCTTGATATCAGAAATTGCATTTCTGCTACACTGTAAAAAATGATTTGCTGCCTTGGAATTTTTTGTTGGATCAGCTCAGATTTACAAGTCATGTCAACAGAGATGAGTTGTTACAACTTATAAAATATAGTTGAGAAAAGTAAACTTTATTTTGTAAGTTATAACAACTCACCCGTAGTTATAACAACTCATCTCTAGTCAAGATAAATAATAGTAAGTTGAAATGACTTGTAAATCCGAGTTGATTCAACAAAAAATTTTATAAGGCAGCAAAGTGTTTTTTACAGTGTAGTAACAATGTTAATTCTTGATATCAACAATTCAATTGTTGATATCAACAATTCAATTCTTTATATCAACATTTTAGTTCTTGATATCAGCAATCGACTTCTTGAATTCGATTGTCACTAGTGACAATTTTAATTTCTGATATCATGAATGGGATTGTTACTAGTAAGAAAGACATTTTAGATATCAGAAATTATATTGATATCAGAAATACAATTTCAAATAACAGAAATTAACAATTGTGACAATCAAATAATTTATATCAGGAATTAACATTTTAACTAGTAACAATTGAATTCTTGATGTCAACAATTGAATTTGAATGTCAGTCTATGGTGACATTTCACTAGTGAAAATACAATTACAGATATCAAGAATTATCATTGTTACTAGTGGAAATGTCATTCTTAACTGATTTGTTGATATCAAGAATTGAATTGTTAATATCAAGAATTAACATTGTTACTAGTAGAAATGTAATTGTTGATATCAAGAACTCAACGAATAAAAGTTAAAACGGCTTGCCATAATCATAACATGCATGTGTTGACCACCTGCGTTCGTCCACAATAATTTAATGTGGTGTACTTTTAACTGTATGAATAGTGTATAAGCAAAATGGAAATACAATAGATTATGATACTTCTCAAGTTAATTGTACATGTGCCCTGGCACATAAATCAGTCTGCACTAGTTTTTATTTGTTTTAAATGATATTTTACACTAAATGTATGTATTTTACATATACATAATATTTTGTAATGTTCTATGATATAGATGAAAGGTTATTAATTTCCCCACATTTTACGAATTTGGATACTGTACTTGTAAAATATAGGGACTTTTATTTTGCTACTTGGAGCCTGTCGTGGGGTGACGTCATTAGATGTGCCGTTCTTCTGTCGGTGGAAGGAAGATTGAGGTATTTGTGTGAGGTAAAAGAAACTATACAAACTATGACTTAATTTTTAAACAAATGTACTCTAACAACTTGTTATTAGAGCAATAATAAGTAATAGTACCGGTTTTTTTCTTAGTTTTAAAGTAATTATAGTTATTCCACCAGAGACAACATCTATTCAAGGCAAAGAAATGTATTTTGCATTTCAAACCATTCAGGTTCATACAGTATATAACTTATATTTTTCAAATCTGAACAACATAGGAGCTTAGTTTTTGGAGTTTGTGTTGTAGAGCACAGAGAAACCAGTATGTTGTCTCTGTAGCAGTAACATGCAGTAGATGACACCACTAGCTTCGAGTACGTTGTTGCGTTTATATAAAGGTCACCACACAATACAAATAATTAATGCAGCATAGTAATAAATATGCAGCAACGCAACTTTCACGGAGTAAAGTCAGAAAAAGCATCCCTTCCGCTGGAAAAAATGCTCCCTGGCAGATTAAGCAAATAAATGAATGTTTAATGTTTACTTTGCTAAGGGCGGGCGGACGCGCAGTAATACACGGGCTGTTTCCAAAGTGCACTATTTAAATGGACAGATATTTTGTAGTGCTGTCAAAAACTATTGTAGACATAATCGAGTGCACTTATTATTATCATCACGTAAATACACCGCAATAACAGAGTACAACCAATGTACACCTCTACCCTTTCACTGCTGTGGGGCGCGTGCCGAATGAACTCCCGGGTCTTGACACAAGATGGCGCCCGCAGCGCTCAGTGTGCGAATTGACTCACTCGTTTTCATTCACTCATTCATTCATGTGGACTAATGTAGGCAGGGTATAATGAATGAGTGCATATGGGGCTCAGTCACTGTTTACCCTCATTATTTTTTAACTCATACGTATTTTTAAGAGAATTTCAGCACTTTTCACTGGCTTGTCATGTTAAACTAAGAATACATTTTTTAGTACTCATTTGGTATATTGATTTAATTGTTGAATTTTAATTTTGTTTGTTTATATTTTTTACAGGTTTGTTCCTGTAGCACTCCATGCCAAACAAATAATCTTAAATGACACAATCTATAAATAACACATCTATAAATACTGTGAAGAAGCCAAACAAGCAGCTGCTGTCACAACACATTCAACTACTCTACTATTCTGATCCACTGTTGTAATGATGGAGTGTGTTAAAGAGGAGACTGATCCTGAATCATTCACAATAACACCTGAATATACTGAACAACAAATAGGTTTGTGTTTCATTTTAATATTTTATTAATAACTTTTGAAGATCATACACTCTAAAAACAAACGGTGCTATATAGCACCAAAAGTGGTTCTTTGCTCGTAATCATAGAAGAACCGTTTTTAGTGCCATATAGCACCGGTGAAGCACCAGTGAAGCACCTGTGTAGAACCATATAGTGCTATGTAGAACCATATTTGGTGCTATAGTGGTTCTATATGGCCCCTATATGGTTCTACACAGGTGCTTCACTGGTGCTATATGGCACTAAAAACGGTTCTTCTATGATTACGATCCAAAGCAACAGTTTCGGTTCTATATAGCACCGTTTGTTTTTTTAAAGTGTCAGGTAGGTTTTAATGTCTCTTCCTGACAGCCAGCATTTTTTAAAAATAGAAAGACAGTCATCTACAACATTTGATGTTATTGAAATTAGTAATGTCTTGATCACGTTTTAGTGCCCCCGAACCAATCAGTGTCATTTCATTTATATCAAGTCCTGATTAGGTAATTGTATTTTTCTAGTGCTAGGTGCACATTTAAAGTGCATTAATGCTATTAAATTCAACACAGTGTATAATGTTGTGTCACTTTCGCAGTATTAGATGCCGTTGTATGGCTTTACTGCCTTGGGAAATGCTCGCATTGCAGAAATTATAAGTGCCTGTTAAATCCTGACCCATTTAAAGAGCACCTATTTTAATGCTAAAAAAATAACGTTATTTTGTGTATTTAGTATAATACAATGTGTTCATGTGGTTTATGGTTAAAAACACATTATTTTCCACATACCGTACATTTTTGTAACTCCAGATTTCACGGTCTTCCTAAAAGCTCTGTGTCCCTGATTGGCCAACTAATCTATACATTTTGATTGGCTTGAATACCTCTGACGTCAGCCGGAAATGTGACGTTTCTTACCATGTTTGAAAGATTTGGTTGCTAACAGGAGTTAACTTACAGGATTTATGATAATGTAGGTCTTGTCTACATCACCAATTCCAGGGAGTAAACTGTTGCCTACAATCTTTGTGTTTGTTGTAGTCGAGAAAAGAGATTTAGGTTGGAGATGATAACTCATGTCATTGTTTACTTTGGGGTTTGTACCTTTTGCATATTGTTAACATGAATTAATACACACAACAAAGGAAATTTAAAAATGTGAATCGGACAATAGGTGCTCTTTAAAATGCCATAATTGCCCCCAATACCCATTTTTGTGACCAACTTGGGACTTCCCAAATTTAAGTTTAGTAGACCATAAATTGCACAAATAAATAGTTGCGTTCTGATATTACTTTAACATTGGAAATATGTTCTTTTTTAGGCCTCATGGAAATAAAAGAAGAGGGTCAAGAACACGAAGTGGATGATGAAAATGAATACTACAGTTTCATAATTGAAGAAAATTCTTTTAGCGCATCGGAAACTGATGAGAATTCACCTCAAGAAAGAGCTGAAGCCAAAAAGTCTTTTAATTGTCATTTTTGTGGTAAGACTTTTACACACAAAGGGCAGCTAAACTATCACATAAGGATTCACACTGGTGAGAGGCCTCACGCCTGCTCCCACTGTGAGAAGACTTTCATTAACAAAAATCAGCTTATGTTCCACATAGGGGTTCACATGGGTTTAAGGCCGTTCACCTGCCCTCAGTGTGATAAGAGTTTCCAAACAAAATCAAATCTAGAGCGTCACATACGAGTTCACACTGGAGAAAAACCTTTTATGTGCCCTCATTGTGGTAAGACTTTTATACAAAACTCAAGTCTTCAGATTCACATACGAATGCATACAGGTGAGAAGCCTTACTCATGCCATCTGTGTGGTAAGAGTTACAAACAGGGACGAAGTCTCAAACTTCATCTGGACTTTCACTTAAAAGAAAAACTGTATAGCTGTGATCAGTGCGATAAGAAGTTTGTTTCAGCGGTGCTGCTGAGGAGTCACCAAAATACTCATGACCAAAAATGTTAATACTAATATTTGTGATAAAAATGTTAAAGGGGGCATGTAATTCAAATCTGACTTTTACAATGTATAAGTGTTATAATTGGGTCACCAGTGCTTGTATCAACCAAGAAAATGTGAAAAAGATCACCCCTGTAACTTAGTTTTGATAAACCATTCTTTGCAAGCATGTGAAAAAATAGGTCATTGAAATTTGGCTCCCCTTGTGATGTCAGAAGGGGATAATACTATAAAATCTAACCACCCCACTGCCATTTAGTGCAGAGATCAGCTCATTTGCAGTGTTGGGGAAATTTACTTTTAAAAGTAATGGATTACAATATTAAGTTACTCCCCAAAAAAGTAAATAATTGCGTTACTTTTTTTTTGTTACTTTTCATGCAAAGTAATGCTTACATTACTTTTGCGTTACTTTTTCTTACTTTGCAGGTGTCTTTTAAGACTAAGAAGTTCTGCATTCAGAAATTGCATTTTCCATCGCTCTGGTCTGCCATCTCCCTTTCTGACTAAAACTGTTCACACAACTCAAATATTAGTGTGTACATTTATAAAGTAATGCGTTATTTTACTTGTTACTTCAGAAAAGTAATATTATTACGTAATGCATGTTACTTGTAATGCGTTACCCCCAACACTGCTCATTTGCATTTAAAAGGACACGGCACATTTTTGCTCACACCTACAAAGTGGCAATTTTAACATGTTGTAATAAATTATCTATATGGTATTTTGAACTAGAACTTCACATACGTACTCTGGGGACATCAAGTATTTATTTGATATCTTAAAAATTATTGTAAAATGTCCCCTTTAAATGCGCCACCATATGTAAATTTGTTTTGGATAAAAGCATCTAAATGAATAAATTTAAATGAATAAATGTTTGAATGATCTTATGAGTTAAATTAGGCATTAGATAAAGGAGTTGAGTTTCACTGACTTACTGTATCTGAAAATTTACAAACTATGCTATGGCCGCCTGGTTACAAAATATTTTCATGTGGTGTATGTTTAACTGTATGTATAGTGTACAAGCATTTGTCAGCACTACTTGTCATGTTTGTTTTAAGTGATATTTTACATTGAATATGTTTATTTTACCTGTACATTGATGTTTTGTATTCTTTGTAGTTCATTCATTTAGTTGCATTTCAGGAATTTTGAGATATATTTAATAAAGGGACTTTTATTTTGCCTCTTGGAGTCTGTCGTGCACTGACGTCATAAGGGTTGCGCTTCAGTTCGTCTGTCGACTGAGGGAAGGTTGAGCTGTTTGTGTGAGGTGAATGAAACGATACAAAATATATTTAAATCAGAGTATTTAAATGTTATACAAACATTGGAACAGAGATTTTCTTCACTTTGCAAGTCATTCAGGTCTGTATGTTTTTTGTTAAATCTGTTAATAAGCTTTACATTCATTTTAAGGATGCATGCTCCTCTTTTACATACAGTTATTTAACATAGCAGATGGAAAATTGCTGTTATTAGTAAAATTGAACAGAAATAAATATAAAATACTTCCATACCCAATCTTTGAAATGAACAAAGTGTTAAAAAACAATGATAAGGACAAGTGCTGAATGTCCTTGCTAAAACAAACAGCATCAAACCAGCATTTGAATTATGCTGGTTTAGCTGGTGGTCACCAGCACACAACATTTCAGTCACTTTTCATTCATGTTATTTTTCAACCGTAATATTTTTGAAGATATTTTTAGCTCTTCTGTTTCTATGACTGGCAATTTGTCTTGTCAAACTAGAGAGACACAGATTTTTTATATCTCATTTGGGGTATTGATATTGAGTTTGTATATCTTCACAGGTCTGTTCCTGTTGATGCTGAAGTCAAACACATTCAACTACTCTACTATTGTGGTCCACTGTTGTAATGATGGAGTGTGTTAAAGAGGAGACTGAATCATTCACAATAACACCTGAATATACTGAACAACAAAGAGGTTTGTGTCTAATTTTAATATTTCATTATTAACTGTTGAAGATCATAAAGTGTCAGGTGTTTTGATGGCTCGGCAGTGCTTAACAGTAAGGTGTGCCAGACAGCCAGCATTCTTTGTAAAATAGATGGGCAGTCATCTACTTCATTTGATATTTAAAATTAGAGATGTCTTGATCAAGTTTTAGTGCCCTTGATCAAATCCGAGTCATTTAATTTAAAGAGGGTATGCATTGACGTCCCTTTTCCACGTGACCATGCCGGAGCACGCCCTGTTGAGTGGCAAACGTTTAACAAAATGTCTGGTTTTCATAGCGGCTGCTGCGAAGATGCCAGTATAACTGACTATTATCAGCTTAAATTGAATTTAGTTGGACTTGATAGCAGAGGTGGACAATACTTAGTTATATCAGTTACATTTTTCAAGCATCTGTGCTTTATTAGGGTGTTTGTATTGGGGAAAAATTTCACTTCACTATATTCTAAAGCATAGAATCATACTGTGTATTCTTTAATATGGCATATAAAAATTTATTTAATACCTAATTACACTTAAATTGTTAATTTTACGTAAGTAAAAGTACGTTAATGCACTTAAAGGAATACTCAATTTTCCCAAAAGAAAAATCCAGACAAACCACTCACCACCATGTCATCCAAAATGTTGATGTCTTTCTTTGTTCAGTCGAATAGAAATTATGTATTTTGAGGAAAACATTGCAGGATTTTTCTCATTTTAATGGACTTTAATAGAGCCCAACATTTGATACTTAACTCAACACTTAACAGTTTTTTCAACAGAGTTTCAAAGGACTCCAAACGAGCCCAAACGAGGCACAAGGGTCCCATCCAGCAAAACGACTGTCACTTTTGACAAGAAAAATAAAAATATGCAATTTCAAACCACAACTTCTAGTCCTTTGAAACTCCGTTGAAAAAAACTGTTAAGTGTTGAGTAAAGTATTAAATGTTGGGCTCTATTAAAGTCCATTAAAATGAAAAAAATCCTGCAATGTTTTCCTCAAAAAACATAATTTCTTCTCGACTGAACAAAGAAAGACATCAACATTTTGGATGACATGGTGGTGAGTAAATGATCTGGATTTTTTTTTAAGAAAAAAATTTGGCAGTCTGTAAAACGATAGCTTCGAATTCTTGTTAATCTTGTTAATCTGTTAATCTTGTTAATCTGTTAGTACAGTCAATCTATCGTACAACAGCTGTTTCTCATTTAGGGGCTGTTTACACTTGGTATTAAGATGTGTTTTCATCGATCGGATCACAAGTGGACGAGAGAGACACATAACGTTTACACCTGGTATTTAAATCCGTCTCTTTTATCCACTTTCGACCGCTTCTATGCTGAATTCTATGAGGGGGTGGTCTGTGAGACGGTGGGCGAGTCTCTCTGCTGTCATTCAAACCCGAGCGGGAGTAATTATGAGTTTATATGGACGCAAACTAAGATTATGTCGGAGTGCACTGCGTGTTTAGCAAGTAAACATGCTGCAAAGTTTTTTGTACATGATTATGTTAGATATTTATTTGAATTTTCTGCGCAATTGTTGTAATAGTATCGCGCAACTTTCACACGCTTTCAACACGAAACTACGGAGATCAGCAGCTTAGTTTTATCAATGAAAGGCTAAAAATAGTACTGTTCACCGAATGTTAACACCAGAAGTCAAAAAAGACGTAAAACTTGTGCTTAATACCTCAGATAAGATAAATGGGCGGAGAGAAGGCGGTCGCGTGTGGCTGTTCGAACGCATTCAACCACATGTGCGTTCCGCAACTCCAAAGCGATCCGATCGAAAGTGGTTTCGACCACCTCTGGATGTGGTTGAAAGTGGTCGAAAGTGGACGAGCTCAAAACGTTTTGAACACCGTTTACACCTGGCATTAACGTCGTCCACTTGTGATCCGATCGACGAAAACACATGTTAATGCCAAGTGTAAACAGCCTCATAGACGCGTTTTCACCGTGTTTCCGCTGATTTCACACTGTACTCTGTAAATTCTGCCGCTCTGTGTTTTGCCACTCAGTGGGTGTAACCGCAGGCACTTTCACCAAAGGTGACCTCACATGCATACCCTCTTTATATTATAAAGTCCCAATTAAATACTTTAATACCACGGGGCTATTGAATGGTTTATTCTGATTGCTTGACAAATGTTCCATAAGTATGTATGTATTAAAATCAACCCAGTGTATATGTTTGGCAACTCAAATAGCTCTGCAATGCATTAAAGGAAAACTACACCGTTTTTCAATATTTCACTATGTTCTTAACTTAGACGAAATAATACATGATGTTACTGTGCCAGAGGTCAAAGTGCTGCAAACTAAGTGCTCTTCCGCCATACAATATAGTTCCCATTTTTATCCGCTTAAAAAATCACCACTTTTTATTTTGTGCCACCATACTTACACGTGTAACTACTCATGTAAAATGGGGAGAACATGGAAGTGTTTGGTGGCTTCTGGATTCGTCCCTGTTTGGATCCTCAAGAATGAATGGGGCTAGGCTAAATGCTAACACATTCACGGCGCTGTACAAAGATGAACTGCTCGCATTGAAAAAAGACAGAGGTGTATTATTTCGTCTAAGTTAATATAAGAACATAGTAAAATATTAAAAAACAGTGTAGTTTTCCTTTAAGATTAAAATATCTATGAATCCAATTTTAAATTAAGTATTTAACACCTCAGCTTAGTGCAGCATTATAGTAAAGCTAGCGATGTGTATCAAACAAACAGAAATCGTAGTCAAAATAATTTTCTGCATTTTGGACTAGCAGGCTAAAGGTGTCATATCAATTTCGCAGTATTCGGCGCACCTGTGAAATTTTTTTTATTGCGACTGCGTCGCTCTCTGTTTGGGCGCACTTGCCGCGGATCTACATTGAAAATAACGTATTTCCGTGTGAAAAAGAGGCAAAATTAGAACCACCATTGCTTTACCGCCTTGAGAAATGCTTGCTTGACTTTCTAAGTGCCTGTTGCAGTGCTTTCATATTTTCACATTTCAGCCAATCCTGATTTCAGTTTAAAATGCCATAATCGTCCCCAATACCGATCTTTGTTAATGGCTTGAGACTTTCCAAATATAAGTTTTAGTAGACTATCAATCACACAAAAAAATGTGCGTTCTAATATTACTTTTGTTTTGACATGTTACTATGTTCATTTTAGACCTCGTGGAAATAAAAGAGGAGCGTCAAGAAAACAATGAAGTTGACAATGAACATAACTACTGCAGATTTAAAACTGAAGACAATTCTTTCAGCTCCTCACAAACTGATGGGAAAACGCTTCAAGAAAGAGTTAAAGCCAAAAAATCTTTTGCTTGCCATTTTTGTGGTAAGATTTTCACACAAAAAGGGGAGCTAAAGTATCACATAAGGACTCACACTGGTGAGAAGCCTCACGCATGCCCCTACTGTAACAAGGCTTTCCTTAAAAAAAATCAGCTCACGTTTCACATAGGGGTTCACACCGGTTTAAGGCCGTTCACCTGCCCTCAGTGTGATAAGAATTTCAGAACAAAATCAAATCTGGAGCGTCACATACGAGTTCACACTGGAGAGAAACCTTTCACGTGCCGTTACTGTGGTAAGGGTTTTATACAAAACTCAACTCTTAAGACTCACATTCGAATGCATACAGGTGAGAAGCCTTTCTCGTGCAATCTGTGTGATAAAACTTACAAACAGGCAGGAAGTCTCCAAGTCCATCTGCAGTTACACTTAAAAGCTGAAAAGCTGTATAGCTGTGATCAGTGCAATAAGAAGTTTGTTTCAGAAGCTATGCTGAGAAGTCACCAAATTGTTCATACAGACGAGAAGCCGTATTTGTGATCCAAATCAGGTCTTGCAGTCTGTACTACATTTTACAGTCAATTACTCACTCTTTTCCTCTTTGGTGAACTGAGCTGCCACCCCTCACCTGATCGTCTGACCACTGAATCCTTAAAAAACATCTGAAGACACAACTCTTCTGCATTCAATGGATTATCTCCTAATTTATAATTTTCCACTGTTAACTCTCTCTTATGCTGTTTATTTCTAGCTTCAACACTATTTTACTTCTGAGCGTGGCTTTGTGTAGCTACTGTTTGCTCTAATGACAGACAATGTTTAATGCTTCTCCATTTGTAAATTGCTTTGTATAAAAGTATCTAATAAATGAATAAATGTATTATTGATCTGATGAGTTGAATCAGGTGTTAGATGAAGGAGATGAGTTGAGTATCACTGAATTACTGGATCTGAAAGATTACAAGCTATTATAACACTCGTGTGTTAACTGCCTGTGTACTTTAAAGGTGCAGTGTGTAATTTTTAGAAGGATCTCTTGACAGAAATGCAAAACAATATACAAAACTATATTATCAGTGGTGTATAAAGACCTTTCATAATTTACCGTTATGTGTTTATTACCTTAGAATGAGACGTTTTTATCTACATATACAGAGGGTCCCCTTACATGGAAGTCGCCATTTTGTGCCGCCATGTTTCTACAGAAACCCTTAATGGACAAACTTTTTTTACTAAGTTGTCTCCGATAACATGTTTGTCCGGTGGCGGCTACAGTAGCTTCTCTATGTGATTAAAAAACGAGGGGTAAGCAGTGGACTGAGCCATTGGTTGCAATTCACCAGCACCTCACCACTAGATGCCGCTAAAATTTACATACTGCACCTTTAACTGTATGTAGAGTGTACAAGCAAAGGGGAAATGGGTGATTCTCATGAAATACAGACTTAAAAGGTGTCCAGCATCAGATTGTTTAAAAAGCCCTTGAAGCCAATTTTTTTTTTGCACATATAAGATTAAGGTCTGAACTTGCTATAACCATTATTTTTTAGATGATTTAAAAAAAAAATCCTATAGAATTATTAAATTTTTTTTAGATTATCATTATAAAAAATTATCATTACCACAACATGATATTACAGTAAATATATGCATTAACAAACGCATGTTTCGGAAATGAGAACTAAAAAGTTTCAACAAAATTTCAACTTTTATCGGGAGGGGAAAATAAAGAACTGCTTACCTGGTAGCCATCTTTAGTGTCAAAGTCAATTATATCCCTTCCAACATTTAAAAAAAAAATGTTAGTTCGTTGAGGGTTTAAACAATGATTGAAAATTGTTGCGGAGGATGAAAAAATTGGTCTTAGACACATTTATATTCCTTATTATTGTCTCTACATTTACCAATGATCACCAAATACCACGTTTCTTTACTGTAAATGTTTATAGTATAACCCTAACATGCACTGAAGCTTTTTAGTTTTTTTTAGATTTTTTAATTATAAATATTTCCATGTCAACCTAAATCCAGTCATGGACACGTTGTGGTAATGAAAATTTCCCCTACAAATGTGGAAAAAACAACAAAATTGGTTTGTATGATGTCGTTTGTAATCATGTATGCAAAATAGTACCTGAAGAGATGTTTGTAACTGTATGCTTCTTATTTTGATAGCATTTACTTTGTTTTTTGTTTTTTTATGAAAATGATTCATGACACCTCATAATCTGTCATCTGTCTGTTGCATTATTCTGCTATGTCATGTTTATGACAGATTTATGATAAGTTATGATGTACTGGTTTGTGTCAAGTTGTCATAACAAAGACATTTCAAACAATGTCATATTTGCATTTAAAATTACATAATTGAGCAAATGACACTTAATGACAGTTGTCATAAATGTGCATAAAATCTCCTTCATGTTCATGACACGTGACGCGTCATGTCAGGATTATAAAGGTGTCGTGTCAGTCTTATGAACACCCCTTTAAGTAAAGTGTTACAAAAAAGGGATACAAATAAATTAGCTTGCACTAGTTGTCATGTTTGCTTTACATTATAGTTTACACTAAATGTATATTTTACATGCACATTCATGTTTTGTATATGTTTTTGTGTAGATGATAGTCCATGCATTTTTTGTATTTCACGCATGAATAAAGGGACTTTTATTTTGCTTCGCGGAGCCTGTCGTGTGGTGACGTCATAAGATGTGCCACTGACTCCTCTGTGAATGGAAGAGTGAGGTGTTTGTGTGAGGTAAATCGATACAAAATATCTAATTATAACTATAAGACTTACGTACTTCTGTAAATTTAATGTTATAAGAGCAATGTTTAATAATATTACAGTATTGTAAAGCCGTCCTTCCGATGAAAAAAATACTCCTGACGGAACGATATGTTTCACATTTGTTTACTTTGCTAAGGGCGGTTGCTTAGAGTGCTGCGCAGTAATGCCCAAGTTGTAGTGGTGACCAAAATTATTGTGGACATTATCGGGTGCACTTATTTAATCCCGTAATACACCGAGAGTACAACTGATGTAACTTTACACTTCTGCCCCTTCATTGTGCCGAATGAACTCTCGCGTCTCGCCACAAGATGGCGCCCGCAGCGCTCAGTGTTCAAATTCACTCAGTTGTTTTCATTCACTCATTTCAATTGGCCTAATTCAGGGAAGAATTGAAGGGACCCCAATGTTTACTCTCATGTTATTTTTAACCTATAATATTTTAAAGAGATTATCAGATCTTTATCCCTGGCTTATCATGTTAAACTAGAGAGACCAATGTTTTTAGTACTCATTTGGCGTAGTGATTGAATTAGAGTTACAATTTAGTTTGTATGTATATTTTCACAGGTCTTTTGCTGTAGATGGCGAACAAACAATCTTAAATGACACAAGTCATCTATAAATACTGTGAAGAAGTCAAACAAGCAGCTGCTGTCACAACACATTCAACTACTCTACTATTCTGATCCACTGTTGTAATGATGGAGTGTGTTAAAGAGGAGACTGATCCTGAATCATTCACAATAACACCTCAACATACTCAACAACAAACAGGTTTGTGTCTAATCTTCATTTATAACTGAGTTGAAGATCAAAGTTTTAGGCATGTTTTGATGGTTTTTCAAACCTTGGCAATAAGGTCTGCCCGACAGCACATGGCCAGCGTCTAACCATCTGTTTAAAAATTGAAGGGCAGTCATCATCTCCATTTGATGGTATTGAAATTACGGTCTTTCGTATTTTGTGCCCTGATCAAATACGAGTCATTTAACTATTTCCACGCCATTGATGAGTTATCTTGTCAATTAAGAGAAAACATTTGCATTGAAAAATCTGTAATACCGTGATTATCCACTAGATGGCTAGAATTATACAAAAAAGTAGTACGTTTGGTTAGTAGCCTTATTTTTTTAGGTTTAATTACACAGAATGCATGATAAATTAATGTATTTCATAAAATGCCATAAGACTGGGGCCCCCTGCCACCATCTCGTGGCCTCCCTAGGGGCCCCGGCCCCCAGTTTGAAAACCACTGCACTAGATCAGCGGTTCCAAAACTTTTTTTCTATGTCCCAAATGGGTTGCCACACTTCCAATCCCCACTTCCAAAAAAAAAACCGCAACAAAGCTTTGTTTTCTCGCCATAAAGACTCATGTTTATTTAATCATGCGCAAATAACTGGAACATGCATGACAATATAACATCAGCAAAGTAATTTAGTGCAACAAAGCTACGCACAAGCTTCCACTTTTAAAACGTCTGGTGTTTAGTCTCATCAACTCTTTTTTGCCATCTCCTTCCCTTCTCTTCGGTTTCCTCCGGCGCATCTTCTGACTCCCGCTCATTTTCTTTTTCTATTCTCTCCGTCTCTGTTGCCTCTAAATCCTCACTCTCTTTTGGTCCCTCTCCTCCTTTGTGACTAACAACTTTATCATGAAACGTCCCACTTGACAGTTTACCTGATTTCAGCCCGTTAAGCATATATATATATATATATATATATATATATATATATATATATATATTACCCCTGGGGGTCCGCGTACCACACTTTGGGAATTTCTGCACTAGATAACTTACCCAATTTAAACTGAAGCAAAATATTATTAACTAATTTTAAACTCTGTGTATGTTTTGATATCCGTTCTGAATCTGACCTCTAGGATTCAGAACAAATTTTGTTAGAGGTCAAGTTTTTTGCTTAAAAATTATTTTTCAAGAAAAATACCCATATTTAAAGAGCAACTAAACCCTAATCCAACTTTTTTTAGCGGTTTATTAGTGCTGTTGATTGATTTAAGTAAGTTTTTTGACATTTGGGTATAAAGTGTTTCAATACTACAATATATGGTGTAAAAATGTCTGAGTGCTGCCCTCTTCAGGTTGAACGGTGGCTACTGCAGTTGAATTTTCCTATTGGATGTTGGGTCCAAAAAATGACTCGTGACGTAAGCAGGTTCAAGCTTACCACGCCCTTGTTACGATATCACCACACACTTGGTACAAGCTTAGTTCATCCCCTCTATCTCTGTTGGGATCTGCCTACTTTTCTTGCATTTTTCAAATATTGCCAGTGGGTGGAGTCAGGCTCTGACCAGGGGTTTAGTTACGCTTTAAGGGGCGGTTTCCCGGACAGGGATTAGACTAGTCCTAGACTTAAACACTTTTAAGAGCTCTCCAAACTGAAAACAACTTTCACTTACATATCTTAAAATACATCATGGCCCTTTGTTATACTTCAAGATGCACACAGGTAATGTTTTTAGTAAGGCATGTTGTTTAAAACTAGTTATATTTCCTAATTAAACTAAGGCCTAGTCCTGGATTAAGCTAATCCTGGTCCGGGAAACCGCCCCAAAGAGTTTATAAGCAGTGAAAAAAATATAGATAGGATTAAAGGCGGAGTCCACGATGTTTGAAAAACGCGTTGGAAAAGGAGACGGGCCGACTACCAAAACACACTTATGGCCAATCAAATCAAATCAAATGGCGAGTTGCATATGTGTGGGGCGGGTCTATCAACAGAAGGTCCAAATTCTATTGGGGTAGGGGCGTGTTTGTTTAGGTGATTTCAAATATAAACATTGGCTTTCAAACATCATGGACTCCGCCTTTAAACGTTTTCTTTCCTGTTTTGTTTGTTTGTTTATTGTTTGTTTGAAAGCAGAGGGTCTATTTTCATTTGATATATTTGTATGTTTATATATTTTTAGAAGAAAATGTTGTTTGTGAAAATCACAAAAAATGCTAGCAGACAACTTTTCAAAAATTGGCTGGCGGGGAATGAGTTAATTTTTACTATCGGTCGATATTGAGTCCCATTCAAATAACTGTTTTCCAAGTGCTAGGATGGTTAAAATCAACCCAGATATTTATCAAGGTAGTTTATTTCCTAAAGGGGTAGTTTCCCAGACAGGGGTTAGCTTAAACCAGGACTAGGCCTTAGTTTAATTAGGAAATATAACTAGTTTGAACAAACATGCCTCACTAAAAACATTACTGGCATGCATTTTGGGGCAGAACAAAGGGCACTGTTGTGTTTTGGGATGTGTCGGTGCAGGTTGTTTTCGGTTTGGACAGCTCTTACATTTACATTAGTCTAGGACTAGTCTAATCCCTGTCCGGGAAACCGCGGCAAAATGTTTTCATTGCAGCGGGACAGGCGCTTTTGTACCTCATAATTATTTATTTACATTTTTTGCATTTAGACATCCAACTGTATGGATTAGTTTTTTAATGGATATGTGTGCTTTTTGGAGGTTTAAAATGGGGCACTATCCAATATCATTATAAATCTAAAAAGAGCCAGGATATCTTTAATATAACTCTGAGTGTATTTGGCTGAAAGAAGGAAGACATGTACACATGAGGGTGAGTTAAATATGCAATAATTTTTATTTTGAAGTGAACAATTCCTTTAAATATATTACATTCTTAACCAATTCAATGCACAGACACACAACTGTTGGTGACAAAGACTTAGTTTCATTTCTTTAGGGAGGGTTGTCTGTATCATGTTAAGTTATTTCAACATACAACAAACTAAAATAATAGATAGTTATGAGATGAGGAGCCTACAATCAAAAAGATTAAGTTACTGTTTAAGCTGCCAGAACATTTTTCTATGTTGTGGTGAATTTAGAGATTTTGGTTTATTTTGCTTTCATTCTTTTACCCTTCTATTACTCTTAAAAAACTTCCAAAATAAAAGTGCATTTTGGCAGTATTTAGACCCACTCTGTTTCTATGCCATCTTGTGAAAGTGCGTGTTGCAGTGATCCATCTTGTGAAAAACGTTTTGTGAAATGATAAAACTTTTACATAATTTTTTTACATGTTTTTTGTTCATTTTAGTGGAAATAAAAGTGGAAGGTGAAGAACACAATGAAGTGAAGGATGAACATCAGCACCACAGTTTCAAAACTGAAGAAAATTCTTCCCGCTACTCACAAACTGATGAGAAATCACTTCATGAAAGAGCTGAAGCCCCAAAATCTTTTGCTTGCAATTTTTGTGAAAAGACTTTCAAACGAAAAGGGCAGCTAACACATCACCTAAAAATTCACACTGCTGAGAGGCCTCACGCATGCTCCCACTGTAACAAGACTTTCATCCAAAACCGTCAGCTTCAGTATCACAAAAGGATTCACATGGGTGAGAGGCTGTACACCTGCCCCCAATGTGATCGGATTTTCCCATCAAAATCTAATCTAGAGAATCACATACGAGTTCACACTGGAGAAAGACCTTTCAAATGCCCTCACTGTGATAAGAGTTTTACACATCGAGGAACTCTTAGGACTCACGTACGAGTTCATACAGAGGAGAAAGCTTTCTCGTGCCATCTATGTGATAAGAGTTACACACAGGCACAGTGTCTCAGAGTTCATCTGCAGTGTCACTCGGACGAAAGTCACCTGAAGACTCATACAGATGAGAGGCCTTGCTTATGCCATCTGTGTGGCGAGGGTTTCCCAGATGAAGAGAATCTTACACGTCATCTGCTGTTTCACTTGAACGAAAGTCTGTTTAGCTGCGATCATTGCGGTCAAAAGTTTGTTACGGCAGCACTGCTAAAGAGTCACATGAAGACTCATGCGGGTGAGACGCCTTGCTTATGCCATCTATGTGGTAAAGCTTTCACAGATGGACAGAATCTTAAACGTCATCTGCTGATACACTTGAATGAAAGTCTGTTTAGCTGTGATCTGTGCAGTACAACGTTTGTTTCAGCAACAATGCTAAAGAGACACCTAAAGACTCATACAGAGAAGAGGTCGTATTTGTGTTCTATTTGCGGCAAGACTTGTCTATCGCTCAACAAAATGCAGGAGCACCAGAAGAGGCATACGGGTGTGAAATGCTCCGTGTGTGGAAATGTTTGTGAGGGACCCAAAGAGCTGGAGCAGCACCAGAAGATCCATACTGAAGAAAACACCTAAAATTTTTCACATTGTGTAAAGAGTTTTATTGAGTCTGTGCTGCTGATAAAACACAAGTGACTGTTTACTGGAGAGAAGCTGCACCGCTCTCATTCATGTTGAAGAAGTTTCTGTCACAGAAAGGCAAAATTTGCAGCTATCTGGGTAATTCTCACGAAATCCAGATTTAGAAGGTGTCCAGCATCAGAATTTTTAAAAAGCCATTGAAGCCAATTTTTTTGCACATGTAAGATTAAGGTCTGAACTTAATATAACCATTATTTTTAGAGGATTTAAAAAATATTTCCTATAGAATTATTTAAATTTTTTAGATTAACATTAAAAAAAATTATCATTACCGCAAAATGATATTACATTAAATATATGCATTTACAAACTCATGTTTCGGCAATGAGAACTGAAAAGTTGTCTAGGTACTATGACAAACAAAATGTTAACTATTATATGGTGAGAGAAAATAAGAACTGTTTACCGTAGCCATATTGAGTGTCACAGTCAATTATGTCCCTTCCAAATTCTTTTTTTGAAAATGTTAGTTCATTGAGGGCTTAAACAATGATTGAAAATTGTTGCGGAGGATGAGAAAATTGGTGTTGGACACATTTATATTTCTTATTATTGTCTCTACATTTACCAATGATCACCAAATACCATTTCTTTACTGTAAATGTTTATAGTATAACATGCACTGAAGCTTTTTATTTTTTAGATTTTTTAATTATAAATTTTCCATGTCAACCTAAATCCAGTCATGGACACGTTGCGGTAATGAAAATGTTTTCCTTAAATGTGGAGAAAACAACAAAATTGGTTTGTATGATGTCATTTGTAATCATGTATGCAAAATAGTACATGAAGAGATGTTTGTAACTGTATGCTTCTTATTTTGAAACTTTTACTTTGCATTTACTTTTTATCAAAATGTTTCATGACACCTCATAAGTCTAATTTCGCGAGAATCACCCATCTATGTACTTACAAATTAAAATGTTCATTATGGGTATGCTTAAAGCCTATTTTGTATGTACATAGTTTGACTTTCAATAAAAAAAACATAGTTTGGAAGCACAGTTATTCATTGGTAGGTTACATATTGATAAATGTGAAATATATATATTTTATCAATGCATTCACTTTTTGTAGATAGTTTATTTTTAATGCATTTCACAATGTTGTACATTGGAAAAACAAGTTAACCTGTGATTTTAATTTTTTGACTTTTTCTCATTTATGACAATGAACATGTATGCAAAATTAGATATGCTTTGAAGTGTGTGCAAATCATTTTATAATGATTTTGATGATCGTAGGTCAATCTGACCCACATTTTTTGTCCCAAGGCAAATTAAATATATGTCTTAAGTACATGTAGCTATATATGTGTTTTACTATTCTGGAATGGGGAAACAAATGCTTCTCCTCACTATTTTCAGTACCATAGAAGACTTTCTCTTTTATGATAATTTTTATTTTCAATGAATATGAAATACTTTGTTAAGCAGATGAATCCAGACCCACAGAAAATCCAGAGGTGAAAACAGGTAATAGGAAAAAGATCATACTTTTTAATATTAAAGTCTTTGTAATGTGTGACAAATACTGATATTAAAATTGTCCTGTTCATACCCAATTCATTCTTGGTATTTATAATGTGATATTTCGGAATTGCATCGAATGCAATTAGGGTTTTTTTGACCACTCATTGGGGGTAATTTGTTAAATAATGGCAACTGCTGTCTATATCTCCATCCATATACTTAAAATCTAAATTTTGTTAATGATGGAAAGAGAAATGAAAAGTCTTGAGACTTTATTAATAGTATAATCTCATAATTTATTGCCCTATCCAGCACTACACATTTAAAAGCATTTTTCAGTCAGTCTTCCTCTAATTGTCTGATTCCATAAAACATCTGAAGACAAATCTCTTGTGTATAAACTGCCACTTTGTTAAACATTGTTAAATACCTCTCAATGCTGTTCACTACTTGTAATTTCTTGGGTACTATGCTTATTATTGGCTCTTGTGACAAAATGCTCAATTCACCCTCATTTGTAAGTTGCTTTAGATAAAAGCGTCTGCTAAATTATTAAATATAAATTAATACAGGCATTAACCTCCTAAGACCTTTTTTGCATCATAATACTTAATTCTGTGTAACTGGAATCTGTTGTACACAAACGTGGACACTTACACTGCTTCATGTTCAAAGAAAAATATTTGGTTAATATATTTATTGGTTCTTCCTAACCCCAAAATAGCTGGAAGAAATCTGGGGAAAAAAGACAAACCAAAGCTCAGGTCTTAGGAGGTTAATGATCTAATAAGGTCTTAGATGGATATGTGCAGTGCTGTAGGCTGAGAATTACTAAATTGTTGAAAAAATGTCTGTATAAAGCACATTATAACAATGTAGTGTATTTTTAACTGTATAGGATACAAGAGAAATATACTTTAGGCTTCATGCAGTCTCCCTGCACTAGATATCTTTACATAATTTTTCTGTATATGGTCATTGCCTGAGTTATTTATTCGTGAATCAGTCTACTCTAGTCATGATGTTTGTTTGTTTCTGTGTGCAGCCAGCAAACAATCCAAAATAATAAAAGATACGACTTTATAATATTTATTTTGTCATCACTTGCAATTCAGACTATAAGTTATTAATAAGTTGCCGTGTAATTTATTGGTCTATTATGTATTGTAATGTATGATATTTAATCTTTAATATATTTATTTTTTCACCACACTCACGTTTTGTGCATTTTTTAGAAAGTTTATTTTTTAATGCGTTTGACGATTTTGGATTATTTAAACTTAAAGGGACTTTTATTTTGCCTCTCACAGCCTGCCTAGTGGTGACGTAATTCGTTCTGCGCTGCGGATCAGTAGGATAGGGGAAACGAGTTTGTGCGGTGAATCAAATTATAAACAAACGATTTATTTGTTTTAAAATGTCACAAAAGCTATTTTAAATAATACTGGAATATTGCAATACTTTATTTTAAACTACTAAGAGTTGTTTAACAAGGGCTAACGTTTATGCAAGCCAAGGCGAAGAGTTTTACTTTTCGATTCAGGTATGATGATTTTTATTATCTGTTGATGCGTTTTTAAGGAAATGTTTTGGAGAAAGTACCGTTCTTCTTTTCCATGCTGATCTTTTCAATAGCAGATTTTCTGATGGGTAAAAGCTATTATGCAAACAATTTGCAGGGTTTCACCATTTTAAGTCCACATAATATACTTAATAATTTGCATGTATAAAAGCCTGGAAAACATTTCCATACGATACCAAGATTTGAAAAATCAAAAGAAGAGTATCTGTTTTAGACGACACAGTAAACAGTGTCACGCATGCTATTACATTGAAGATTCTGTCATTGTTTACCCTTTATGTTTATTTGATCATAGTTCATCTATAAATACTGTGTGAAGTCGTCAAACAAGCAGCTGCTGTCACAACACATTCAACTACTCTACTATTCTGATCCACTGTTGTAATGATGGAGTGTGTTAAAGAAGAGACTGATCCTGAATCATTCACAATAACACCTGAAGAACAGAGAGGTTTGTGTCTAATCTTCTATATATATATGATGTAAACTGTAAACTTTTATTTTGCAAAAAATAGTGGCAATTAATCGTTATGCAGCCCTACATTTTATGTTATTGAAAACATCATAATTTGGTTTTAATAAATTAGCAAACACAAACATTTTATTTTATATTCTTATATTAAATTAGGGTTTAATTGTTAATCATTTTTTATATGTTAATAATGTTACTATGTTCATTTTAGAGCTCATGGCAGTAAAAGAGAAAGGTGAAGAACACAATGAAGTGAAGGATGAACATCAACACAACAGTTTCATAATTGATGAAAATTCTTTCAGCATCTCACAAAGTGATGAGAAATCAACTCAAGAAGAAAGAGTTAAAGCCAAAAAATCTTTTGGTTGCAGTTTTTGTGGTAAGACTTTCTCACACAAAGGTCACCTTAAGCATCACTTACCGCTTCACACCGGTGAGAGGCCTTACGCATGCTCCCAGTGTGAGAAAACTTTTATCCAAAAAGGTCACTTTAGATATCACATGATGAGTCACAAAGGTGAGAGGCCCTTTGGGTGCATTTTGTGTGATAAGCGTTTTTTAACTAAAGCAATTCTTAATAATCACCTGAAGACTCATACAGGAGTGAGACCGTACGTCTGTCCTCAGTGTGATAAGAGTTTCCAATTAAAAGCACATCTGGAAGGTCACATACGTGTTCATACAGGTGAGAAGCCTTACTCGTGCCATCTGTGTGATAAGAGTTTCACACATTCACAAAGTCTCAAACTTCATCTGCTGTTTCACTCCAGCGAAAGGCCGTTTAGCTGCGATCAGTGCGATAAAAAGTTTATTTCAGCAGCTCTGTTAAAGAGACACCTAAAGTCTCATACATTGTAAAAGTTTATGTGTGCACCTTTCTAGGACTTAAAAAAGCTGGAGCAGCACTAAAAGACCCATACTGGAGAAAACCCAAAAATTGCTCACATTTTGGAAAGAGTTGAGAAAGGTATATAACATGAAAAACTGCATATTGGAAAGAAACCGTGCACTGCCATTGAATTACTCCAATAAATATCAAAAAATGTTTGTATTACTTGTTAAAGCTGCAATCTGTATCTTTTGCCTCTCTATCGCCATCTCTGTTTGAATTGTAAAATTGCAACTTACATTTTATGTGAAATCTGACTCAACAAACGCATTAATCATTATTATAAGCAGCCTGTTTTTAATTAGGGTAATATGAGGACACATTTTTAACGCTGATTGTTTATGTGCTTGCTCAATAACTGATTTTGTTTATTTTTACACCAAAAAAATTACGTATTGCAGCATTACATAATCTTAACAAGTCTATGGATGTGTCTCAGTCAGTTTTGTAGTTCCCTATGTCGTAAATCAGTGGGTACACAGGTTCGGGGGCTGGTAAGGACCCTTGCTCATTTCCCCCTAGAGTGCCTTAGGGATGAGGTATTTTTGTAGGCCAACCCAGAAGTTGGCGGGACACTGTTTCCCTTTGAGAAAAAAACATTCATTTTTCCCATAGACTTTTGGATTATCGCAAAAATAGCTTGCATGTTTTGTCTAAATTAATCTTCAAAGATAAACACAACTTTTATGAATTTTAAAGTCTAACTGCAATGCATTTTCTAGAAATAAAAAAAATATAATTTACTAAAAAATTGCATAAAAGTTGTGCTAATCTATGAAGATTATCTTGTTGGACAAAATGTGCAAGTGTTATAAACTTTTCTTAGACTTGGAGCTGATTTTTTGCAATAATCCAAAAGTCTATAGGGATTTTTTAGCAAGGGAACCAGTGTCCCGCTAACTTCCAGGGTTGGCCTACAAAAGTGCATCCTCCCTGCAGCACTCAATTCTCAACTCTACACTTTTTTACCTTTAACATTGCTTACAATACTATTAAAAATAACTCTTATGCTATTTATGTCTGGTTTCAATATTATTTATTTAAAAGTGAATTCATACACTTCACTTTAATATATTTCACTTTTGCTTGCTAGTTTGTTAGTAAACAAACTCATACTTTGCATAAAGTTTAATTTCTTTATTTAAACTTTTTATATATAAATATTTGAAGTGTCTGTTGTAAAGCTTGATTAAGATGTATTGTCAATCATTGGTTGATTCAGCATTGTAATTGTTTGGAAAATGTGGGATATTTAACATTAAATATATTTGTTTTATCTATAATTTGACGCCTTGTGTGTTTTTTGTGGATGATAGTTATTATTTCCATGTATTTCATGGTTCTGGACATAGATTAAATAAAGGGACTTTTATTTTGCTTCTCGGAGAATGTCGTGTGATGACGTCATACGGAGTGCGCCGCATCTCGACTGTCGGCTAAAGGAAAAGAACTGGCGGTTAAAGGAAAATTGAGGTGTTTGTGTGAGGTAAATATAGCACAAAATACAGATACAAAATAGGTTTTAATTTTACAAGTTTAAATAATATTATTGCCATATTTAATGTGAAGTACTCAGTTTTTCGCTGAGAGGAACAAAGATATTTACTTGTCAAACCATTCATAAATGTATGTATCTTTAATCTGTTTATAAATTTTACATGGTGTTTATGATTTTTTTTTAAATGTTCATGTTCCTCTTTTCAACAGCAGATGTGGAATTGCTAATGAAAATTAATATGGTCATTATAACTTGCTTGGACTTTGGTTTTTTCATATGTTTGGAAAAATGAAAATACAATGATTTGTATTATGTTACAATTTTAGTAACGAGTAGAAAATGCTATTTCAATTACATTGATGCAGTACGTTCAGATTATATCTAGTTAAAGAACTACGGTAGTTTGCCACAAATGAAGATTCTGTTTTTGTTTACACACTCATATTGTTTTCTTGATTTAAGACATTTTGAGCTCTTTTAGTTTTATGTTTGAGCATCTTTTAGTTGTATGCCTGCCCTGTCCTGTTAAAAAGGGTGACACCAATTAATTATTAGGAATGGTTTCCTAGCCCAGACTAAAATGCATGTTTAAGTAAGGGATAATGTAGAGGCAGCCGGTAGTTATTGGGAAATAAGCCCCGACAGTGTGATCGGGACCCAACGCGAAGCGGAGGGTCTTGTATCGCGCTGAAGGGGCTTGTTTCCCAGTGGCTGCCGGCTGCCTCTACATTATCCCGCTTATTACACGGCTACTTGCCACATAAGAAAAAAAAACTGGACATGTATATGAATTTGAAACATTTTATTGGCATATTTGTTTTAAATTAACATTTTTATCCTTCCGCGAAACTTTGCACAGATGCATAAAATGATCGTAATACCTTATAAAGATCCTCTGCTTCATACTTGTCTCCATTTTTTCTCTTTGAGAAGTTTTAATCCCCATTCTGTATTTTTTTTGTTTGTGTGCTTCGTAGCTGTCATGCTCTATTTTGTCAAGTTCAGTCCCAGCAAGCTGTCCGCGTCCCGTCGTGGCCGTCGAGTGTTCGTCACAAGATGGCGCCACACAGACAGTAATCTTTATTGATCTTTTTTGGCGCGGAGCGATATAACTCGTGCAAGTAGTCCGGCTATGCGTTATTATTTTGGAGCGGTTATTATTCGAAAAGAACGAACCTGCAAATGTCTCAACTGACCAATCAGAATCAAGCATTCCAGAGAGCCGTGTAATAAGCAGTTTTAACAAAAACTTTGCACTGACATGTCTTATATGATATAGGGGCAGTTTCCTGGACAGGGATTAAATAAATGTAAGAGCTGTCCAAACTGAAAACAACTCGCAGTGCTCTTTGTTTTGCCTCAATGCACACAAGTAATTTTTTTAGTAAGGCATGATAGTTAAAACTAGTTATATTTCCTAATTAAACTAAGGCCTTAGCTAACCCCTGTCCGGGAAACTACACCCTAACCCTCTAAGTTCACTAAACAATAGGGATGCACCGAAATGAAAATTCTTTGCCGAAACCAAAAAAGAGGAAACCAAGGCCGAAAACCAGAACACCGAAAGAAATTATTATGCCAATTATTAGTACCCTTGCATTTATGGCCATCAACTTTACTAGGGGTGTGACGGATCTCATTACAGTTTTTGAGGCATGGATCAGATTATTTTTCAGATCAACAAAAAGGGGGTGGGAAAAATCTAAGAACAAATAAAGAAATGGCAAATATTCATAAAAAAGAACAAAGGTCTGAAATTAGCATTAGTTACAGAAATCAAATTAAATTAATCATAACACTGTGTTTATTGTATAAATTAAATATAATTATTATTCTTTTTAGAGCTACAAAAGTGATTTTCTCTTTGTCTTTGGTTGTTTGATTAACATTAATGACACAGCTTTAAGTAGGTTAATTTAATTTAATTTAATTTACTGTCTCTTTAAGACCAAATAAGCACAGACTGGTTTCTGACTGTAATCTATACATACACTTAAGGCATAAACAAATGTTTTTATTAGAAAAAGAATACTGTGAAGATCATTTTGTTTGTATGTGCCCTGTCAATAACAGAAAGATTTTATGTTCGTTTGCTTTTTAAAACGCGTCTCTTCGTGTGTGCATTATTGAGTGCCCTTGAACGCGCACACAAATCCCAAACAGCGCAGCATAAACAGTTGCTTTATTCGCCAAATGTATGTTAATGTTGGTCTGTTTATTTTCACAGGTCTGTTAATGTAGATGCTGAAGAAACGATCTTAAATGAGACAATCTTCAGTGAAGTCACTATCACACCAGTTCATCTATAAATACTGTGAAGAAGTCAAACAAGCAGCTGCTGTCACAACACATTCAACTACTCTACTATTCTGATCCACTGTTGTAATGATGGAGTGTGTTAAAGAGGAGACTGATCCTGAATCATTCGCTATAACACCTCAACATACTCAACAACAAACAGGTTTGTGTCTAATCTTCATTAATCATTAATCACTGCTGAGGATCATATATATATATAAATTATATAGAAATGTATATGCACATCTAAATATTTCTTACACAATATAAACACACATATATAGACCGGTTCAAATGATGTAAGCGGCACTGGTCCAGAAACACTTCCTGTTACAGTTTGTGACAGTTATTTTTTTATTTCACATATATTATTATCTTTAAGATGTTTGTTTAACTTCAGTTAATTCAGGTTTATATGTTCTGTTAGTTTATTTTATCCCAACGTTTATCTAGTGTTAAAAAACGGAAACAGGAAGTGCTTCTGGACCAGTGTTATTTACATGTTTTGAAATGGTCTATATGATGTAAACTGTGAACTTTTATTCTGCAAACAGTTAGTTGCAATTAATCGTTATGCAGCCCTACATTTTATGTTATTGAAAACATCATAATTTGGTTGAATAAACCAGCAAACACAAACATTTTATTTTATATTCTTATATTAAATTAGGGTTTAATTGTTAATAATTTTTTATATGTTAATAATGTTACTATGTTCATTTTAGAGCTCATGGCAGTAAAAGAGGAAGGTGAAGAACACAATGAAGTGAAGGATGAACATCAACACAACAGTTTCATAACTGATGAAAATTCTTTCAGCATCTCACAAAGTGATGAGAAATCAACTGAAGAAAGAGTTAAAGCCAAAAAATCTTTTGGTTGCAGTTTTTGTGATAAGACTTTCTCACACAAAGGTCACCTTAAGCATCACTTACCGCTTCACACCGGTGAGAGGCCTTACGCATGCTCCCAGTGTGAGAAAACTTTTATCCAAAAAGGTCACTTTAGATATCACATGATGAGTCACAAAGGTGAGAGGCCCTTTGGGTGCGTTCTGTGTGATAAGCGTTTTTTAACTAAAGCAATTCTTAATAATCACCTGAAGACTCATACAGGAGTGAGACCGTACATCTGTCCTCAGTGTGATAAGAGTTTCCAATTAAAAGCACATCTGGAAGGTCACATACGTGTTCACACTGGAGAAAAACCTTTCAGGTGCCCTCAGTGTGATGCAAGTTTTTCACAACGAGCACCTCTTAAGAACCACATAAGAATTCATACTGGTGAGAAGCCTTACTCGTGCCATCTGTGTGATAAGAGTTTCGCACATGCACAAAGTCTCAAACTTCATCTGCAGTTTCACTCCAGCGAAAGGCCGTTTAGCTGCGATCAGTGCGATAAAAAGTTTATTTCAGCAGCTCTGTTAAAGAGACACCTAAAGTCTCATACATTGTAAAAGTTTATGTGTGCACCTTTCTAGGACTCAAAAAAGCTGGAGCAGCACTAAAAGACCCACACTGGAGAAAACCCAAAAATTGCTCACATTTTGGAAAGAGTTGAGAAAGGTATATAACATGAAAAACTGCATACTGGAGAGAAACCGTGCACTGCCATTGAATTACTCCAATAAATATCAAATTTTTTGTATTACTTGTTAAAGCTGCAATCTGTAACTTTTGCCTCTCTATCGCCATCTCTGTTTGAATTGTAAAATTGCAGGTTACTTTATGTACCTTTATTTACATGTATTTAAAAGCAACTTACATTTTATGTGAAATCTGACTCAACAAACGTATTAATCATTATTATAAGCAGCCTGTTTTTAATTAGGGTAATATGAGGACACAGTTTTGAACGCTGATTGTTTATGTGCTTGCTCAATAACTAATTTTTTTTTTCACAAAAAAGTTATGTATTGCAGCATTACATAATCTTAACAAGTCTATGGATTTGTCTCAGTCAGTTTAGTTCCCCATGCCGTAAATCAGTATATTGGGTACACAGGTTCGGGGCTGGTAAGGACCCTTGATCATTTCCCCCTATAGAGTGTCGCAGGGATGACATATTTTTGTAGGCTAACCCAAAAGTTAGCTGGACACTGGTTCCCTTTGAGAAAAAAAAACATTCATTTTCCCATAGACTTTTGGATTATCGCAAAAAAACAACTTGCATGTTTTATCTAAATTAATCTTTGAAGATGAACACAACTTTTATGAATTTTAAAGTCTAAATGCAATGCATTTACTAGAAATAAAAAAATAATAATTTACTAAAAAAAAAAGTGCTAATATATGAAGATTATCTTGTTGGACAAAATGTGCAGGTGTGATAAACTTTTGTTAAACTTAGAGCTGATATTTGCGATAATCCAATAGTCTAAAGGGATTTTTTTTAGCCAGGGAACCAGCGTCCCGCTAACTTCCAGGGTTACAAAAATGCATCATCCGGCACTCTATTCTCAACTCTACACTTTTTTAACTTTAACATTGCTTACATTATTATTAAAAATAACTCTTATTCTATTTATGTCTGGTTTCATTACTATTTATTTAAAATTGAATTATACACTTCACTTTAATATATTTCACTTTTGCTTGCTAGTTTGTTAGTAAACAAACTCATACTTTGCATAAAGTTTAATTTCTTTATTTAAACTTTTTATATATAAATATTTGAAGTGTCTGTTGTAAAGCTTGATTAAGATGTATTGTCAATCATTGGTTGATTCAGCATTGTAATTGTTTGGAAAATGTGGGATATTTAACATTAAATATATTTGTTTTAACTATAATTTGACGCCTTGTGTGTTTTTTGTGGATGATAGTTATTATTTCCATGTATTTCATGTTTTTTTTTTTTTTTTTTATTGAATACAAAATCAACATACAACAAAATGGCATAAACAACAGTATTTGTCTTGTAGGCGAGGTGGGCTCAAAATAAATAAATCAAAAAACACAGTAATACAAAAAAAAAATTAATACAAATAAATGAAAAAAAAAAATAAAACCTTAAAACAGGATATATAATATAAACAGATTATACAATTTAATTGCAGTTCGTTTTTCCATTTTTGAGAGGGAATCTAAGAAGTACTGTATTTCATTTCTAAATATAACAAACAAGGGAGGTGATTTCAAGAATCTACATTTATGTTTCTGGACATAGATTAAATAAAGGGACTTTTATTTTGCTTCTCGGAGAATATCGTGTGATGACGTCATACGGAGTGCGCCGCATCTCGCCGCCTGTCGGTTGAAGGAAAAGAACTGTCGGTAAAAGGAGGATTGAGGTGTTTTTGAGTGTGAGGTAAATACAGATACAACATAGAGTTTAATTTTACAAGTTTAAATAATATTATTGCCATATTTAATGTGAAGTACTCAGTTTTTCTCTGAGAGGAACAAAGATATTTACTTGTCAAACCATTCATAAATGTATGTATCTTTAATCTGTTTATAAATTTTACATGAAGTGCTTTTGATTTTATTTTTTAATGTTCATGTTCCTCTTTTCAACAGTAGATGTGGAATTGCTAATGAAAATTAATATGGTCATTATAACTTGCTTGGACTTTGGTTTTCCATTTGCTTATACTAATGAAAATGCAAATGATTTGTATTATGTCACAATTTTACTAACGAGTAGAAATGCTATTTCAATTACATTGATGCAATACTTTACTAAGGGTGTGACGGATCTAATTACAGTTTTTGAGGCACGGATCAGATTATTTTTCGGATCAGCAAAAAGGTGGTGGGAAAAATCTAATAACAAATAAAGGAATTGCAAATATTCATAAAAAAGAACAAAGTGGCACATTAAGTAAGGTCTGAAATTAGCATTAGCTACAGAAATCGAATTAAGTGAATCATAACACTGTCTTTATTGTATAAATTAAATATAATTATTATTCTTTTAAGAGCTACGAAAGTGATTTTCTCTTTGGTTGTTTGATTAACATTAATGACACAGCTTTAAGTAGGTTAATTTAGGTTACTGTCTCTTTAAGTAAGGGATAATGTAGAGGCAGCCGGTAGTTATTGGGAAATAAGCCCCGACAGTGTGATCAGGACCCGACGCGAAGCGGAGGGTCTTGTATCACACTGAAGGGGCTTATTTCCCAATAACTACCGGCTGCCTCTACATTATCCCGCTTATTACACGGCTACTTGCCACATAAGAAAAAAAACTGGACATGAATATGAATTTGAAACATTTTATTGGCATATTTGTTTTAAATTAACATCTTTATCCTTCCGCGAAACTTTGCACAGATGCATAAAATGATCGTAATACCTTATAAAGATCCTCTGCTTCATACTTGTCTCCATTTTTTCTCTTTGAGAAGTTTTAATCCCCATTCTGTATTTTTTTGTTTGTGTGCTTCGTAGCTGTCATGCTCTATTTTGTCAAGTTCAGTCTCAGTAAGCTGTCTGTCTCTTGTCGTGGTTGTCGAGTGTTTGTCACAAGATGGCGCCACACAGACAGTAATCTTTATTGATCTTTATTGGCGCGGAGCGATATAACTCGTGCAAGTAGTCCGGCTATGCGTTATTATTTTGGAGCGGTTATTATTCGAAAAGAACGAACCTGCAAATGTCTCAACTGACCAATCAGAATCAAGCATTCCAGAGAGCCGTGTAATAAGACCAAATAAGCACAGACTGGTTTCTGACTGTAATACATACACTTAAGACATAAACAAATGTTTTTATTAGAAAAAGAATACTGTGGATATAATTTTGTTTGTATGTGCCCTGTCAATAACAGAAAGATTTTATGTTCGCTTGCTTTTTAAAACGCGTCTCTTCGTGTTTGCATTATTGAGTGCCCTAAAGCCCGGGATACACTGCACGATTATTGGCTGTCCCAGACGAAAGATTGCCATCGTGAAACAATCGTCGCGATTTCTGTGATCGTGGCTCTTCATCGGTGGTCATATGTCGTACAATGAGAGAGGTTCAAAGACGGCCGTTTTACCGGTCTTGCGTCCAAAGATAGCCTACGATAGTTTTCTGACAGTGTCAGAAATTCGGCATGAGATCACCACACAGTGTGTTTGCTGCTACGACCTGCGCGCCGGTATTTGTGTACCACGAGCGCATGCTGGTGACGTTGCGCAACGTGTGACGCTGCTGCCAAAGCTTCCGTGTCATCATCGTACAGTCTCGCCTCTCGTACCCGAGTTTAAACGATACATGACGCACAGTGTGATAAAGTAATGATCTTATAAGAGGACAAAAATCGTGCAGTGTATTCCGGGCTCTAAACGCGCACACAGAGGCCGAGTGCGAATCCCAAACAGCGCAGCATAAACAGTTGCTTTATTCGCCAAATGTATGTTAATGAACTACAGTATGTGAAACATTTGCGCAACTCTCTCTAAAGTTTACACATCAAGAGTCTAGGCCTTAGTTAAATTAAGATTTTTAAGCATCTTTTATAAACATGCTTTATATATAAAAAAGTTACTCCGGTATCTTAAGACAAATTAATGGCACTGGCATATTTTAAGATCTGTATGTGCAAGTTATTTTAACTTTGGAGGTTTGATTATTTTCACAGGTCTGTTCCTGTAGATGCTGAAGAAACAATCTTAAATGACACAATCTTCATTGAAGTCACTATCACACCAGTTCATCTATAAATACTGTGAAGAAGTCAAACAAGCAGCTGCTGTCACAACACATTCAACTACTCTACTATTCTGATCCACTGTTGTAATGATGGAGTGTGTTAAAGAGGAGACTGATCCTGAATCATTCACAATAACACCTCAACATACTCAACAACAAAGAGGTTTGTGTCTAATCTTCATTGATCAGTAATAACTGTTTACTGAGATTTTACTTAATTCATTAAAAATAGACAGGCAGTCATCTACTACATCTAATTGTATTGAATATGACAGAATTTCATTTTCTTAGTCAGAACATCACAAAAATGTACAGTATGTTGCATCTGATGTTAATTTGGGATTTTCTTTTTGACTTTTTCATACATTACTATATTTATTTCAGATTTGGTGAAAGTGAAAGAGGAAGGTGAAGAATGCAATGAACTAAAGGATGAACATCAGGACCACAATTTTATGACTGACAGCTGCTCAGAAACTGATGAGAATTCCCCTCAAGAAAGTACTGAAGCCAAAAAGGTTTTTGAATGCCATCTTTGTGATAAGACTTTCTCACTAAAAGGGAACCTAACGTATCATCTAAAGAGTCACACTGGTGAGAGGCCTTATGCTTGCTCCTACTGTGAGAAGACTTTTTTCCAAGAATGTCATCTTAGGTATCACATAATAAAACACACTGGTGAGAGACCTCACGCATGCTCTCAGTGTGAGAAGACTTTCATCCAAAAAAATCAACTTAAGTACCACATGATGAGTCACACAGGTGAAACGCCCTTTGCCTGCCCTTATTGTGATAGACGTTATATTAAAAAAGGAACTCTTAATACTCACTTAAAGACTCACAGTACTGAAAGGCCGTACATCTGCCCTCAATGTGGAAAGAGTTTTTCACGGCAGGGACTCTTAAATGCTCATGTGAGACGCCACACTAGTGATAAGCCGTACACCTGCTCTCATTGTGGAAAGAGTTTCTTATTTAAATCACGTCTACAGGATCACATACGAATTCACACTGGAGAGAAACCTTTTAAATGCCCTCAGTGTGATAAGAGCTTTAAACAACAAGGAGGTCTTAGGTATCACATAAGAATTCATACAGGTGAGAAGCCTTTCACGTGCCATCTGTGTGGTAAGAGTTACATACATCCACAAGGTCTGAGATTTCATTTGCAGGTTCACTTGAATGAAAGGCCGTTTAGTTGCGATCAGTGCGATAAGAAGTATGTTTCATCAACTCTGTTAAAAGAGCACATAAAGACTCATACAGGTGAGAAGCCATATTTGTGTTCTGCTTGTGGGAAGAGTTTTCCATCTCTTAAAAGAGTTAAAATGCACCAGAAGAGGCACGCAGGTGTGAAGTGCTCTGTGTGTGAAAATTTATTTTTGGGACCCAAAGAGCTGGAGCAGCACCAGAAGATTCATACTGGAGAAAACCCCTAAAAGTGCTCACATTGTGGGAAGAGTTTTATTGAGTCTGTGACGCTGATCAAACACAAGTGACTGTATACTGGAGAGAAGCTGAAATGCAGATAAACGTTACACTTGAAATTCTCCCCAAACAATTAATTTCAGTGCATTATCTACAATAGAAACATGTTAATTTAATAAAGTAACATCAGACCATCCAGAAGACTGGGTTTCCCGATAACGATTGAACTTAGCACTTAAGAGCGCTTTCTATGAGCTACTTAACGAACATTCATTGTTTATATATGTGTGTTTCCCAAAATGCACATAAAACGATCGCTCGCAGCTGGGTTTTTGTAGCAGAAGCTTGTTTAGGCTAATGATCTTCAGCTGATGTGCACTTATATTTTTATAATATTTTCATTATTGTTCAATGACTTTTTATGTTTTAATAATTTGTGCATAATTATTATATTCCGTATTTAGTTAGCACTCGTCCCACTGCAAAATGTCTTCTGCATTTTATATTATAGTTTAGATTATTATTATTCTTTGTTGTTTATATCTATGTTTATTTATTATTATGGATTATTGCATTGTACCGTATATTTATTTGGTTTCTTTTATCAGATGCCATTTCAAAACATTTTTTACTGTAGATGAATTATACCAGCAATTGGCAGGAACCTTTGATCAATTTGCTAGTACCAACAGAGTCAGATTTGGCAGGCCTTCACAAAAAAAATGCCTTGACAAAAGGGCACTTTGCCATCCAGGGGTAGAGGGGCAGGTGCTCAAGCACCCTCCACCTGCACGTGCCTGCTTTGGATATATATCTAACTGGCTTTTTGTCTCATCAATTTATTTCTCTTTATTATTCATATGAAGTCTGTTATATGTTATTATCATTTTAACGGATGTTTAATTTAAGTTTCATAACTTAAATCATGATATATATTTTCTATATAATCTTAACACTATAGTAAATCATTGGGGTTTACTGTAATTGGATTTTTTCAAATGAAATGTATTCTTCTAACAAATTCCTTAATTAAAATTTTAACATGGAATTAGTATTATTATTTTTTTTTTTTGCAATAGCCATTTTGAAAGACACTGATCAAATCTTAATTTCATTTTGCAAAACTTTTTTGGAGATCAGCTCATGGTTGTTCAAAAAAGAGGTCGTTTTTGATGATTTTGCTTTCACGTTATAACATGTTTTATATGAAATAAGACTACTGAGTTCAGTTTTATTTGCTTAATAACATTGTGATATTGGCAAAATATTTCATTCATAAATTTAGATTCTTAAAATCCATTCCACTATTTATTGTATATAGAAACAATTTAAGCTTTTTTTCTAAAGCCCTGGCCAAAATAAGAGGTTGAAGTGGTTTTTAATATCATATGATCTATTTTGATATTGCCCTAAACATTTATTTTCTATGTATGTAAATGATTTCAAGTGTTTATTTTTTATTTATTTATTTTATTTATTTAGACTATGCATGGTTATGTTGCCTTTATGTCAATCGCTTCATGTAGAATGAATACATTTGCTTTTGTTGTAATTAAAGTTTTGTATTTAATAAAAAAAGATTAAATAAGGAGACTTTTATTTTGGTTCTTGAAGCTTATCGTGTGGTGACGTCATAAGGAGTGCGCTACCCCTCGTCTGTCGGTTGAGGCATATTGAGGTGTTTATGTGAGGTAAATAAACAATAAAAATGTGATTTAATTTTTTCCTTCATTTTAGCAAAGTACTCCACAAACTTAAATGTTACTGAAGCAACTTTAGATAATATTAGAATATTGTAATACTTTATTATGAAGTACTGAGAGTCTCTTGTACAACGCCAAACTGAGTTGTGTTTGTTCTCTAAATAAAAGAATGAAGAAAAAATATTTACTTTCTTTTTAACCATTCAGTTTATATATGTTTAATAAACCTGCTGATGCGTTTTTTTTTAACTATGTGTTTAAAGATTTTCAAGCAATATGCATACAGTTTTAAATCCAAATCCATACAATAAATAGTAAATTGCATATCAAAATTTATTTTTATTTAAAATAATTTGATAAACTTTAAACGTTGTTATATGGCATATCAAATCATTTAGCAAGTTACATCTTCCTTTAATATCATGCAGCCCTAACCTGATCTCAGAGCAACTCCTTAAATGAAATGTGTTAATCTATATTTCTATATTACACACCGCCAAGACCTTTGAAATGAAAAGTATTAAAAAACCATGATGAACAACACGAGTGCAGAGAGTTTGTGTTGTGGATCACAGAGTAAACAGTGTCATGTTATTACATTGAAGATTCTCTCATTGTTAACCCTTTATGTTTATTTGATCATAGTTCATCTATAAATACTGTGAAGAAGTCAAACAAGCAGCTGCTGTCACAACACATTCAACTACTCTACTATTCTGATCCACTGTTGTAATGATGGAGTGTGTTAAAGAGGAGACTGATCCTGAATCATTCACAATAACACCTCAACATACTCAACAACAGAAAGGTTTGTGTCTAATATTCATTCATCATTAATATCTGTTTACTGAGATTTGTCTTAATTCATTAAAAAAAGTTATCTACTACATCTAATGGTATTGAATATGACGGCATTTCTATTTTCTTATACCAACCATTACAAAAATATACAGTATGTTGCGTCGGATATTAAAAGAATTTGGAAAGAATTTGATTTTCTTTTTGACTTTTTTATGGTAAATGGACTGCATTTATATAGCTCTTTTATAAACCAATGGCCATCCAATTTATACATTACTATATTTATTTCAGATTTGGTGAAAGTGAAAGCAGAAGAGGAAGATCAAGAACACAATGAAGTAAAGGATGAACATCAGGACCACAATTTTATGACTGACAGCTGCTTAGAATCTGATGAGAATTCCCCTCAAGAAAGTACTAAAGCCAAAAATGTTTTTGAATGCCATCTTTGTGATAAGACTTTCTCACTAAAAGGGAACCTAACGTATCATCTAAAGAGTCACACTGGTGAGAGACCTCATGCTTGCTCCTACTGTGAGAAGACATTTTTTCAAGAATGTCATCTTAGGTATCACATAATAAAACACACTGGTGAAAAGAAGCCTCACGCATGCTCCCAGTGTGAGAAGACTTTCATCCAAAAAAATCAACTTAAGTATCACATGATGGTTCACACAGGTGAGAGGCCCTTTGCCTGCCCTTATTGTGATAGACGTTATATTAAAAAAGGAACTCTTAATACTCACTTAAAGACTCACAGTACTGAAAAGCCGTATGTCTGCGCTCAATGTGGAAAGATGTACACATTTAGATCACATCTTAAGAATCATATGATAACTCACACTCAGACAAAGCCTTTCTCATGCCCTCAGTGTGGAAAGAGTTTTTCACAGAAGGGACTCTTAACTGCTCATATGAGACGCCACACTAGTGATAAGCCGTACACCTGCTCTCATTGTGGAAAGAGTTTCTTAGGTAAAGCCCATCTACAGTATCACATACGAGTTCACACTGGAGAGAAACCTTTCACATGCCCTCAGTGTGATAAGAGCTTTGCACAACAAGGAAGTCTTAGGTATCACATACGAATTCATACAGGTGAGAAGCCCTACTCGTGCCATCTTTGTGGTAAGAGTTACGCGCAGGCACAAGGTCTGAGATTTCATTTGCAGGTTCACTCGAATGAAAGGCCGTTTAGTTGCGATCAGTGCGATAAGAAGTTTTTTTCGGCATCTCTGTTAAAAGAGCACATAAAGACTCATACAGGTGAGAAGCCATATTTGTGTTCTGTTTGTGGGAAGAGGTTTCCAACACTTAAAACAGTAAAAATGCACCAGAAGAGGCACGCGGGTGTGAAGTGCTCTGTGTGTGAAAATGTATTTTTGGGACCCAAAGAGCTGGAGCAGCACCAGAAGATTCATACTGGAGAAAACCCCTAAAAGTGTTCACATTGTGGAAAGAGTTTTATTGAGTCTGTGACGCTGATCAAACACAAGTGACTGTATACTGGAGAGAAGCTGCACCGCTGTCATTCATGTTGGAGAAGTTTCAGACGATCACACACCTGCAGACTCACAGAGAAAAGCGCTGACTGTAAAGAGTGAACAAAGATCAACTTCAGTCTTCAGGTTCAAACACATGATGTAAAATGCAGATAAACCGTACAACTGAAATTCTCCCCAAACAAGTAATTTCAGTGTATTATCTACAATAGCAACATGTTAATTTAATAAAGTGAAATCAGACCATGCAGATCCTCTCCAGGGGCCTCATTTAAAAAAACTGCATAGATTTCATCCTTGAAGTGTGCGTATGCATATACACTGTAAAAAGTGAAAAGTTGGATCAACTTTAAAATTACTTGACCTGGTAAAGTTGCAATTTATACTTGTACGTATGTGTGATTGCATGACAGTATAATAAACCCTTAACACCTTTAAAAAGTAATTAATTTTAACTTATATTTTTATTTAAAGTGTTAATGAATTATTAGGAAGAACTATTCACTAATATCAGACTAGTTATGAATCTGTTGGTAGAATATAATAATTTTAAAGAGATTTTTTTTTACTCTAAGAAGGCCTTTGACATGTTAGAACAGACAGTTAAACCAAAAATTATTCAGACACCAGATATAATTGTTCAAATGTTTTAATAGGGGTTGCAGGACACCATAGTTTATTGATGTAATTGAGAATAGCAAAATAAAGTAAACTGTGACACATACAAAAACATTCTTCATGGTAACATAATGCTTTTACATTAAAACTAGCTTTACCTGCTAATGCAATACCTTCTGGCATAAAATGATAATGAGATGCTCCCTTCAAATGCTAAAGTTCAGTTCATCCCGCTTTTTACATTGGTGATATTGATTTTAAGAGTTATCACTATACTAACAAATATATAAGATATATAAGTTAAAATAAATAATTTAGATCACAATAATGTTAAATATTTTAGAACAGCTTATTTAGGCTATTGTGCTATTCCTCCAAAAGCAAAAGAAACCGAATACTTTTTTTAACATTTATTTTCAAATTCCCCAAAAAGTTTAAAAGTTTAATATGGAATTTGTCCCCTGTGTTTTTTTTTTTTTTTTTGCAATAGCCTTCTGAAGACACTGATCATATCTTTGTTTCATGCAATTTCTCCAAAAAATGTTGGCTATCAGTTTAGGACTGGTTAATGATAAATAGGTAGTTGTTGATGTTTTTGCTTTCACCTTACAACGTGCTTTATATGGAATAAGACTAATGTGTTCAGTTTTATTTGCTTAATAACATTGTAATATCGGCAAAATATTTCATTCATAAATTTAGATTAATAAAATCCCTTCCACTATTTAATTTTTCTAAAGCCCTGGCCAAAATGAGAGGTTGAAATTCAATGAAACTGCTTAATCTTTTGAAATCTATTTTGATATTGCGCTTGACAGTTATTTTCTATTTATGGTAATCTAAAGTTGTGATTTTAAATCTTAAAATTGTATTTATCTTATTTGTCTTGTTTATCTTTTTTTACTATGCTTTTTGGTCATGTCAATCGCTTCATGTAGAATTTTTGTATTTAGATTTTTATTGAATTAAAATATATTAAATTAAGGGACTTTTATTCTTAAGTTTTGTATTTTCTTAAAAAATTAAATAGAGGGACTTTTATTTTGCTTCTTGGAGCATCTCCTGAAATGACGTCATAAGAGGTCGCTGGCTCTCGACCGTCGCTTGAGAATTTGTAGGAGGTAAATAAAGCAATAAAAATATAGTTATTTTTAAAGCAAATGTACTCTAACAACTTAAATAATTTAAATAATATTAGATTGAGAGTCGTTCTCTAGAGCCCACATTTATCGTCTTTCTTTTATCTGAAGACAAGGCGACTAGTAAAAATATTATATTTGCTTTCCAAGCTATGCAGGTATGGATGTTATCAAAAATTTGTTGACTATTAGAGGACCTGTTCTGGTTTGTTTTTAAAGCACTTGAAGGAATGTACATGTTCCAAACGTGGTTTCGGGAGGGGGTTCGTAAGTTAATAAAAAATAAAGCACATACAAAATTATTTTCATCTCATGTAACCGTTACACAACGCTACATATATTAGATAACCGAGAATTCGTGGAAAATACCAGTAAGAGAAATATTTACTTCAAATCTAAGGATTTTTTTCATGTAAATAATTTACGTAAAAAAATTTTGGCAGACAAAAACGTTTGAAACCCCCTGCCTGCCCTAATCCATACAATTCATTCATAGTGAGTTCTGAGTTGCAAACCAAAACTGAAATGTTAATTTCCTGAAAAGCTTACCATTCATTACAGCTGTGTACTCTTATTTTGTATTCTGCAATTTCACAAACACAACCATATAGTTATAAAGATAGTTTTTATGGTGCAAGACATTGGAGCACGTTCAGTTATGTCAAGAGATGTCAATGCATAATTGTGTTTGTATATCTTCACGTGTCTGTTTCTGTAGATGCTGAACAAACAATCTTCAGTGAAGTCACTATCACACCAGTTCATCTATAAATACTGTGAAGAAGTCAAACAAGCAGCTGCTGTCACAACACATTCAACTACTCTACTATTCTGATCCACTGTTGTAATGATGGAGTGTGTTAAAGAGGAGACTGATCCTGAATCATTCACAATAACACCTCAACATACTCAACAACAAAGAGGTTTGTGTCTAATCTTCATTTATTATTAATAACTGCTAAAGTTTATAAGATGCTTAGATGCTTTTGCCTTGATACTGTAACTTGCCCGTGGACTTTGCCTACTTCAATTTTTATTTATTCTTCTGCGCTGTTGTTCGTGTCGACGTGCAATTAAACATGCAGACTAAATCTTTATTGGATGCTTTAAAATGCTTCTACCAACATGTTTCCTGTATTTATAAAGTGTGCACGCCGCTGGTTGCTATTTGATCACGTCATCAATGCCTCAATTTGTCTATCACTTGTTTGGCCGAACACCAAAAATATTTTTTTGCTATTTTCAGCAAAATTATTTTGGGTGTCAAACATTTAGTGCATCTTTAATTTGGATTAATTCATTACAAAATAAACAGACAGTCATCTACTACATTTAAATGGTAGGGAATATGACAGAATTTAATTTTAATTAGACCAACAATCTCAAAAATATTTTTTGCACTCTGATGTTAAATTGGGATTTGCTTTTTTAATGTTACTGTGTTTATTTCAGACTTACAAGAGAAAGGGGAAGGTGAAGAACGCAATGAACTAAAGGATGAACCTCAGGAGCACAATTTTATGACTGACAGCTGCTCAGAAACTGATGAGACTTCCTCTCAAGAAAGAGTTGATGCCAAAATTGTTTTTGCATGCCATCTTTGTGGTAAGACTTTCTCACAAAAAGCGTACCTCAAGTTTCACCAAAGGATTCATACTGGTGAGAGACCTTACGCATGCTCCCACTGTGAAAAGACTTTCATCCATAAAAGCCATCTTAATAATCACATATTAAATCACACTGGTGAGAAACCTCACGCATGCTCCCAGTGTGAGAAGACTTTCCTCCAAAAATATCAACTTAAGTACCACATGATGAGTCACACAGGTGAGAGGCCTTTTGCTTGTCCTCATTGTGATAAACGTTATATTAATAAAGGAAGTCTTAATGTTCACGTAAAGACTCACAGTACTAAAAGGCCGTACATCTGCCCTCAATGTGGAAAGAGTTTCCCATTAAAAGGAACTCTTAAGAATCATATGATTTCTCACACTGACGCAAAGCCTTTCTCTTGCTCTCATTGTGGAAAGAGTTTTTTACGTAAGGGACACTTAAAATCTCATGTGCAAATGCACACTAGTGAAAAGCCGTACACCTGCCCTCATTGTGGAAAGAGTTTCTCATTTAAATCAAATCTGCAGGAGCACATACGAATTCACACTGGAGAGAAACCTTTCACATGCCCTCAGTGTGATAAGAGATTTAAACATCAAGGAGCTCTTAGGTATCACATAAGAATTCATACAGGTGAGAAACCTTTCGCGTGTCATCTGTGTGATAAGAGTTTTAAACAAAAAGAAAGTCTTAGGTATCACATACGAGTTCATACAGGTGAGAAGCCGTACTCGTGCCATCTGTGTGATAAGAGTTATATACAAGCACAAGGTCTCAGAGTTCATCTGCGCGTTCACTTGAATGAAAGGCCGTTTAGCTGCGATCAGTGCGATAAGACGTTTGTTACAGCAGTGCGGCTGAAAAGGCACCTACCGATTCATTCAGATGAGAGGCCGTATTTGTGTTCTGTTTGTGGGAAGGGGTTTATATGTGTCGGGAGTCGTAATAGGCACCAGAAGGAACATGAAGGTGAAAAAAATCATGTGTGTTCTGAGTGTGGAAAAGCCTTTTTGAGCATCTCAGCCCTAAGGCGGCACCAAAAGATCCATAAAGAAAAACTCTAAAGCCCTTATCTTACAGAGAAAACTGCGGTCTGCAAAGATCAACTTCAGTCTTCAGGTTTAAGCACAGTGAAATGCAGATAAACATCACAACTGAATTACTCCAAAAATTTTTTTTAAAGCATTATCCAGAGCAGGGTTCCTTGATAGGCAGCTGTGGGCCACATCCGGCCCACAAGAGATAAAGGTTGGCCCCATAAATACAAATATCATTGTAAAGGATTGCTACGACAAATTTTGTCCCAACATTAGAGGTATGAGTCGTTTATAACATGCATTTATAAAAACACATATTCTTTATTATCATGAAAAAACCTGAAAAGGTTTGAAGAACATCAATATAAATATATCCTTAAGACATTTCCTGGAGCTGCGTGTCATCATAGCTGCGTGTGTATTGTTCTTCGTCTACAGCGCATTTTGAGTTTCTGCACGAGAGCGCCCCCTGGCTTTTGGATGTAGCTGCATTTCGCCGTAATTCATTAAAAAAAAGCATAGCAAGCATTATCGGCCGATCGATCGGAGCATCCCTAAAAAGCACATGCACAGAAGCTTGCGCACGCACACACAATTGCACACATACAGGTTGACGTGTTAATGACAACTTGTGCACACAAAATTCTCCCTCATGTCTTGACCGGACAAATACACAAAACAATCTCTGCAAGTATTCTTGTGAAAACAAGGATTTATCTCCTGAATTGAACGTAATCAGTTGAGAAAGAAATTAGATTTTTAATGACATATGGCTCAGTGCAGAACTCACTTGTAAAATGAAAGGTTTTATCGTTTTTAAGGCTGATATTTAAATGTGTATTTAAGTATTAAATGGAAAGCAAATTTTTATTTGCCCCCCCACATCTGTTTTTTTTTTTCATTGGAAAAATAATTAATGGCAATCTGTGACTGCAGAAACATTATATGTTCCTTTAGATTTTTTTATTCTTCAGATGAATGATTTGTTAAATAACATTATTAAAAACAGCAACAATAGCAGAGCTAACTAGTGATGGGCGATACCAGTTATTTTCTTGTCGATCCGATACCAAGTACTTCTAAGACAAGTATAAAATGGAAATCTTATGAAATCTTTTTATGTATGTATTACATTTTATTATAGTGATTTTATGGGGTCTTTTGATAGCCATCATTATTAATATCAAATAAAATAAACATGACAACTTTTTGCACTGAACACTATTGCAAGATTTCTTCCCTTTATACGTTTTGGAGATAAAACAAGTGAATGCTGACATTAAAATTTTTTCTCTTGAGCCTATTTTATTTGACTGATAAACTCTACTGCTTTTGAAAATAAAATCCTTATAAAAGTCAGAATACTGGAATGCACTGAAAATCAAACCCGGGATGACTGTGAAGCTGCACTTCGTCATGCTCCGTATGGTATTTTGCTTTTAGATGTTTTTTCATATTTGTGGTATTACCACAGTGGTGTATTTTTTTGTTGTTGTTGAAAAATGTTACACGAGGCTTCGCATTATTAACTGACCACAACAATGCACTTAAACCCCTTTTAAACCTGCCTGCGCTAATTTTTAAACCTGCCTGAGCGAATGAACACTGTAATACTACAGCGGAAGGAGATGGGACAGAATGAGGGAACGCGGTGATACAGTGGAAGAAGATATAGTTCCCACTGACATTACAATTTAAGTGTATTTATATACAAAACGGTGTCCAGCTATTATTTAATATTATAAAATCACGTGTTTAAAAAACAAACAAACAAATAGAATCGATACTTGTACTTGAGAATCGATCCTTTTGATACAAAGGCAGGATCGGAAATATCGATACTTTAGAATCGATCCGCCCATCACTAGAGCTAACATTGTGATCAGTGGCCCTTGGCTTTGTACTGTTGGCTAAATTTGGCCCATCATGAAATTAATTGAGGAACCCTGATTTACAGAATGTTGTTTTTATGGAGTGAAATGTTTATGTATAGATACTTCTAAATAAACATAAAACATGTTAAAGCTTGTTGTGTTTCTTTTTAATTGCTACATAATCATTGGTGAACTTCATGAATGGAGTTTTTTCATGTTGGGAAGATGAGGGCTTATCTGCCCATGTGTGTTGTTATATATATATACCAAATATCAGATACAGTCTTGTTCAGAATTATTATTTAATCTTTTAAAAATCAAAAGCATCTAAGATGTCCAGGGGCTTTGGTAGATTCGCTGATAAAACACAAGTGACTGTGAGAAGCTGCACCACTTTCATTCATATTAAAGAAGTTTCAGTCAATCACAGATGCAGACTTACAGAGAAAAGCACTGTCTGCAAAGAGTGAACAAAGATCAACTTCTTCCATTTGTGATGGTTATTACAGCTCTTCAAATAACATTTAGATTGTATTATTTATTTCAGGGCAGATTTGCATGCAAACTGCAATTTTTACGAGTGCTATGATGTGATTTAAAGCATTTTCACTCATAAAATATTTGATATTAAATAGCAGAGAATAGGAATTATTGTTTATAAGTATTTAAAATACTTTAAAATATATTTAAAATGTATACATAATAATTTATTGTTTATTTGTAGATGACAGTTCATTATTTGTCCTGCTTTTCAAGATCTTGTACATTAAAAGCCACTTTTTTTATTGAATACCAAAATTTCAAAACAACAAAGGCAAATATACATTTTACAAAAGTAGAAAGAGATTACAGGCTCAAATACAGTAATAAAAAATACAGAAAAGACAAACAAATAATATACATAAACTTAAATAGAGAGTGAAAGAAAGGAGAAAATATTTAAACAAAATGGGCAGAATCACAATAAATCAAATGGTGTAAAAAGAAGAAAGCAGCTTCATAGCACTTTAACCTCTCATCTTATTTAAGGCTTTGGAAAAACATTTGAAGTCATTTTTAAATATTATAAGTAGGGGGGATTTAAAGAATCTACATTTATGTATGAAATATTTTGATAATATTACAATGTTATTAAGCTAAAAAATTAACACAATCATCATCAACCACCCCTTTTTCTATCAACCAGTCCTGAATTGATATCCAGAGGAGTTTGGAGAAATTGGATATAAAAACAAGATATGATTGGTGTCATCAGAATGACTAACGCAGAAGGAACAGGTGACAATATCTATGTTAAATTTTTGATTTAGTAATATAATTTAAAATTGTTAAATATATTTCTTTTGCTTTAGGAGGAACAGGAAAACTTAAATAAGCTATATTACAGTATTATCAAACATTTTTAAAATCACCTGTCTTATATACTTGTTAGTACAACCACTGGTGGCAGTGGTTCAGTGGTTTATGTAGGTTGTCTACAAACCGAAAGGTTGGTGGTTCAATCCCCGGCTCCACCGGACCAAGTGTCGAGGTCTCCTTGAGCAAGACACCTAACCCCAGCTGCTCCCCACGAGCTGGATTGCGCCTTGCATGGCTGACACCGCCGTTGGTGTATGAATGTGTGAGTGAATGGGAGGCAACTTGTAAAGCACTTTGCATGGCTATGGGTCTGTTGAAAGTGCTATATAAATGCAGTCCATTTACCATAATTGCATGAAAACCACATAGCCTACAGCATCGAGGCTACGCCGTATTACCTACGCAGAAGTATAATGAGCCCTTTACACGTAAAAAAGTAATTTATTTCAACTTAACTTTTTTATTTAAAGTGTTTTTCACTTAAATATGTAACAACCTATTTTTTAGGTTACCAATTAATTAAATTTTTTAAGTTGATCCGAATTTTACTTTTTACAGTGTAAGGCAGATTTTGCGTATTCACAAAAGTCTTTAGATTTATGAAACAATGTAAACTGCGCAAAATTCCATTCTTAAATCCTAGTCAACGGAAGATGTGTGAATGTGCATCTCCTCCCCAAATCAACCATATATGTGACCCTGGACCACAAAATTGGACAACGGCGATTTTCTCAATATTTTGATTTTTTGCACCATCAGATTCCAGATTTTCACACTCTAAAAATGGCTGGGTTATTTTTGACTCATAATGGGTAAATATTGGACAGAACACATCGCTGTGTCAAAACTGACCCAATGCTGGGTTATTTTAACCTAACTGCTGGGTTATTATACCCCATGGTTGCATAACAACAACCCAACATGGGGCCATTTTTAACCCAGCATGTGTTCTTTCCAATATTTACCCATTATGGTTCAAAAATAGCCCAGCCATTTTGAGAGTGCAAATAGTTGTATCTCGGCCAAATATTGTCCTATCTAACAAACCATAGATCAATGGAAACCTTATTTATTCTGTAATAATGAAATCTAATTAAAAATATCTTGCATTTAAAATCTTAATTTTCTATAAGTATAATGCTTGCAAAAATAAGAAGAACACATCAAGATAAGATTATATTTGAGATTAATAAATACTGCAGTAAAAGTGTATGCTGAGTAGCTTTAAAAAAAGTCATTTTATTTCTCTCTACAAACATAATTGGATCATTTACAGGCAGCTAATGGAGTATATATGCGCTCAAAGGCCAAATTGATGGAGGAAAGAGAGAAGCACGTGCACGTCCTCTGAAGATTAGAATGGTGAAGGTGAACAATATTAAAAAACATACAATAAAAAAATGCTTCTTTTCATTTCTCTCCAATAGAGTTTGATGACTTCTTTGAAAAAAAAATATTTCAAGAATTGACAATGAATAGATGATATATGAAAGAACTTGATTTAGCAGTTCGGAAACTTAAGTGAAACAAATCATCGGCCTTATACAGACATTTTTTGTAGTGATTTGAAAACATTGTTTAATGCTTTTATTTAATCTTTTGGAGAGGGGTCTTTGGGCCCCATAATGAGTCAATGCTATCAGACTAGTAATGAATCTTTTGGTAGAATATAATCATTTTAAAGAGGATTGTGGATGTATTCTTTTCTTAGACTTTAAGAAGGCCTTTGACACGTTAGAACAGACAGTCAAACCAAAAATTATTCAGACACCAGATATAATTGTTTTTAATAGTGGTTGCAGAGAATATAGTTTATTGATGTCATTGAGAATAGCGAAATAAAGTAAACTGTGTCACATATAAAAACATTCTTCATAACATTTTTGACTATAATGCTTTTATATTAAAACATGGCTTTACCTGTCACCCCTGCTAATGCAATACCGGGATAAAAATTATAATGAGATACCCCCTTTCTAATGCTTAGGTTCAGTTCTTCCCGCTTTATACATTGGTGAGATTGATTTTAAGAGTTATCACTGTAATAACAAATATATGAGAAAGGTCATAATAAAAACCGGCTATCTTTGTCAAGTTAAAAAAAATAATTTTGATCACAATAATGTAAACTATTTTAGAACAGCTTATTTAGCCTATTGTCCTATTCCTCCAAAAGCAAAATAAACTGAATTAAAAATGTTAAATTTATTTTCTGAAAAATTCCCAAATCAAAAGTTTTATATGGAATTTGTCCCCTGTTCTTTTTTGCAATAGCCTTCTGAAGACACTGATCATATCTTTATTTCATGCACTTTCTCCAAAAAAGTTGGCGATCAGTTCAGGACTGGTTGATGAAAAATAGGTAGTTGTTGATGGTTTTGCTTTCACCTTACAACATGCATTATATTGGAATAAGACTACTGTGTTCAGTTTTATTTGCTTAATAACATTGTAATATCGACAAAATATTTCATTCTTAAATTTAGATTCTTAAAATCCCTTCCACTATTTATTGTATCTAGAAACGATTTAATTTTTTTTCTCTAAAGCCCTGGCCAAAATAAGAGGTTTTAAATGCAATGAAACTGCTTAACCTTTTTGTATCATATGGTCTATTTTGATATTGCCCTTGACAGTTATTTTCTATTTAAATCTTAAAATTGTATTTATCTTACTTGTCTTGTTGATTTTTTTATTTACTATGCTTTTTGGTCATGTGGTGTTGAGCCTTTCATATCAATCGCTTCATGTAGAATTTTTATATTTATATTTTTATTTAATTAAAATAGATTAAATAAAATAAAGGAACTTTTATTCTTACGTTTTGTATTTCCTTAAAAAAAATTAAATAGAGGGACTTTTATTTTGCTTATTGGAGTATCTCCTGGAATGACGTCATAAGAGATCGCTGGCTTTCGACCGGCGGTTGAGAGTTTGTATGAGGTAAATAAAGAAGTTAAAAATATAGCTTAATTTCAATCAAATGTACTCTAACAGTTTAAGTGGAGCAATTTTAAATAATATTAGATTATTGTAATACTTTATTATAAAGTACTGAGAGTCGCTCTCTAGTATTAGAGCCCACATTTAAGGTACAAGACGACGAGTAAAAATATTATATTTACTTTCCAAACTATGCAGGTAAGCATGTTTTCATAAATTTGTTAACTATTAGAGGACGTGTTCTGAGGTGTTTTTAAAGCACTTGAAATATACATCTTCCAAACAGGGTTTCAGGAAGGGGTTTGTAAGTTGCTAAAAAATAAAGCATATACAAAATTATCTGTGATCGTTAAACAACGCTACAATATCATATAACTGAGAATTTGTGGAGAATAAGTTAGACACATAAATTAGGATTTATGTAACGTTACCAGTAAGAGAAAAATTTACTTCAAATCTAAGGATTTTTTTCATGTAAATAATTTACGTCAAGAGTTTTCGACAGACAAAAAAGTTTTAAAACCCCTGGCTGCCCTAATCCATACAATTAATTCATAGTAAGTTCTAAGTTGCAAACCAAAACTGAATGTTAATTTCCTGAAAAGCTTACCATTTATTACAGCTGTGTACTTTTATTTTATATTCTGCTATTTCACACACACACACACACACACACACACACACACACACACACACACACACACACACAACCATATAGTTATAAAGATTGTTTTTATGGTGCAAGACATTTGCGCCCTTTCAGTTATGTTCACAGATTTCAATGCATAATTATGTTTGTTTGTATATCTTAACATGTCTGTTCATGTAGATGCTGAAGAAACAATCTTAAATGAGACAATCTTCAGTGAAGTCACTATCACACCAGTTCATCTATAAATACTGTGAAGAAGTCAAACAAGCAGCTGCTGTCACAACACATTCAACTACTCTACTATTCTGATCCACTGTTGTAATGATGGAGTGTGTTAAAGAAGAGACTGATCCTGAATCATTCACAATAACACCTCAACATACTCAACAACAAAGAGGTTTGTCTCTAATCTTCATTTATCATTAATAACTGCTGACGTTTATAAGATGCTTAGATGCTTTTGCCTTGATACTCGCCCGTGGACTTTGCCTACTTCAATTTTAATTTATACTTCTGCTCTGTTGTTCGTGTGGACGTGCAATTAAACATGCAGACTAAATCTTTATTGAATGCTTTAAAATTCCTCTACCGACATGTTTCCTGCATTTATAAAGTGTGCACACCACTGGTTGCTATTTGATCACGTCATCAAAGCCTCAATTAGTCTCTCTTTCACTTGTTTGGTCGAACACAAAAAATATTTTTTGCTATTTTCAGCCAAATTATTTTGGTTATCAAACATTTGGTGCATGTCTAATTTGGATTAATTCATTACAAAATAGACAAGACAGTCATTTACTATATTTAAATGGTAGGGAATATGACAGAATTTAGACGAACAATCTCAAAAATATTTTTGGCACTCTGATGTTAAATTGGTATTTGCTTATTTTTAATGTTTCTGTATTTATTTCAGACTTGGTAGAAGAGAAAGAGGAAGGTGAAGAATGCAATGAACTAAAGGATGAACATCAGGACCACAATTTTATGACTGACAGCTGCTCAGAAACTGATGAGAATTCCCCTCAAGAAAGAGTTGATGGCAAAATTGTTTTTGAATGCCATCTTTGTGGTAAGACTTTCTTACAAAAAGCGTACCTCAAGTATCACCAAAGGATTCACACTGGTGAGAGACCTCACGCATGCTCCCACTGTGAAAAGACTTTCATCCATAAAAGCCATCTTAATAATCACATAATAAAACACACTGGTGAGAAACCTCACGCATGCTCCCAGTGTGAGAAGACTTTCCTCCAAAAATATCAACTTAAGTACCACATGATGATTCACGCAGGTGAAAGGCCTTTTGCCTGTCCTCATTGTGATAAACGTTATATTAATAAAGGAAGTCTTAAGGTTCACATAAAGACTCACAGTACTGAAAGGCCGTACATCTGCCCTCAATGTGGAAAGAGTTTCCCATTAAAAGGAACTCTTAAGAGTCATATGATAACTCACACTGACGCAAAGCCTTTCTCTTGCTCTCAGTGTGGTAAGAGTTTTTTACGTAAGGGACACTTAAATGCTCATGGGAGAGTCCACACTAGTGAAAAGCCGTACAGCTGCTCTCATTGTGGAAAGAGTTTCTCATTTCAATCGAATCTACAGGAGCACATACGAATTCACACTGGAGAGAAACCTTTCACATGCCCTCAGTGTGATAAGAGATTTAAAAAACAAGTAGATCTTAGACGTCACATAAGAATTCATACAGGTGAGAAACCTTTCGCGTGTCATCTGTGTGATAAAAGTTTTACACAAAAAGAAAGTCTTAGGTATCACATACGAGTTCATACAGGTGAGAAGCCGTACTCGTGCCATCTGTGTGATAAGAGTTATATACAAGCAGAAGGTCTCAGAGTTCATCTGCGTGTTCACTTGAAGGAAAGACCTTTTAACTGCGATCAGTGCGATAAGACGTTTGTTACAGCAAGGCAGCTGAAAAGGCACCTACCGATTCATTCAGATGAGAGGCCATATTTGTGTTCTGTTTGTGGGAAGGGGTTTATTTGTGTCGGGACTCGTAATAGGCACCAGAAGGAACATGACGGTGTAAGAAACCATGTGTGCTCTGAGTGTGGAAAAGCCTTTTTAAACGTCTCAGCCCTAAACCGTCACCAAAAGATCCATAAAGAAAAACCCTAAAACCCTTATCTTACAGAGAAAACTGCTGTCTGCAAAGATCATCTTCAGTCTTCAGGTCTAAACACAATAAAATGCAGATAAACCTCACAACTGAATTACTCCAAAAATTATTTCAATGCATTATTCAGAGCAGGGTTCCTTCATAGGCAGCCGTGGGCCACATCTGGCCCGCAAGAGAAAAAGGTTTGGCCCCATAAACTCAAATATCATTGCTTTGACAAAATTTAGTCCTAACATAAGAGGTATGAGGTCTTTACTCATAAGCTATACAAAAGCACATGCACAAAAATTTGCGAATGCATTTTTTTTGTATAGACGGTTTCAGCAGTAACAACTCTGCTTAGGGCTGTCACAATGATTAAATAATCTCATCGTTATTGTTTGACCTCATCATCACAGCACCTGTATAAATGAGACAGTATCAGATGGTACTCCTTAAAGGAACACGTCCACATTTTGGGAATTTCACTTATTCACTGTATCCCCTGGAGTTAGATAAGTCCATACATACCTTTTTCATCTCCGTGCGTGATGTAACTCTGTCTGACGCAGCCCCCGCTAGCTTAGCTTAGCACAAAGACTGGAAGTGAATGGCTCCAGCTAGCATACTGCTCCCAATAAGTGACAAAATAACGCGGACATTTTCCTATTCATGTGTTTTGATTTGTATACATAGTATACATACAGGGAACTATATTCTCAGAAGACGAAGCACTGCTACTTTGGCGGAGTGATTTGCTCGCAGCACCCAAGAAGCCCCTGGTGAGGAGCAGAAAGTTCGGTCAGAGTTGCGCTAATCACTCGAATGTAGTTCCCAGTATGTATACTATGTATACAGGTCAGGACATATGAATAGGAAAATGTTTGCGTACATTTTATTATTTTCTTTACATCTCCTGACCACTAGGTGGCACTGTCCTAAAGGTTTGCAGGTGCTTTCAGAACATGTCGCTGATAAACCATACCAAATTTCGTAGCGATACACCATTCTGTTTGTGAAATACTGAACTTAATGAGAAAATTCAAAATGGCCGACACCCAAAATGGCAGACTGAAAACTGTTTTTTATCGTTAGACTCGGAATGCCTCAAGGAATCTAACAAGACCACCTTCATGAATTTAGACTCAAGTTTGAAGTAGTTATAAGTGAAAATAGGCATTTTTCGATTCTCGTGACCACTAGGTGGTGCTGTGACGAAAAGGTGCAGGCACCCTCAGGTCATGACTGTAATGACATATACCAAGTTTCGTGTCGATACACATAAGTTTTGCGAAGATACGGCCTCACGTCCGTTTTGGCGTGCTCGCCGCCGAATATGTTGTCCCTTTATACGAGAATGCATTGGTCTCGAAAAAGTAGGTTTTACGGAAAATTTAAAATGGTGGAAAGATTTTCATGACAGAAATGACATCATAGAGCTTGAATCATCATAAGCTAAGGATTCATAGGAAACAAGAATTTAGTTTATAGGACTCGTGGGTCAGAAGTTATGGGCATGAACATAAGTGGATATTTGGACTTTTGGTGGCGCTAGAGGGTTTGACTTAGACACACCAATGTTGCTATAGTAACTTCTAAGACTGTCCTCTACATGTGTGCCAAATTTCATAACTTTCCTATGTACGGTTCTATGGGCTGCCATTGACTTCAATGGCAGAAGAACGAGGAAGAAGAATAATAGGAAAACTAACAATAACAAAAGGTGTCTACGCCACTTCGTGGCTTGACCCCTAATAAACAACACGTAGATTACCTAGGAAACCAAAACATTTTTTATTTCCGACGAGGTATTTGTTCAAGATTTCAGTTTAGAAGTCAGATCATTAAACAAACAAAAACCGGAGGTAAAGTTCTGAACAGATGCATAATCGCATCACCGTACTTGCGTCCGATGAAACTGTCTATAGCACATTTAAGCAACTCATGTTGGCTAAAGTGTTTTCAATAAAACAAGCATGGCAATCCAGATTTATTGTTCGTTAAATAACATCATTGAATACAGCAACAATAGCAGAGCTTACATTGTGATCAGTGGCCCTTGGCTTTGTATTGTTGGCAATATTTGGCCTATGGTGAAAACTTATTGAGGAACCCTGATTTACAGTATGTTGTTTTGATGGAGTGAAATTTTTATGTATAGATACTTTAAAATAAACATAAAACATGTATAAACTTGTATTGTTTCTTTCCTTTTGAATTGATACCTAATCATTGGTGAACTTGAATGGTGTTTTTTCATGTGGGAAAAATCTCTTTATGAGAGAGTTGTTTTCAGTACACATTAGCCACAATTAATTGTGTTTGATTTTTTTGATCCTGTTATTATTTGATAGAATACATGATGCTCAGTATTGTAATAAGATGTCCAGGGGCTTTGGTAGATACGCTGATAAAACACAAGTGACTGTGAGAAGCTAAGTTTCAGTCAATCACAGATGCAGACTCACAGAGAGAAGTGCTGTCTGCAAAGAGTGAACAAAGATCTTCTTAGATTTGTGATGGTTATTACAGCTCTTTAAATAACATTTACATTATATTATATTTTAGGGCAGATTTAAAGTGCATGCATACCGCAATTTTTACAATTAATCATAGTTTTTAGAGTGCTATGATGTGATTTAAAGCATTTTCACTCATAAAATATTTGATATTAAATAGCCGAGAATTGGAATTTTTGTTTATGTAAGTATTTGAAATACTTTAAAATATATTTAAAACGTGTATATAATTTATTGTTTCTTTGTAGATGATAGTTCATTATTTGTCCTGCTTTTTAGATCTTGGACATTAAAAGTGACTTTTATTTTTATTTTTATTGATTACAAAAATATATAAACAATAAAGGCAAATATACATTTTACAAGAGTAGAAAGAGATTACAGGCTCAAATACAGTATAACTAATAAATAATACAGAAAGACAAAGAAATAATTTACATGAACTTAAATAGAGGGTGAAAGATTAAAAAAACAAAACATTCAAACAAGCTTTGGAAAAACATTTTAAGTCATTTTTAAATATAATAAGTAGTGGGGGGATTTAAAGAATCTACATTTATGAATTAAATATTTTGATAATATTAAAATGTTATTAAGCAAAAAAAAAAATAAATAAATAACACAGCAGTCTTTGAGTACTCCAAATAAAATATGATGTAAAGAAAAAACAAAATCATCATCAAACACGTCTTTTTCTATCAACCAGTCCTGAATTGATATCTAGATGACTTTGGAGAAACTGCAAAAAACAAGATATGATCGGCCATCATAATGACTATCGCAGAAGGAACAGGGGACTATTTTTATATTATATTTTTGATTTAGTAACTTGTTAGAAGAATAAATCTCATTTAAAAATGTATTTCTTTTGCTTTAGGAGCAACATGAAAACTTAAATAAGCTGTTCTAAAATATATTACAGTTTTCTTATGTGGTCTAATTTGTTGCTTTTAACTTGACAGGGATAACCGGTTTTTAAAATGACTTGTCTTATATATTTTTTAGTACAATTATCAATTTCAAATTGAATATCTCTTATCTATAAGGCTGGAAGAACTGGTTTTACTTCAGTATAAGAAAGGGAACATCTCATCAGTATTTTTATACCAGAAGGTATTGCATTAATGACAGTGAAAAACTATTTCTTGTGACAGGACAGGCAATGCTTCAATGTAAAAGCTTATAGTCTAAAATGTTACCCTTTTCATCCATAGATCTTTCACTGACCATATATTTCTGTTTAACCAATTCTTATAACATAAAGATCTGTTTCTGTGCAATATATATTTATTGTAAATCGAGGCATCATGAGGTGTAAAATTGTGTGTCTATGTGCAATTTCCAAAATAAGAGTACTTGTTGATGGAATGTTGATAGTTTCACTGGGAGTTTAGATAAATCAAAAGTCATATTTGAGAAAAAAAAATGAATTCCACCAAATTCTTGAAACAAAGCTGAATGAACTGTAAACCAAAAACTATCTTCTTTACATAGAAACATTTTTAACCATTTAAGTTTTAACAAAATATTCACGTTTTCTAATTCAATTACATTTAAATCAATTTGTTTATAGGATTTACTAATATCTGCTTTTTTAATATAATGGGCTTTGTGCCTCCAAACAGAAGTATACATTTTTGGGAAAATGTTTTAATAAAATTCGAAGGGGGAGCTAAAGAAAGAGCGGGATAAATCAATCTTAATAAATATAATAAGGAACTTTGGTTAGCAAAGTTCGACCAAAAATGTTTCTTTGTAACCAGCAATGTAATATTCGGTTTGCTTTTTCTAAGTTATTATCAAAAATATCTTTCGTACTTATTTTCTGGTCTTTGGTTTAATATTCGCGACTTTTATTTTGCTTCCCGGAGCATGTCGTATGGTGACGTCATAAGGAGTGCGCTGCCGCTCGGTTGAGGAGAGATTCAAGTGTTTGTGTGAGGTAAATAAAACTATTAAAATGTTACTGAAGCAAATTTAGATAATATTAGAATATTTTAATACTTTATTGTGCGTTTTCTTGTACATGATTTGCGTTGGGTCTCTGAAAGAAACAAGAACAGTTAACCACAATATGAAAATTAAGAAATTAAACTGAATGTGTTTAAAACCATAATGAACAACACAAGTGCTGAGAGTTTGTGTTGTAGATCACAGAGTAAACAGTGTCATGTTATTACATTAAAGATTCTGTCATTGTTTACCTTTTATGTTTATTTGATCATAGTTCATCTATAAATAACGTTACTGTGAAGAAGTCAAACAAGCAGCTGCTGTCACAACACATTCAACTACTCTACTATTCTGATCCACTGTTGTAATGATGGAGTGTGTTAAAGAAGAGACTGATCCTGAATCATTCACAAAAACAGCTGAAGAACATATAGGTTTGTGTTTAATTTTTAATTGTCATTAACAACTGTAAAATGTATAAGATGCTTTTGCCTTGAAACGGTAACTTGTCAGTGGACATTGCCTACTAGCGGTCTACAATGTGTAATTGCTCGTCAACGCAAACAATGATGCAGAAGTATAAACAAATATGAACGTGTAGGTCCTACGCAAAAGTATAAATTGACCTGTAGGCTTTTTGTTGTTGTTTGAGTCGACAGCAAATTACACATTCAGACTAAATCTTACTACAAAATGCTTCTACCGACATGTTTCCTGCAGCATTTATAAAGTGTGTGCGCCTCTCACTACGCTGGTTGCTATTTGATCACATCGTCAAAAGTCTCAATAAGTCTGTCTTTCACTTTTTCGGCCGAACACCGAAAATGCTTTCATTGCTATTTTCAGCAAAATAATTTTGGTTGTCAAACATTCAGTGCATCAATAATTTGATCTTATTTATTATAAAATAGACAGACAGTAATCTACTACATTAAGTGGTATAGAATATGTTAATTTTGGATTTTACTTTTCTTTTTACAATTGTATAATTCATTAGCCTATTGTGTTTATTTCAGACTTGGTGGAAGTGAAAGAGGAAGATCAAGAACGCAATGAAATGAAGGATGAAGATTATGATCACAATTTTATGACTGACAGCTGCTCAGAAACAGATGAGAATTCCCTTCAAGAAAGAGTTGAAGCAAAAGATGTTTTTGCATGCCATCTTTGTGCTAAGACTTTCCTAAAAAAAGAGTACCTAAGGTATCATCTAAAGATTCACGCAGGTGAGAGGCCTTTTGCCTGCCTTCAATGTGATAAATGTTTCATCAGTAAAGCAAGACTTAATACTCACATGAAGACTCACAGTTCTGAAAGGCCGCATGTCTGCCCTCAATGTGGAAAGAGTTACCCATTTAAAGGATATCTTAAGATTCATATGATAACTCACAGTGAGACAAAGCCTTTCCCATGCCCTCAGTGTGGAAAGAGTTTTTCACGTAAGGGACACTTAAAATCTCATGGGAGAATCCACACTAGTGAAAAGCCGTACACCTGCTCTCATTGTGGAAAGAGTTTCACATTTAAATCAAATTTACAGGAGCACATACGAATTCACACTGGAGAGAAACCTTTCACATGCCCTCAGTGTGATAAGAGCTTTAAACAACAAGTAGATCTTAGACGTCACATACGAATTCATACAGGTGAGAGACCTTACATGTGCCATCTGTGTGATAAAAGTTTTACACAACAAGGAGCTCTTAAATATCACATACGAGTTCATACAGGTGAGAGACCTTACTCGTGCCATCTGTGTGATAAAAGTTACATACATGCACATGATTTCCGAATTCATCTGCTGTGTCACTCGAATGAAAGGCCGTTTAGCTGCGATCAGTGCGATAAGAAGTTTGTTACAGCAGAGTCGCTGAAAAGGCACCTACCGACTCATTCAGATGAGAGACCGTATTTATGTTCTGTTTGTGGGAAGGGCTTTATATGTGTCAGGAGTCGTAATAGGCACCAGAAGGAACATGAAGGTTTAAGAAACCATGTGTGTTCTGAGTGTGGAAAAGCCTTTATGAGAGGCACAGCTCTAAAGCGGCACCAAAAGATCCATAAAGAAAAACTCTTAAACTCTTATCTTACAGAGAAAACTGCTGTCTGCAAAGATCAACTTTAGTTTTCAGGTCCAAGCACAATGAAATGCAGATAAACCTCACAACTGAATTACTCCAAAAAAATTAATTTCAATGCATTATCCAGAGCAGGGTTCCTTGATAGGCAGCTGTGGACCACTTTTGGCCCGCAAGAGAAAAAGGTTTTGGCCCATTAACTCAAATATCATTGTTAAGGATTGCTATGACAAAATTTAGTCCCAAAAGTAGAGGTTTGAATTGAGTATAGGTCTTTACTCGCAAGCTATAAAAAAGCACATGCACAAAAGATTATGCGCACATTATTTTTGCGACCCATTGAACCAATTATAAATGGGGATTTGTTAAATGGCCCTTTGCTTTGTATTGTTGGCAAAATTTAGAACATGGTTAAAACTAATTGAGGAACCCTGATCTTGAGTATGTTGTTTTAATGGAGTAAAAATGATATGTATACTTTTAACTAAATCATGCAACATGTATAAGCTTGATGTGTTTCTTTGGGGCTTTCATAGATATGCTGATAAAACACAAGTGACTGTGTGAAGCTGCACCGTTGTCATTCTTGTTAAAGAAGTTTCAGTCAATCAGTGTAGATTTAAAGTGCATGTATACTGCAGAATGATTAGAGAGTGCTATGATGTGACTTAAAGCATTCTCACTCATAATATAAAATATTTCATAATAAATAGCAGAGAGTAGAAAGGAATTATTGTTTAGTATTTAAAATGCTTCAAAATATATTTAAAACTTTTGTATAATCATTATTAAAAATTATTTGTAGATGATATTTAATTTTTTATTGGAAAGTTAAAGAGCACCTATTTCATTGGTTTTAGCAATGTTATTTTGTGTATTTGGTATAATACAATGTGTTGCCATTGTTTATGGTTTCAAAAACACATTATTTCCACATACTGTACATTTTTGTAGCTCCAGATATCCCTTTCTTCCTGAAACGCACTTATTTTTGTATAAAACTTGTTGATTTAAAAAAAGCTTGGTCAGCTAATCAGGGGGGATCTACCGGGGTGGCACTTGCCACCCTAAATAAAAGCATTGCCACCCCATATGCCACCCCAGCGCTGGTATCCTAATATACATAATATATACCCGAGTAGGCTCTTTTAACCAGAAAGGCAATGTTGTTTTTCTCTGCGCGTGTTTAGGGGTGGGAGAGACATATCTGATGATAATTGGTGTGTGTGTCTTAGAGGGGGTGGGACAACCACATAGCTGATGATGATTGGCTTTATTTCCATCGTTAGCCAACCAGAGGCAGCAAAGTTCATACACAAGCACGAACAGTCAGTCCGAGGCTCCGAGCAGAAAGTCTTTTACAGTGTAAAAAAAGTCCGCGCAGTTTTGCCAATTTGGTGACTTTGTCGCTAGATTAAGAAACTTTTAGACCCCTTTAGCGACTTTATTAAAAAAGCGACTAGGACAAATCTAGCGATCTTTTCTGGCGTGGTTGGAGACTTTTGGAAACTGCCGTGAAAGGATGCATGCAACCATCAACAGTCACAGTTGAAAATACAAAGACGTGTAAGGAATTAAATACATATAATTAAACAAAAGGGGGAAAATAAATAATAGTAAAATGAAATAAATAATACATTTTAATTCAATTCAATTCAATTGTATTTATATAGCGCTTTTCACAATACTTAATTGTTTCAAAGCAGCTTTACATTAATAGAAGCAGTAAAAGCACAGAAAAACAACAGATAGCACAACATAATACACAATAGCATAAGCAGTCAAATTTGCTGTGGCTATGACTCGACATTGTAAGCGAGCGTATTACTAATGTAACGTCTAGAAGAGGAAGCTATAAGTTAAGCCCAAGAAGGCTGCCTCAAATAAAATGTTGATATACAGGAGGTTACAAATAATTATTGGGTACAAAGATCTTTGAAAATATTGGATACTACATTAGCTTTATCATTTGAAAGGGTATGAAGAGGGTTTGCAAACATTTTAAGTTCTCTGATAAGTGAGAAAAGGAGGGAAAAGTTTTAAGAAAAAAAACTTGTGAATAAAAAATTTAGCAAAATCAAAAAGGTTATTAATTAGATAGTGTTGTGGATAATTTTTTAGTACACCAAATTTAATTAGTTTGTATTCGAGGGAATTCATACATCTAATAATACTTGACATTTTACTTTACAAATGAGACCAACATTGCTTTGTGTAGTTACAATGAAAAATAGATATATATCCTTGGTTTCAATCTTGGTTTCACAAATTGACAAGTGTTTTCTCCAGTATTAAAGTGTGAATTAAGGAATTATTTAGATGTGTATGTCTTTGAAATCTTAAAAAATATAATGACATCTAATTCTGTTTGAAGTCTCTCAATGAAAGTACTTCTAATATATTTGTTGTTGCATTTATAATCTTTTAGAGTTCACCAAGACAGAGGGTTGGGAAAGTGAATGTTACAGAGTAGTGTGAAAGCATTCCTTTTACGAATAATATCATGCTCGACTTTTATTTTTATTTATTTATTTATTTTTATTTTATTTTTATAGCAAGACAAAAGAAATTGCAAATACAAAATAGCACCACATTGACACACAATGAAATAAAGAAGAAAAATAAAGAAATAAAGAAAAAAACATTCTTTAAGTATGAATGAAATGCCCAGTTTTTTGAATGTCAAATTTTCATACAAAAACAGGCCGGCAATAGGACAAAAACAAACTACAATTGTCAAAGGCAGACACATAAACAGTTACAGTTCAAAAATATGAAATTACAAAGAAATGAATTAAATATAAATAATGAAAAAAAATTAAAGAAAGGAAAAATAAATAACTAATAGTAAAAATAATTAAATAAATAAATAATACGTTTTAATAATGTTGACAACAAAAGGGGTTACAAATAATTATTGAGTACTTTTATTTTGTTTCCCGGAGCCTGTTGTGTGGTGACGTCATAAGAAGTGCGCTTCCGCTCGTCCGTCGGATGAGAGAAGATTGAGGTGTTTGTGTGAGGTAAATAAACCCATAAAAATGTTACTGAAGCAACTTTAGATAATATTAGAGTATTGCAATACTTTATTGTGAAGTACTGAGAGTCGTTTTCTTGTCCAACCGCAATGAGTTTGTTCTCGTTTGGTCTATAAAACAAACAAGAACACAAAGAACAAATATTTACTTTCTTTTTCAAACCATCCAGGTATGTTAACCTGCAGGTGATTTTTACATAGTTTTGTTACATAAGATAATAGAGTAAAATTAAGCAAGGAATGTGAAATAGAAACATAAACTGTTTAAATCTAAACAAATGTTAGGTAAAACCTTACAATAAATTTGTAATTTATTAATATACTTAATGTGTTTTAAATCTCACCAGTGCAATCTAGGAAATACAGCTGTTATTAAAATACATATTGGCATTAATAAAGTATTTTCTAGTAGCAATATATCACTTACACATGTACCATATAAAACCAATCATCAAGTAACCCATAACAGTTAACCACTAATATAAAAATTAACAAACTAAACTGAAAAGTTTTTAAAACCCGTGATGAACAACACAAGTGCTGAGAGTTTGTGTTGTAGATCACAGAGTAAACAGTGTCATGTTATTACATTGAAGATTCTCTCATTGTTTACCCTTTATGTTTATTTGATCATAGTTCATCTATAAATACTGTGAAGAAGTCAAACAAGCAGCTGCTGTCACAACACATTCAACTACTCTACTATTCAGATCCACTGTTGTAATGATGGAGTGTGTTAAAGAGGAGACTGATCCTGAATCGTTCACAATAACACTTCAACATACTCAACAACAAACAGGTTTGTGTCTAATCTTCAGTTATCATTAATAAGTATCACATACTTGCCCAGACGCAAACTGCCTTCATGAGCAAGGATAAAGTCTCCTTGAAAGCTTTCCTGGGAATTGATGAGTATTTAATGGTCAACTAACTTACCGCAGACAGACTTTAGTTCTGACATCATCCTGTGTAAAAACCATGCAACATAAGTGTTTCCCACAGAATTTTGTGAGACTGGGGGCTCAATGTACTTTCCTGTAGGGGGTCTGGAGGCATGGCCTCCCCCCAGAGCCATAAAGAAACAGAGTTGCACCACCTGAAGTCCAAAAAGCTTGACCATCATGTGATTCATGGAGACTTTAGTTAGTTCTTGGAAGCTCATTGAAATGCATTGAGTTAGAGGCAAAGAGTTGTGATTTTTCTAAATTAATAGTCTTATTTTTAAGTCTTAAGTCCAAACACTTTTATCAAGTTCATCACATCAAGTCCTTTCTGCTTCTTTAAAAAAGTCATCCATTGGAGTGAACGGAGATGCCACGCCTTGGTTTCTCTATGGCTCTGGTCCCCCTGTAAGAAAATGTAGCATATTTTAAAGGTGCTGCAATCTGTAAGAAGAGCATATATAGTAGATTACTATTATTACAACTACTGTTCATTTTTATAAGTCTAACTTGTCTGGCTATTGTTGCTGCTTGTCTATCTGGATTAGCTATAAATGCAATTGTATCTTCCTCCTCCAGTGGTACATTTTGCTCTCTCTTCTTGAAATCTTTACATATGCTTATGTTTTGAAAAAACAAGAGTACAAACATTAAGTTTTAACCAGTAGCGTTACACTACAAATTATTAGGGCTGTCAAAAGATTAATCGCATCCAAAATAAAAGTTTGTGTTTGCATAACGTGTGTGTGTACTGTGTTTAAATATTGTGTATATATAGTACACACACATTCATGTATATATTTAATAAATATTTGCATTTATATACTGTATATACATTTATATAATTTATATTATATAGAAATATAAATATTTTATATATAAATATAACCAATTTTTCTTAAATATATACATGACTGTGTGTGTTTTTATATATAAATAATAATTATACACACTACACACACATATGTTATGTAAACACAAACTTTTATTTTGGATGCGATTAATCACGATTAATCTTTTGACATCCCTACAAATTATAACCATAGGATAGCATTTAGATTTTTAAAATAGTTAAGTTACATAAAATGGTAATAACATGATAAATCATTTCCTAACGTTTGCTATATTAAACAATACATTTTTTTACTAGAATTTTTTTTTATCTGATATGAGTACGTTTATGTCATGACAACAACATTTTTAATGCATGAAATACAATCGGAGTGATGTGGAAAGGGGGAAATGCTTTAGGGATATTAGAGGATATAGCTGCGAAAGACCATCATTATAAATGTCATGGATGTGTGTGATGTGTACAGCTTCATTCTGTAGACTTGCTGCTCATTTTAAATGACAGAAATGGTCAATTGTCCCTAAAGCTTTTAAATCCATCACCATGTGTAGTATGTAAGCTTATACTTTTTCATATAATAATAATAATATATGTTGGACTTCTATTTTAGCTGGAAATAATATGGAAGATGAACATTATAATGATAACACCATGAAGTAATGCTATCTGTTTGCTCTATCGTACACCGATAAAATCATGTTTGTACCTCTGGGTGGATAACTGCAATACTGAAACATGAGTTATATTTTACCCATCTCAAACTAGGGCTGCAACTAGTAATTATTTTTATAATCAATTGATCAGGAGAAGTTTTTATTTTTTTTTAATTAATCGAGTAATTGGAGAAAAACATAAACATGTACTCATGTTAAGCATTCGATTTTCTCATTATTATATCTAAATAAAGCACGCTACTACAGAGTTTTAGTACTATAATCTATATTTCAAGACAAATAAAAACGTTTGTACAGCTTTTAAATAGTAAAACATCTTTAAATGTCAAAATATAAATAAACAAAATGAATTGAGTCTTCAGGGATGTGCTGGTGAGGAAACTTTGCCACGGATAAATACACTAATTTTAGTCGTCAACTTTAGACCTTGATTAGAATTTACATTATTTGTTATTAACAAAATAAACAAGCTATATGAAATGAAAGTGATATTCATGCATGCAGTAATCCATATTATTCGAAAGTGAAATTCATGCATTGTTACAGAAATAAAATCCTGGATTTAGTCTAGCTGTAAACAAAGGCAGGATAACGAAACCACAGTGCAAAATTCAACGTTAGAAATATTTGTTGTTTTAAGAAGTAAATGTGGCTCGTTTTAAGACTGTGGCTGAACAAAATAGACTACTGCGGGCTCCTACACAATGGAAACAAACATGTGTGACCCATACTAACATCCACATCTTATAACACCTCAGAAAATGTTTAGTATTTCATGACCCTTTAAATGATTCATTAAATAATAAAATCAGGCAGTTGTCCATTCCGCATGTGCTCCTTTATAGCTCACGGGTCAGAGGTTCGAACACGTACTGATAAAAAGTATACCTCATAATGCACTGTAAGTTGCTTTGGATAAAAGTATTGTACAATGTAACCAAATGTTAATATGATGGAATTGAATATGATCGAATTTGATTTTCTTTTTTTGCATACTGATGTTAAATTGGAATTTGCTTTCTCATGTTTATTTCAGACTTGGTGGAAGTGAAAGAGGAAGATCAAGAACACAATGAAATCAGCGATGAACATCAAGACCACAATTTTATGACTGACAGCTGCTCAGAAACTGATGAGATTTCCCCTCAAAAAAGAGTTAAAGTCAAAAATGTTTTTGCATGCCATCTGTGTGGTAAGACTTACTCAAAAAAAGGGTTCCTAAAGAAACACCAAAGGATTCACAGTGAGGAACCTCTTGCATGCTCCTACTGTGAGAAGACCTTCATCATTAAAAGTCAACTTAAGTACCACATGATGATTCACACAGGCGATAAGCCTTTTCCCTGCCCTCAGTGTGATAAGCGTTTCATGAATAAAGGAAGACTAAATGATCACTTAAACACTCACAGTAATGAAAGGCCGTACATCTGCCCTCAATGTGGAAAGACTTTTACATGTAAAATAACTTTTAGGAGTCATATAAAAACTCACACTCAAACAAAGCCTTTCTCATGCCCTCAGTGTGAAAAGAGCTTTAAACAACAAGTACAGCTTAAATATCACATAGAAAGTCATACAGGTGAGAGGCCTTTCTCGTGCCATTTGTGTGATATGAGCTTTAAAGCAAACTCAAAACTTAGTCGCCACATACGAATTCATACAGGTGAGAAGCCTTTCTCGTGCCCTCAGTGTGATAAGAGTTTTAGACGGAAAGACAAGCTTAAGTGTCACATACTAGTTCATACAGGTGAGAGACCTTACTCATGCCATCTGTGTGATAAGAGTTTTAAATATTCACCAGATCTTAAAGTTCATCTGCTGTTACACTCAAATGAAAGACTTTGATATTAAGTACTTTTAATATCTTTGACACATTTCAGTCTGGGTTTAAAGAATTTCGTACTGTATCTGCCTTGTTGACGGTTACCAATGATATTTTACCGTCCCTTGACACTGGTTCTTGCTGTATCCTAATCATGCTTGATTTAAGTGCAGCATTTGACACAATAGATCATGATATCCTTCTTCAAAGACTTTATCAAGTAGCTTGTTTTCAGGGATCTGTGCTAATCTGGTTTGCCTCCTAACTTAAGGACAGATCTTTTTCTGTGAAGTTGGGGAATTATTTTTCATTTCAGGCTCAAATTACACATGGTGTTCCTCAGGGTTCTATCTTGGGTCCTCTACTTTTCTCATTGTATATGCTTCCACTCTGTTATATAATTCTATGCTGCTGATGATACTCAACTTTAGTTTCCCTTTAAAAACAACTGTTCTATGTCCACTCTGTTTGCATATCTTTAGAACATTAAGTGCTGGATGGATTTTCATTTTTTTTTTTTACAGTTAAACAATCACAAAACTGATCGTGTTAGAAACCTTGGGGTTTGTCTTTGATCCAATGTTGTCTTTTAATAAACATATTAGTATTGTTGTGAAAAGCCGCTTCTTTCAATTAAGATCAGTTGCTAAAATCAAGAAAACGCTTAACATGAAGGACCTTCAAACTTTAAAGGAATAGTCTACTCATTTTCATATTAAAATATGTTATTACCTTAACTAAGAATTGTTGATTCATCCCTCTATCATCTGTGTGCATGCACGTAAGCGCTGGAGCGCGCTGCGACGCTTCGATAGCATTTAGCTTAGCCCCATTCATTCAATGGTACCATTTACAGATAAAGTTAGAAGTGACCAAACACATCAACGTTTTTCCTATTTAAGACGAGTAGTTGTACGAGCAAGTTTGGTGGTACAAAATAAAACGTGGCGCTTTTCTGGGCGGGTTTGGAAGAGGAACTGTGTTTTGTGGCGTAGTGGCACTTTTGTGAGTACTTCGACTCGCCTGAAAAGTCCGCTCCCCTTCTCACTCTCATAATGTGAGAGGGAGGGTGTTACTGCGCCGAGTCGAAGTACTCCCATGAGTGCTATTGCGCCATAGAGTGTAGTTCCTCTTTTGAATCCGCTTACAAGGGCGCTGCGTTTTGTTTTGTGCCGCCAAACTTGCTCGTATAACTACTATATTTTAATATTGAAAATGAGTAGACTATTCCTTTAAGGACAGATCTTTTTCTGTTATTTTTCATTTCAGGCTCAAATTACACATGGTGTTCCTCAGGGTTCTATCTTGGGTCCTCTACTTTTCTCATTGTATATGCTTCCACTCTGTTATATAATTCTATGCTGCTGATGATACTCAACTTTATTTTCCCTTTAAAAACAATAACCGTTCTATGTCCACTCTGTTTACATATCTTTAGAACATTAAGTGCGCGATGGATTTTCATTTTTTTTACAGTTAAACAATCACAAAACTGATCGTGTTAGAAACCTTGGGGTTTGTCTTTGATCCAATGTTGTCTCTTAAGGGTACAGAGATAAAGGTATATCGCAACCAGTTTGTTATGAGGTAGGAGAAGGAGCTAAGGGGCCGGAAGGCAGGAGTCTGTTGAGCATTGAGACAGTACAGAGTGAAAGAAAGGCAGGGCTACTGGACCACTATTTGATCACTATATAGCGGTGGTTCTCGGCTCCAGTCCTCGGGACCCGCTGCTCTGCACATTTTGGATGTCTCCCTTATTTAACACACCTGATTCAGACCATCAGCTCGTTAGTATAGATTCCATGAACTGAACTGAGTGTGTCAGATATGAGAGACCCGAGGACTGGAGTTGAGAACCACTGCTATATAATATACTGGAAAAAACTCAGAACGGAGTATTTGTCATTATCATTTTACCAGGTGTACACCCTATGACCAGTATTGTGTTTCAAGCTGTCTGAGACAATTCTTTAATAAAATACTTTGACGAGAATTTTACATCTCAATCGTCTCTGATTCTCCTGAAAAAAATCCACGACATTACAACTGGTACAAAACGCGGCAGCTAGATTACTGACTGGCACCAAAAAACATGAGCACATTAGCCCAGTTTTTGCCTCTCTGCACTGGCTCCCGATAAAGTTTTGTATTGATTTTAAGATTTTGCTTTATGTTTTTAAAGCTTGACATGGTTGTGCTCCCCAGTATATTTGTAATCTCCTCACTCCGTATTCTACCCCAGATCTCTTCTGTCTTCTAATCCAGTGGTTTTCAATCTGGGGGCCGCGAGATGGTGTCAGGGGGGCCCCAGTTTTATGACATACATTATACATCATACATGAAATACATTAATTTATCATGAAATCTGTGTAATTAAACCTAAAAAATAAGGCTACCAACCAAAAGCACTACTTTTTGTATAATTTAATGTTTTTTTATTTATTAAAATGTTGAGTTTTAGAACAATTTTTTGTCACAAATTTTCTTTGGGGGGCCGCGAAGGAATGCACCGTACACAAGGGGGGATGCACGCTGAAAAAGTTTGGGAAACACTGTTCTAATTAATTCCTTCTCACAGTCTCTTGTTTACATTTTAAAACTAAGGGCGATTGGACTTTTGCCGCAGCAGCTCCAAAGCTATTAAAGAGTCTTCCTCTTCATTTAAGATCCGCTCCCTCTATTTCTCTGTGTAAATCTATCTAGATTTGCTGAGAAACAGAGCATCAGAGCCAATCAGAGCAATGCTCAACATTATTATTCACGACCCATTTCAAATAAAGTAATAATAGACTATTTTAATCTAAGGACAAATCCAAGGCTTGTAAATGGATATGTAAAAACGTCTCGGGATAGTTTTTGCACTTAATAAAGCTACATAATCTCTATGTAGATATCAGAGAACAATTTATCATACTATTTCAATGCATTTGTTGGCACCTTTAAATTGAGATATTCTTGCTAGATGTGGCTATTGTTCTTACCAGATAACCACGGTGCGGGTGTTCAGCAGGCATGTATTTTGAAATGACACATGATGCACCTTGTTCACATGACGCAACGAACACATATTTTAAATTCGCGGCCCTCAGAAGAGAAGTCACCAGCCGCACTGCTAGTGGCTATTGTTGATAAAACCAGTAAAAGTGTGACACAAACTTAATTTTTTTGTGATTTCAATTCGGTTTAAAACCAGTGTAGACATATTGCTTTAATTTTTGACATTTCTGGCAGGGCATTTCAATTATCATTTTTAAATGTAAAATACATACTTTATTGGATTATTTTTTATATTTCAATAAATGTAAACTGTTACAATTTTTTTTTAAATTTATTATTTTCACCTCAAGATGACTTAAGTTAAAAACTTTAAAGTGTCTTCTTTTAAAAGAGACTAAGATTATGCTTCAATCTAGACCAAAAAATCCCAAGGTGCCCATTACATTACAAGGTGCTAAAGGGACTTTTATTTTGCTTCTCTGAGTTTGCCGTGTGCTGACGTCATAAGGAATGCGCTGCCGCTCATCTGTCGGTTGAGGGAAGAAGATTGAGGCGTTTGTGTGAGGTAAATAAAACGATGCAATATATATAATTTTTTTATCAAATGTACTTCAACAATTTACATATCACGGAAGCAATTTTAGATAATATTAGAATATTGTAATACTTTATTGTGAAGTACTGAGAGTCTTTCTCTTTTACAACAGACAGCATTTATCAGTTATCTTTGTTAATCATAAACACATGAAAAACAATGTATTTACTTTCTTCTTTAAAGCCGTTCAGTTATGTTTGTTTTCATGTACCTGCTGATGAGTTTTTCCAGAAAGTGTTGTGGAAGGTTTTTAAGGAATATCCATACATTTCATAATTAGTTGCAGATCAAGATTTAAATCTTAATTCCTTGAAAATCTTACCATTCACTGCAGACATATGTGAATTTACATCGTATTTATCTTTAATTTTAACATTAGGTGTAACCTAGTTTTGTCACATTTGTTGTATTTTTATTTTATGCATCGCCACAAGGTCTTTGAAATTAATATTTTTTAACCATGATGAACAACACAAGTGCTGAGAGTTTGTTTACCACAGAGTAAACGGTGTCATGTTATTACATTGAAGATTCTGTCATTGTTAACCCTTTATGTTTATTTGATCATAGTTCATCTATAAATACTGTGAAGAAGTCAAACAAGCAGCTGCTGTCACAACACATTCAACTACTCTACTATTCTGATCCACTGTTGTAATGATGGAGTGTGTTAAAGAAGAGACTGATCCTGAATCATTCACAATAACACCTCAACATACTCAACAACAAAGAGGTTTGTGTTTACTTTGATAATTGACTAATCTGATAAATATGTAAACATTTACTGAATTAGATTTTCCCCTTATTATAGCTAAACAAGGCACACTTCTACAGAGTTTTAGTAATATAATCTATGATTTTGATATTTTAAGACTTGAATAAAAACGTTTGTGCAGCTTTTAAATAGTAAAACATCTTTACATGTCAAAATATAAATAAACAAAATGAATCTTCAGGGATGTGCTGGTGAGGAAACTTTGCCACAGATTAATAAACTCATTTTAATCTTCAACTTTAGACCTTGATTAGAATTAACATTGTGGGCTGGTTTCCCGGATAGGGATTATCTTAAAGGTGCAGTGTGTTAATTTTTGTGGCATCTAGTGGTGAGGTTACGCATTGCAACCAACGGCTTAGTCCACTGCTCACCCCTCACTTTTGAAACGCATAGAGAAGCTATGTTAGCCGCCACGAAACAAACATATTATCGTCGGAGACAACTTAGTAAAAAAAGGTTTGTCCGTTAAGGGCTTCTGTAGAAAACATGGCGGCACAAAATGGCGGCTTCCATGTAAGGGGACCCTCGTGTATGTAGATAAAAACAGCTCATTCTAAGGTAATAAAAACATATCGGTTTATAAAGAAAGGTCTTTCTACACCCCTAATCATATAGTTTTGTATATTATTTTGCATTTATGTAAAGAGATTCTTCTAAAAATTACACACTGCACCTTTAAAACAGGACTATGCCTTAGTTTTATTATGAAATATAACTAGTTTGAACAAACATGCCTTACTAAAAACATTACTTGTGAGCATTTTGAGGCGAAACAAAGGGCACTGATGTATTTTAAGATATGTCAGTGGAAGTTGTTTTCAGTTTGGACAGCTCTTAAATTTATTTTAGTCTAGGATTATTCTAATCCCTGTCTGGGAAACTGTCTCTATTTGTTATTAACTAAATATATAATCTATTTGATATGAAAAGTGATATTCATGCATTGCTACAATAATATAAAAAAAAATTTTCTTACTTCAAAACAGGTGCTTAGTATGTGGTTCAGGGAGACGCATTTAGTATAGCTTTGAACAATGGCAGAATAACAAAACCACAGTGCAGAATTCAATATTAGAAATATTTGTTATAATGTAATGTCATAGAAACACACCTTGTGCCATCATGAAAAATTAAGCATAATTTTCATTAGATAAGATTAAGAACATGCAGTGTCATGAATAATTATGTGACAGGTCGTCAATGTAAATAATAAGTTTAAACCCAGAAGATGAAAATTGTGCAAACTCTCAATAACCTGGCTTTTCCATCTGTTAAAATGATCGGGTACTATCATCCACCTCTGTTAACATTTCAGAAAATGTTGTTATTATTTCATGACCCTTTAGATGATTCATTCAAATAAATCAGGCAGTCATCTGTCACATATTTCCTCCTTTATAGATCACAAGTCAGCATGCTGTTAAAGCAGTACCTTGTAAGTCTAGCTTGCGGGGTCCCCCTACAGTTGGGAAACAGTATTGTCTTCTACTACTGTCGTAAAATCTGTCATGGTTACGCCAGGCCAGGGGATATACGTGCGAAACCCATGAACTCTGCATATATTTCAGCATATTATATATTAAATTATATGACATATTTATACAACATACAATATATACACACTATATACAATATTATTTCCATGTTTTTTTTCAAACGCCAAAAGATCACGTTGCTCACGTTTACAAGCCAGCGTTATTATAGTAGCCTATTGTCTACTGTTTTACAGAATGGATATGCCAATTAAATTTTTGTGTTGAAAATCAATGTTTGTGTGGTAGGTAATAGCCATATATCGTCAATATCATAATGACAAGCTACCATAGATGAATCTGCAAAGTTGAAAAATCGATTTGCATTATAGCCTGAGGCAAGACACTTTCACCAGAAAAATTAATAAACAAACATGATTATCAGCCTGCAGTCATCAGGCTAGTTAGCCTAAAAGATTAATTTGTCCATCTAATAATGTATTATTTACTTGCAAGAATGTAGCCTCTACCAAAATTGTACACGCGATTTAGACATAGGCTTATAATAAAAATAATAGTAATAATAATAATTTGCTCCTCTACTAGCATTACTTGATTCATGAAAAGAAATGGAGGACCAGATAGCTTTCGTAACATAGTCAGGCAGACAACAAATTACTTCAATACTTACTAGTCTAACAGCATGACGTCATAAGTCAGCATCGGTCGAGCAGGCCTCCGCCTCCTTTAGCTCACGTCAGCTAGCAATTGCTGTACGGATGTTTATCCTCGTATCCTCGCCTTTAATTTTGTCACTCTCTTCCTAGACTCCTCAGACAAAACCTTTGCCGCCTTTGGTTTTATTGCTTTAAAAGTATTCCTCATAATGCACTGTAAGTTGCACTGTAAGTTGATTTGGATAAAAGTAATGTAATATGATCACCAGGTTTGTACACACTGCAGGAGGGATTTTGGCCCACTCCTCCACACAGATCTTCTCTAGATCAGTCAGGTTTCTGGCCTGTCGCTGAGAAACACGTTTGAGCTCCCTCCGAATATTCTCTATTGGGTTTTAGGTCTGGAGACTTGGCTAGGCCACGCCAGAACCTTGATATGCTTCTTACAGAGCCACTCCTTGGTTATCCTGGCTGTGTTCTTCGGGTCATTGTCATGTTGGAAGACCCAGCCTCGACCCATCTTCAATGCTCTAACTGAGGGAAGGAGGTTGTTCGCCAAAATCTCGCAAAACATGGCCTCGGTCATCCTCTCCTTAATACAGTGCTGTCGCCCTGTCCCATGTGCAGAAAAACACCCCCAAAGCATGATGCTACCACCCCCATGCTTCACAGTAGGGATGGTGTTCTTGGGATGGTACTCATCATTCTTCCTCTACAAACACGTTTAGTGGAATTATGACCAAAACATTATATTTTGGTGTCATCTGACAACATGACTTTTTCCCATGACTCCTCTGGATCATCCAAATGGTCATTGGCAAACTTAAGACGGGCCTGGACATGTGCTGGTTTAAGCAGGGGAACCTTCTGTGCCATGCATGATTTCAAACCATGACGTCTTGGTGTATTACCCAGCTCTTGGTGTTCCCAGCTCTTTTCAAGTCAATGACCAGCTCCTCCTGTGTAGTTCTGGCCTGATTTCTAACCTTTCTTAGGATCATTGAAACCACGAGGTGAGATCTTGCATGGAGCCCTAGTACGAGGGAAATTGACAGTCATGTTTAGCTTCTTCCATTTTCTAATGATTGCTCCAACAGTGGACCTTTTTTCACCAAGCTGCTTGGCAATTTCCCCGTAGCCCTTTCCAGCCTTGTGGAGGTGTACAATTTTGTCTCTAGTGTCTTTGGACAGCTCTTTGGTCTTGGCCATGTTAGTGGTTGGATTCTTACTGATTGTATGTTGTGGACAGGTGTCTTTATGCAGCTTACGACCTCAAACAGGTGCATCTAATTTAGGATAATAAATGGAGTGGAGGTGGACATTTTAAAGACTAACAGATCTTTGAGGGTCAGAATTCTAGCTGATAGACAGGTGTTCAAATACTTATTTGCAGCTGTATCATACAAATAAATAGTTTAAAAACTCATACATTGTGATTTCTGGATTTTTTTAGATTATGTCTCTCACAGTGGACATGCACCTACGATGACAATTTCAGACTCCTCCATGATTTCTAAGTGGGAGAACTTGCAAAATAGCAGGATGTTCAAATACTTATTTTCCTCACTGTAAATGTAAATATGATGGTATTGAATATGACCGAGTTTCTTTTTTTGCATTGTGATATTAAATTGGAATTTGCTTTCTCATTTGACAATTTTATACATGTTGCTATGTTTATTTCAGACTTGGTGGAAGTAAAAAAGGAAGATCAAGATCACAACGAAATGAAGGATGAAGATCAGGACCACAATTATATGACTGACAGCTTCTCAGAAACTGATGAGAAATCCCCTCAAGAAAGGGATGAAGCCAAAAATGTTTTTGCATGCCATCTTTGTGGTAAGACTTTCTCACTAAAAGGGCAACTAATGCTTCACATAAGGATTCACAATGGTGAAAGGCCTCACGCTTGCTCCCAATGTGAAAAGACTTTCATCCTAAAATGTCAACTTCGGTATCACATGATGATTCACACAGGTGAGAGGCCTTTTGCCTGCCCTCAGTGTGATAAAAGTTTCATTTTTAAAGCAAGACTTAATAGTCACATAAAGACGCACACTAATGAAAGGTCGTACGTCTGCCCTCAATGTGAAAAGACTTTCACATGTAACGGATATCTTAAGAAGCATATGATAAGGCACAATCAGTCAAATTCGTTCTCTTGCCCTCAATGTGAAAAGACTTTCACATGTAAAGCATATCTTAAGAAGCATATAATCACTCACACTCAGACAGAGCATTTCTCTTGCCCTCAATGTGAAAAGAGTTACACATGTAAAGGACATCTTAAGAAGCATATGATAAGGCACATTCAGACAAAGTCTTTCTCTTGCCCTCAATGTGAAGAGACTTGCACAAGTAAAGGACATCTTCAGAAGCATATGATAAGTCACATTCAGTCAGTGTCTTTATCGTGCCCTCAGTGTGGACAGAGTTTTTCACAGAAGAGAGACTTTAATACTCACGTGAGACGCCACACTAGAGACAAGCATTACACGTGCTCTCATTGTGAAAAGAGTTTCTCTTCTAAAACACATCTAGAGAATCACATACGAATTCACACTGGAGAGAAACCTTTTAAGTGCCATCAGTGTGATAAGAGCTTTAAACAACAGGGAGCTCTTCAGTATCACCTACGAGTTCATACAGGTGAGAGGCCTTTCTCATGCCATCTGTGTGGTAAAAGTTTTAAAGACAACGTAAAACTTACGTATCACATCAGAGTTCATACAGGTGAGAAGCCTTTCTCGTGCCCTCTGTGTGATAAGAGTTTTAGACAAAAAGACCAGCTTAAGTATCACATCCGACTTCATACAGGTGAGAGACCTTTTTCGTGCCATCTGTGTAATAAGAGTTTCATACAGGCACGAGGTCTCAAAGGTCATCTGCTGATTCACTCGAATGAAAGGCCGTTTAGCTGTGATCAGTGCAATAAGAAGTTTGTTTCATCATGGTTACTGAAAAGGCACCTAAAGACTCATTCAGATGAGAGATGAGATGTATTTGGTCATAAAGCACAATAACTAAGAATTGAAAACCCATAGACTGGAGTGAGGTGAGACTGAGCCCATTGTCTTTTCGCAGGGGCATAAAAAGTATTAAAGGGGTGGTAAACCGGCATGTTTTGATGGTTTGATTGTGTTTTGTGCACTGTAACATGTGGTCATGCTTTGTTTTGAAACAAAAAGCATTATTTTTCAAATATTTTACCTTTATTCTTCACTGCTGTTTCCATCCATGTAAAGGCATGCTGTCAGATTTTATGGTCTGTCATTCAAAGTTACAGGGGAAATAAAAACGACCATCTAACAAAACAAGGCACACTGTTTATTGAGTGATCGTGTTGAAAATGGTTTCGTAGTAACGTGTTTGCTATTGTATGAAATTTGGGCATGTAAGAGTGGCAAAGTTTTATTTTGGAGGCTGTTTACAACTGGCAGCCACAAAAGACCGCCTGCTCTCTAACTAATGATCTGATGTAATGTACTGAGCACAATGTTTTTCCATTGGACATGACTTCTAGCACGAACCCACAGTGTTCAGCGCAATCTTTAGGCTTCCATTAATAAAATATGAATTAAACTGGGTCATTGCTTTTGCTAATCAATGCAATCTTTTCCCGGGCCATCATATGACTGGAACTCCTCATATTAGCGCATGTTATTTTCTTCAATGGAAATATATGAACTCCTACTTTTTTCAGTATTGAACGCTATTGGCTGTTCACTGAAAACGTCAGCCTATCATGTGCATACAAATGATAAATAATCATAAACTAAGGGTTTAAACCAGACCAGAGTTGAGAAAGAAAGTTGCAGAGTTGTCCCGAATTAACTCAGGTTGGATTTTTTTGGGGTTTTGTTAACTCAAAACTTACTCTGCAACTCGGAGTTTGTTCAGCTTGCTTCATGCAACTGGCCAATGGACTCTCCACTTCAGTTCCAACCACTAGTTTTTTACAGGGTTCTGGTTAAGGGACCTTGATTTTGTGCTCAGATGTTTGTTTTGGATAGAAGATCCAGCTACATCTGCTCTTCTTACCAATGTGCACACGGATCCTAAATCTACCAATTGTATGACAACACTAACCTTAACTAACTCCTAATCATGCACTCTTGATCCAGCACCTACTTTCCTGTTGAAAGACCATACATTGGCCATCTCTGCCCCTATCGCTCACCTTATTAACATTTAATTTATCTCCTGTACTGTGCCTGTGTCACAAAAGACTGCTGCTGCTACTCCCATACTTAAAAAGATTAATCTGGACCCTACAGATTTATCCAACTACCTCCCTATTTCCAACTTGCCATTTATTTCAAAAATCATGGAAAAGGCTGTGGCCTCTCAGCTGCAATCATTCCTTTCTGGTAATAGTCTGTATGATAATTTTCAGTCTGGCTTCTGCCAACAGCATAGCACAGGCCCTGCATTATCCTGGTTTTCTTCTTATCTCACGGGCAGGCAATTTCACATTTCATTACATAATTTCAAATCTCCTACTGTCTTACTTAAACAAGGTGTTCCTCAGGGCTCTGTACTTGGTCCACTATTATTCATCATATATATTCAGCCGCTTGTTAACATCATTCGTCGACATGGCTTTAGATATCACTGTTATGCAGATGATAATAGAAGTTATATACTGCCTGTCAACCAGACTCTGAACATGTAAAATCTTTACTCTCTTTTTTTTGTTAATGAGTTAAAACTGTGGCTACACTCAGACTTTCTTAGCCTGAATTTGGATAAAACCGATATTCTGATAACTGGTCCTCCATCTCTAACAAAATCAGCTCTGTGGACTGTACTATTGACCTGGATGCTACTATTATTTTTCTCTCTGATACTGTGAGAAATTTAGGTATCATACTCGACCCCGCACTGTCCTTTGACGCTCATATTCGAAGCCTCTCCAAAACGTGTTTTTTTCATTTGCCACATTGCCAAGCTGATCACTTCGGTCTTCAAATGCTGAACTTCTATGTATTCCCCGCTACCGTCTATCCTCTATCGGTGACGGATCATTTTCTGTCATTGCTCCGACATTATGGAACTCTCTCCCTTTTTCACTTAGAGTCATTGCTTCCTTGTCTGAATTTAAATCACTGTTTAAGACCCACCTGACCTGTTCAACTTACACTATCAGTATAAGAAGCACTTACGCTATTTGCAATGTGGAGTCTGTGGTTTATGTATTGTGATCTATGTAGAGTTCTATCACTTCTACTGATTATTTTGTGCTTCATATATGTATCGGCCTGTCCTCTGTTATTCTCTCATGCAGCTGCATGAGACTCTCGTCCTGGGCAAATGTCCGACGAATAGGTATCTGTATTATGTCTATCTTTGTTGAAATTCTGTATCTATGAAGCGTCCTTGAGCTTGGGAAAGGCGCTATATAAATTAAACATTATTATTATGCTAAAGTTTGTTCAGTTCTTCCAGCTTTATACATTGGGGATATTTATTTAAAAAATGATGAATTTACTAACAATTATATAAGACAGGTCATTTTAAAAGCTTGTTATCCCTGTCAAGTTAAGAGAAATAAATAAGATCAATAAATTGTACTATGTTAAACCTTTCTTTGCTATCTACTTATGTAGAATAATTACATTTCCCTTTGTGTTGTATCTATATTTTTGTATAAAATAAAAAATGTCATTACAATCTTGTGTGCTTGTTGTATAAAAGCATTTTTTTGAAGATTGTTTTCTCTCTGATAAGTGTGGTCAAAAGTTTAAATGACAACAACATTTTTGATGCTTGAAGCAAAATTGGAGCGATGTAGAAAGGGTGAAATGCTTTTTAACTAAAAAAATGATATTAGAAGATATAGCGCCGAAAGATCATCATTATAAATGGATGTGTTATGCGTACAGCTGCATTGTGTAGATGCGCTGCTCGTTTTAAACGACAGAAATGGTCAAATGTCTCTAATGCAGACTTTTATTTTAGCTGGAAATAATATGGAAGATGAACATAATAATGCTAACACCATGAGGTAATGCTATCTGTTTGCTCTATCGTACACTGATAAAATCATGTTTGTATCTCCTGGTGGATAACTGCAATACTAAAATATTAGTTCGATTTTACCTATCTCAAACTAGGGCTGAAACTAACAATTATTTTCATAATCAATTGATCGGGCGATTTTTTTTTTCCTCTCTCGAATAATCGTCTAATCTGATAAATATGTAAACATTTACGTATTAGATTTCCCCTTTATTATGAAAGGGATAATTCACGGCTAGCCATCTTAATGCACGACGTAGCAGTATTTTATGACCCTTTAAATGATTAATAAATCAGGCAGTTATTTATCACATGTGCTCCTTTATAGCTCACAGATCAGCATGCTGATAAAAGTATACCTCATAATGCACTCCCAGATCAAATAAAAGTAGTATTTAATGTTTTAAATAAATACTTAAAATTCAAGTAATATGTTTTTAATACATTTAAAGTGCATTAAAAATATGTCAAATAGTTTTTAATGTATTTCAAAAAAGTAGAAGTTTGTTGGTAATAAATATATGCTTAATTACACTTTTTAAAAGTATGCTAAAATCAAGCATACTTTTAATGTATTAGTTTACTGAGTGTACTTAAATAAACTGTATTTTAGTGCACTTTTTTCACATGGGCTGTTAGTTAATTTGGATAAAATGAATCTAATATGATTATAATATAAATGTAAATATGATGGTATGTCCGAATTTAATTTTCTTTTTTTTGCATTGTGATATAAAATTGGAATTTGCTTTCTTATTTGACATTTTTTACATGTTATTATGTTTATTTCAGACTTGGAAGTGAAAGAGGAAGATCAAGAACACAAAGAAATGAAGGATGAACATCAGGACCACAATTATATGGCTGCCAGCTGCTCAGAAACTGATCAGAAATCCCCTCAAGAAAGAGTTGAAGCCAAAGATGTTTTTGCATGCCATCTGTGTGATAAGACTTACTCACTAAAAGTAAACCTAACACGTCACCTAAAGCTTCACGATGAAAGGCCCCATGCATGCTCCCAGTGTGAGAAGACTTTCCTCCATAAAAGTCAACTTCGGTATCACATGATGAGTCACACAGGTGAGAGGCCTTTTGCTTGCCCTCAGTGTGATAAACGTTTCATTAGTAAAGGAAGACTTAATACTCACATAAAGACTCACACTAATGAAAGGCTGTACGTCTGCCCTCAATGTGAAAAGACTTTCACATGTAAAGACTATCTTAAGAAGCATATAATCACTCACACTCAGACAGACTTTTTCTCTTGCCCTCAATGTGATAAGAGTTACACAAGTAAAGGACATCTTAAGGATCATATGATAAGGCATATTCAGACAAAGTCTTTCTCTTGCCCTCAATGTGAAGAGACTTGCACAAGTAAAAGACATCTTAAGAAGCATATGAGAAGTCACATTCAGTCAGTGTCTTTCTCATGCCCTCAGTGTGAAAAGAGCTTTTCAAAGAAGAGAAACTTTAATAACCACCTGAGACGCCACACTAGAGATAAGCTTTACACATGATCTTATTGTGTAAAGAGTTTCTCATCTAAAACATATCTGGATCACATACAAATTCACACTGGAAAACCTTTCAAGTGCCCTTAGTGTGATAAGAGCAACAGGGAGCTATCACATACGAATTCATACAGGTGAGAGACTTTTCTCTCTGTGTGGTAAAAGTTTAAAACAAAAAGAATATCTTATGCATCGCATGGAGGTTCATACTAAGGATTTGCAGTTTTGTCAAAATTTCCTTTTGAGAATTCCTCAAATCTAAAAAACAAATTGATTAATCGTGGACGGGGCATGGACGAGGGTCAAAAATGAATGTTGAATAAACTATGACTGAAACCACAAACAGGAATAGATCTGCTTTCTTTTTTAAAAATTTAATATTTTTTTTACCTCTAGATGACTCACAATTCTGATTTTTATCTCAGAATTCTGACTTTACATCTCAGAATTTTGAGATACAAAGTCAGAATTTTATTTTATTATTTTTTACAACATGGCGGAAACGAGCTTCCATATTAAAAAGAGGTAAATGTATGGATCACTTTTCCACCCCCCTCCAACTTTTTTTCTTTAATTGGAAAGTCAAATGTACATACAATAACAGGCCTGCAATAGATAAAATAAACCACAATTGTCAAAGGCAGACACATTGCACCATCAACAGTCACAATTCATATATGAAAATACAAAGAAGTGCACTGAATAAAATGATTCATTCAATAAGTTTAAGGTAAGTGGTCACAATCAATTTATTTAAGCTACACAGCAAAATCTGGAACCTCAAAATAAATCTATAAGGGTTAATTTCAACACTTTAAAAGTGTCTCATGGGGTCCACTCCCAATAGAGTTATTTTAACACTTTTGAAAGTAATTCAAAAATTACCCCATGATTGACTCTCACCCTCACCCCCTTTCAGATGAGCACATTTGGAGTTATTTTAATAAATATCTTTGCTCTTCCAAGCTTTATAATGGTAGAAAACAGCAATCAGGGAACAACCGGAGCCCTTCTGATGACATGGTAAAACTTTTTTTTTAAATCGTGGCCACGAATTGGCAATTCGTTCCCACGAGTTATTAAATCGTGCGCACGTTTTAGTAATTCGTTCCCTCGTTTAAGCTGGATCGTGCGCACGATTTAGTAATTCGTTCCCTCGTTTAGGCTGGATCGTGCCCACGTTTTGTTGGCTCGTTCCTTTGATTGGGTTGAATCGTGGCCACGTTTTGTGAATTGGTGCCCAGAATTTCATTTAAACCATCTGGGCTGCGTTCCCCGAAACCTTCCTAGCTCTACGTCGTTCTCAAGTTGTACCCCAAGCTGTACCTTATCGTTAATACGTGTTTCCCGAAACGTTCTTAGTTACGTATCACTTCTGTAAGTCGTTCGTTCGGAAGGTTGGTCTGGAGCAATCTTAGCTATACCTTATCCCACTTGACTCCGCTAGGGGCCATGACTGTGATAAAAGCGTGTGTAGATTGCAGTCTATATAACTAAATATCTGTTTTAAAAAAAAATGTTGAAGTACACTCCGTGTTAAATTAGGCATTTTTTATTTATTTAAAGAATAAAACATTCACATAATTAGACATTATTACACTGATGGTTGTTAGATTTTTTATATTTTTTTCCAAAGGAACATCAGCTGTGAACTATTATTACAGGCTAAAGAAACTATTAAAAAAAGATTTTGGGTGGAGGAGTTGGTGAAACTATGGCAGGCAGCTATACAGCGAATCTTACTATTTCAGTTGAGCATTTCATATCCGTTAAATCTTTAGTTTACCGGCTATTTTAGCTGCAAATAAAACAAATCAAGTTAAAAAATTGCATGCCACGGGAGCACATTCATCACGAAATCATAATTGTTGATTTTCCTAAATATTATTATTGATGTTAATTCGACTTTGCATCGAAGTTTTTTTAATGTTTTATAACTTTGAGGCAACTGCATGCCATATTCTTTATAAACATTAAAAAGAAAATGCTCCACTTGATAATTGCTTGTATAAGGTCAACAAATTTTCCACATTAAAACTAATCAAAGCTTAAACCTAAAACAATCATACTATATATTTATATATCATATAATATATATTTTATGTTATATTTAAGGTAAACAGACAGGCGCGTCTCCAGAAATGCGTCTATTAAGCGTTATCCGCATTGTAAACGTGCTGCTTGCGCAGTGTCCAAACACATAAACGCGTGAACTAATGAACAACAATTTGTTTCTCTATATTTTAAGTGTAATGCCAAGCCAGGTGACTTGCACGACCCACCTTATTTCCCTGTGCAATGCATTTATTGGGAACCCCTAATATAAATTATCCTTTAAAGTGAAGGAATAATGGATGCATTTGAGCAGTTTATGCATTATACTTTTGGACATGAAGTTGCGAGTTTTGCACGGGTTTGATATGAAATAAAATATACAAGGCTTATATTTAGTTGTTTGCAATTTGAAATATTTTTACCAGATATTCCTAATAAATGTAACTTGAACTATTTCTGAAATGTTTCTTTAATAAATAACACCGCTCTCTGATAACGCAGCGAAGTACCTATTACATAAAGTGAACAATTGATTGTCGAGCAATCGATATCAACCTATTCAGCACCATCGCCATGGACAGCACCTGCTAACGTCGTACGTAAGAAAGTATACCCTAGAAACCCGCTAAGGTACAGTTCGGGAAACACGCCTAGAAAAGGTAAACCTGTAGTTAAGGTTTAACTTAAGAGTCTTCGTAGCGCGCTAAGAGTCAACGTTAACGGGAAACGCAGCCCTTGGACTCATGTCATTCTGGCGGGCGTTTTAGCATAGTGAGCGTTTATTACCATGGGTACATCTCTTGAGTCTAAAATGTCATCATTACCGAAAGCTTGTTATTATAGTTTATAAAGCTTACAATTTTATTTTATACAAAACGGTAAAATACTTTTCACAGCACTTTAGCTCAGTGGTCAGGGGTTCGAACCCAGGGAATACATATACTGATTAAAAATATACCTCTTAATGCACTGTAAGTCAGTTTGGATAAAAGCATCTGCTAGATGCTTAAATGTAATGGTATTGAATATAAGTGAATGTTCTTTTCTTGGGTTCTAATATATTGAATTGGAATTAGCTTTCTCATTTGACATTTTTTTTTAAATGTTACTTTGTTTATTTCAGACTTGATGGGAGTGAAAGAGGAAGATCAGGAACACAATGAAATTAAGGATGAACATCAGGACGACAATTTTTTGACTGACAGCTGCTCAGAAACTGAGGAGAATTCATCTCAAGAAAGTACTAAAGCCAAAAATGTTTTTGCATGCCATCTTTGTGCTAAGACTTTCTCAAGAAAAGGGTACCTAAGGTATCACCTAAAGATTCACAGTGGTGACAGGCCTCACGCATGCTCCCATTGTGAGAAGACTTTCATCCAAAATAGCCACCTCATGTTTCACATAAAGCAGCACGCCCTGGGCAGTAGCGACTCAACTCCCAGTTGGTCCAGTTGATTTGGAGATGTTTCGGCGAAGCACAGGTAGGTCTGTTTGCCTTCCCAGTGACAACCCACTGCCACCTGTTTTCTCTCTAACCAAGGGAACACTCGGTTCAGAGAGGAGCGTGACCTACTAGTGGCTCCATACTTGCCCACCAGGACGTGGTTTCCGGAACTCCTGCTCCTCACAACAGCCCTCCCAGGCAGATTCCGAGAGGAAGGACCTTCTTTCTCATGGAGGGGCACAAAGTGGACCCCATGTCCAGACCTGTGGAATCTCTATGTATGGTCTTTGGACAGGACGTGGAAGTTCTAAGTGGCTAACCCCAGGAGGTAGCCAACACCATCGCTTTAGCCCGATCACCATCCACAAGACACGCTTATGCGCTGAAATGGAACCTTTTTGTTAACTGGTGTTCCTCTCTTTAAAAGGAGCACCGGAGATGCCCGATCAACATCGTGCTTTCTTTCCTTCAGCAGCGGCTGGAGAGGAGGCTGCACCCCTCCACCATCAAAGTATACTTTCAAACTTGTCAGTTTCTGTTAAAAAGTGGTGGGGACAAAAGATCAGATGAAAAAACATTACAGCAGGATGGGAAAAATATTGAATAACTGCGCATCAAAAATGGCACAAAACAACACAAAAATACTCAGCATAAATCCCTCAACAATGTCGACAGCACGTGTAACAGTCCCTGCAACACTAGCTCAACCGAACAGTGCCAAAGCACCATACTGTAGAAAACAGCAGCGCGTTAAGTCAATGATTACAATGAAATTCATTACCTATATATAAAAAAACACACCATAAGCATACAACGCAACATATGTCACCCTGGACCACAAAACCAGTCGTAAGTCGCACAGGTATCGCTTGATTTTTCAGAACATTTTAACCAAATGCTTTCAAAAAGTGGTTGGGACAGAATAAGCCATTTCAAAAAGTGCTGTCCCCAGCGTCCCCAGTGACACATATGGTGATGGTTATTACAGCTCTTTCATTAAAACATTTAATAATTTCACAGCAGATTTAAAGTGCATGATTACTGCAAGTACCTACAATTACTGATCATTTTGAGAAAACTTTGATGTGACTTAAAGCATTTTCACTTGACATTAAATAGCAGAGAATAAAGCAATTGACCTTTAAAGGGACTTTTATTGTGATTTTTAAGGGACTTTTATTATGCTTCCTGGATCATTGCGTGTGGTGACGTCATAAGGAGTGCGCTGCCGCTCGTTTGTCGCGTGAGGAAAGATAAAGGTGTCTGTTTGAGGTAAATAAAACCATATAAAATCCCCCACTACTTATTGTATTCAAAAATGACTTTAAATGTTTTTCCAAAGCCCTTAATAAGATGAAAGGTAAGAGTGCTATGAAGCTGCTTGACTTATTGACATCATTTAACTTGTTGTGATATTGCCCCTAATATTTATCTTCATGTAAATTATAATTTCAGATTTCTATTTATTTTTTTCTAATTTTTCTTGTGTTGAGCCTGTAATACTTAACTACACTGTGAATGTTGTTTACTTTTGTACTCAATAAAAAAAACATATAAAATATGATTACATTTTTTAACAAATGTACCCTGACATCATAAATGTTACTGAAGCAACTTTAGTGTTTAGATATATTAAAAATATTGTAATACTTTAATGTAAAAGTACTAGAGTAGATCTCTTTTACAACAACAATGAGTTACGTTTGGTCTCTGAAACATGAACACACGATGAAGAACAAATGTTTACTTTCTTTTTTAAACCATTAACGTATATATGTTTTTTAGAGCTGGGCATAGATTAATCTTATACAAAATAAAAGTAATTTTTTGCATAAAATATGAGTTTGTGCTGTGTGTAATTATTGTGTATATATACACACACACACACACACACGTATTTAGGAGACATTTAACATTCGTATATATATTTATTTAGATTTTTATATATTCTAAATTGTATATAAATAAAAAACGATATTTAAATAAAAAAATTATTAAATGTATATATATATGTATGTATGTATGTATGTATGTATGTATGTATGTGTGTGTGTTTAAATATACATAATATTTACACACATAACAAACTCATATTTTATGCAAAAAATTATTTTTATTTTGTATGAGATTAATCTAGATTAATCTATGCCCAGCACTAATGTTTTAATAAACTTGTTTATTTTTGAGTAACTGTTTTTGATTTTTAGGGAAAATACATACACAGTTCATAGTTGCCGTTGCAGATCAAATTAAGATTTACATCTTAATTCCTTGAAAACCTTACTATTCACTTCAGCTGTATTTGAATTTAACATTATATTAAGACTTTTATTTTAACATGAATTAGGTGTTGCCTAGTGTTGTCCATAGACATTAAAGAAATAACTAGACCGCGTTTTTCCTCTGCTGCAAAACGTCATTGCGCCGCCATATTGGCAGTGGCAAAAGTAGCCTGCAAACAAATGCGATTGAATGGGGGAGATGCGACTTTTAAAAACAATAACTTTTACATTTCTTAACCGTTTTCTGTGATTTTTGTTTGTTTGTGTGGAGTACATAAATGTTTAGTACAGTTGTTTACAATCTCGATTGTTTAGAATTAGATTGACTACGCTTGGCTCAGAGCAACTCCTAAAATGAAATGTGTTTATGTATTTCTATGTGTCATGTTATTCCATTAAAGATTCTGTCATTGTTAACCCTTTATGTTTATTTGATCATAGTTCATCTATAAATACTGTGAAGAAGTCAAACAAGCAGCTGCTGTCACAACACATTCAACTACTCTACTATTCTGATCCACTGTTGTAATGATGGAGTGTGTTAAAGAAGAGACTGATCCTGAATCATTCACAATAACACCTCAACATACTCAACAACAAAGAGGTTTGTGTCTAATCTTCATTTATCATTAATAACTGATAAAGTGTCAGGCTCTGGTTATAAAAAACATTAAAGATGTATAATATTATAGTGAGATTTAAGGTAAAGGGTTGTGAAACTCTTTGAATATGACAGAAATAGATTTTTCTTTTTTGCATTCTAATATTACATTTGCTTTCTCAGACTTGGAAGTAAAAGAGGAAGGTCAAGAATGCAAAGAACTGAAGGATGAAGATCAGGACCACAATTATACGACTGACAGCTGCTCAGAAACTGATCAGAAATCCCCTCAAGAAAGAGTTAAAGCAAAAAATGTTCTTGAATGCCATTATTGTGGTAAGACTTTCTCAAACAGAGGGCACCTAACAAGTCACCTAAAAACTCACACTGAGGCGCCTCACGCTTGCTCCCACTGTGAGAAGACTTTCATCCATAGAAGTAAACTGGTGGATCACATGAAGAGTCACACAGGTGAAAAGCCCTTTGCCTGCCCTCAGTGTGATAAACGTTTCAGTATTATAGGAAGACTTAATGCTCACATAAAGACTCACAGTACTGAAAGGCCGTACGTCTGCCCTCAATGTGGAAAGAGTTTCTTATTTAAAACAAATCTAAAGAACCACATACGCATTCACACTGGCGAGAAACCTTTTAAATGCCCTCAGTGTGATAAGAGTTTTAAACAAAGGGGACCTCTTAAGCATCACATACGAATTCATACAGGTGAGAGACCTTTCTCATGCGATGTGTGTGGTGAAAGTTTTAAAACAAATGAATATCTTAAATATCACATGCGAGCTCATACAGGTGAGAAGCCATTCTCATGCGACATTTGTGGTAAAAGCTTTAAAAAAAATGAATATCTTAAGAATCACATACGAATTCATACAGGTGAGAGCCCTTTCTCATGTGATGTGTGTGTTAAAAGTTTTAAAACAAATGAATATCTTAAATATCACATGCGAGCTCATACAGGTGAGAAGCCATTCTCATGCGACGTTTGTGGTAAAAGTTTTAAAACAAATGAATATCTTAAAAATCACATTCGAGTTCATACAGATGAGAAGCCTTTCTCATGCGACGTGTGTGGTAAAAGTTTTAAAATTAAAGAATATCTCAAGCATCACATGCGAGTTCATAACGCTGAGAAGCCTTACTCATGTGACGTGTGTGGGAAAAGTTTTAAAATAAAAGAATATCTTAGGGAACACATGCGAGTTCATAACGCTGAGAAGCCTTTCTCATGCGACGTGTGTGGTAAAAGTTTTAAAATGAAAGAATATCTTAAGGATCACATGCAAATTCATACAGCTGAGAGCCCTTTCTCATGCGACGTGTGTGGTAAAAGTTTTAAAAAAAAAGACTATCTTAGGGAACACGTGCGAGTTCATACAGCTGAGACCCCTTTCTCATGTGACGTGTGTGGTAAAAGATATAAGCAAAAAGTATATCTTATGAATCACATGCGAATTCATACTAGGAATGTGCAGGTTTGTCAAATTTTCATTTTGAGTACTCCTCGAGTCTTAAAGGTGCTCTAAGTGAATTCGCTTAGAGCTCCTTTAAAAACAAGTTGATTAATCGGAAGGCAAGCATAAGGGGCAATGCGTACGCATCATGGTGAAAATGTAAATATATATTTTAAAATACTTAAACTGATATATCTGTTTCACGTTTCACACTGATCATACCTAACCAGGTGTTAAGAGATAACCCTTGGGTACTCATAATCTCAGGTTTTACGCTGTGCATTCCTAATGTTTTATTTGCATATTTGCAGTTGCAACAGTCAAGATTGAATAAAAAGCAATGTCAAACTGACTAAATTAAAATAGCTGCTGCCACTTTAAATAACTGCTTGTCTTGCACTTCCGCATCGGTGACAAACAGCTCGCTTTTTGTGAGCAAGGGCTACCACATTTTTTACTTGTTGATTTTATTTCATTGATTTATTGACTTTTTGATTTATTTTATTGGTTGATATGTTTTTATAGTTTTTTAACATACTTAAAAGAATCCAAGAAAATACAGAAAATGTATAGAAAATGTGCGGGCAATCTGTTGAAGACCACTGATCTAGAGCATGTTATTTAAATGAGTGATTTTTTTGTATAGTTGTTTCATTGTACTTTTAAATAAATAATGCAACATGTATAATCTTGTTGTGTTCCTTTCCTTTTGAATTGATACCTAATCATTGGTGAACTTCAGAAACGGCTATTTGGTATTTGTCAAACAAATTAGAAGTCAACTTGACAAAGGTGGTGCTGTGTTTTTAGATCTTGCAGAGGCTTTTGACACAGTGAATAATAATTGTCTAATTTCCAAACTTCAGAAATTATATTTATGAACTAGTTCCTTGATGTAGATGTAATCATACCCCACTAATAGGAAAGAATGTACAAGAGTGATTATTAAGTGCTCTTTTGCTAGCTGTCCTACAGGGGTTCCTCAAGGGTCAATTTTAGGACCGATTTTATTTAGCATTTATATTGATGATAATGTATGCAGATGATACTGTGCTTTTTACTCATGCAAGAACTTAGGAACTAGCTTCAAGCAAACTGTTGTAAGAGCTGTAAGGTGGTGCCAAACCCTGACAGAAGGTATTTCCTGAAGCCAGCAGCAAATGGCTGAATCCACAGGAAACCGCTTCCTAATTCCTGTTGAATTATCATCTGAAACCTTCTTCAAAGAATTCACATCTACCCCGAAACCTTCCTCAAAGAATTCACATCTACCCCCCCAAGACAGTTACCCCATGGTGTGGGACAGAGTCACACCCGACCACACTTTCTTGTCCCCCTCTCCTCATGTTCTAAAAGCAATACATTCTACATGTACAAAGAATGTGAAACTGGTTTTGTTTGGTGTTATATGAAGTGTTTTAATGCAAGTGGTACATTTGGGTTTATTAATATGACAACAGGATTCAATGTTAATCTGTGACAATAAATAAGTAAACTTAACCTAATGTTGGGAGACAACTCCTAACTTAGACATGTTGACCAATCACCCACTGTATGTATATTAGGCTACACCCCTGATTTTTACAACAACCAATCAGTACCAAACTCCTATATGCTTTGTTCTCTGGTTATTTAAGGAGATCTGTAGAAGACTCAGACGGGACTTTCAATATCTAGAAATGCACCCCCATGATGCTGTATCTTTGATATAGCATCATGTATTTTCATTTTATTTTGAGGAATCTGTAATCAGATCTCCATCGCCTTACCAGGTATGCAATGGTTTTTGTTTATTTTCGTATTTGAATTGGAATGTAAATTGGCTTCTGAATTATGTTTTACCTACCAGGTTAATGAATTGTGTTTGGATTATTCTGTGTTGCTACAAAAGTTTTTGGCATGATTAGTAAATTACGATGTATCCTTGTTACCGCAATGTCTAAAAAATCAGGCTAGTATTACGGGCCAAAATCCCAGACTAGATGGCATAGTAGTACATCAGCGGAGGATTTTGGAGATCCGACTAGCACTTGGCGTTAGTTTAAGTTAAATTAGATGCGTGGAGGCTAATTTCCTGTTTAGAGTAACAAGTAAATGTTGTCTGACCACTCTAAATCAGATGAGCCTCAGCCTCTGGTTATTTCAATATTAATCTATCTAAGTTGCATATTAAGTTATGGCAAGATTATACAAAACTATCGTTGGAGAAGACGGTCAGTTTGTTTTATGATAGTGGTCGTGAGCCTCTGGTTAGAAATAAATATTGTAATAATATTGTAATGTTTACGAGTATGCGTTGGCCCCAATACGTTTTGTTTAATACCGAGAGAATTAAGAACATCCATAAACGCACGTCCTAATGCATCTTTTGGGTTATCCACATGAATATTAAAATCACCAACGATAAGAGCTTTATCTACCGTGACTGTGAGTTCAGGTAGGAAGTCGGCTATTTCTTTAAGAAAATCTGTGTGGTAGCCCGGAGGCCTATATATGGTAGCTAAGATGAACGAAAGCTGTTTGTTGTTACGATACAGTTATTTCCATATTTAACAGTATTATTTCAAACGAATTAAATTTTAATTCAGATTTATGGTTTACTTTGAATATTTTGTTGTATATTGTAGCTACACCACCCCCTCTCCCTTTTAGAAGAGGAACGTGTTTATAGTAATAGTCTTGTGGGGTGGATTCGTTTAAATTGATGTAATTGTCTGCTTTAAGCCAGGTCTCTGTTAGACAGAGTGGATCTAAGTTTTGGTCAGAAATTATTTCATTGATAATTGGTTCTTTATTGGTAAGCGATCTAATGTTAAGAAGGCCGAATTTTAACATTTGAGTTTCATCTGTTAATGTATTGTGTTCTAATTTTATGTTAATAAGATTTGTGCGAGACGAGGTAAACGGTGCTCTGTATTTATTTGTTCGAGGAACAGACACAGTAGAGATGTGTTGGTACTCTGTTAAAAAAGGCTCTATGTGCTGGGATATATGTGATCTTGACATGTCAAGGCAGCTAACAGACTGATGGGTAAGCCGATCTGTCTGTTTCCTGACCTGGGCCCTGGATAGTCAGACAATATCAAAAGTAAGACTATTGGTCAGATTTCTAGAAAGTATAGCACTTCCTTCCGGAGACGGATGGAGGCCATCTCTCTTTAGCAGGTCAGGTCTTCCCCTACGACGGTCTGTGGTCAGGGTGATGTTAGGGACGCTGACTCTGCGAAGGCCGGTGTTGTGTGAAATTCTGTCCCCGTGAAAAACTGTCCCAATGGGCGGGGCATACATGCATATTCATAGGTTCGCTCCGCTTTGGAACCAGCGATTGGATTGCAAATTCTTGTGTTTTCCAGCTCTTTTTTGATATTATTTCTATAAGGTAATAAAGCCAAATGATCATATGCCTTGTTTAGATGCACAACTGTCTACATTCTTCAGATAATAACATAATAGGCTAAAATGCTTTGGATGTGCATTTTGTAAGAACACTTAATTTTTATGGCTATGCAATATCATTTTTGCCATTTAGCCCACGTTTATAATGCTAAACAGCAAACTAAAGCACGAAACGAGCACGTATTTCTACTTATTGTTTTTTGTTGTTGCGATAGTTCATCTCTTGTTTTGTATTGTATTTTTCTGCATTATTTGCATGCACTGCAATAAATCTTATATGTAGCCAACTGCATATTCAAAGAAAGATTTTTATTATTATTATTATTATTATATTTGTTTATTACATTTTTATATAATGTTTCCTGGTGTGGTTTTGCCTCTTGCCAGTTTTTAACCCCAGTTGGAATTTATGGAGCCTTAACGAAAAAGCCTTGCAATAATTGAAAATGACATTTCTTATTTATTCAGATTTGCAAAAACATATTTTCTTACTGTTAAAGTAAAGACAAGAAACTCACTCACGAAGGCCAGATTAAATACATATCATGATAAAGTTAGTTATCTTTATTGACAGACTCGAAGTCGAACACACACAATAAACAAACATCCATAAGATATAAAAGGCTCACACAACATACAAACATCCATAAACAACCACAATCAAACATAACATAAACTACACATAGCACAATGTGCTCACTGGTTAAAGCATACTCATATTTTCTTATACATTATACACATGTATGTGAACATTACTCTATTTACAGGATTGTTGTAAATAAAAATGGTCTAACATATTTGAAAAGCTATTTACCTAAATACAAGCCTTGCCTAATGCAAAATGTGGTTGTTTCCCTGAGGCTAATTTGGACAAAGACAAAAAGGTAATTTTGATTTGAATCTAGGCCATAAAAAAGCTGTAGTCACTTGAAAACACACACAACACACATGAAGACTCAACTTTTCTCATTGTAATTATTGGACAAATACATTAAGAATTACATTCCATATGTAATATGTTCTTTGTTTATGCACATACACAAGATGTTACAAAATAAACATAAATGATTAAAGTAACACAGATGTACTATCCAACTTTTGTACATATAGGCTACTGCCAAAACTGGGTGATGCAACCACTCCTCCTGTCTGAGCTGTCACCATCGAGCGTCCTCTCTAGACAAATCTGCACTGTAAAAAATTTCTGTAAATTTACATGGAAATTCAACAGCAAAATGCTGTTTTCGTGTAATAACAGTAAGTTGCTGTTTTTTACAGTGCATTGTGGGTAGACTCGCTCACTTCAGGGCTGTTGTCGAGCAACAACAGAATGTTACTGTTATTTAACAGTATTATAGCATATTTTTCGTTGTGCACGCCATTTTGGATTGTCTGCATGAGGTAGGTCTGCAACTTTATCGGTCCTTGTGCTATTTTTAAATTACATATTACTTTTAAATATTGCATTTTATCCAGTGAAGCTTTTCAAAAATAAATCAGATTTAATTTCCTATTTTAATCAGGCAAAGTGGGTATTCTACCATCACATCAGTTACACTCACATCAGATCACAGGTAAGAATTCACCAAAGTTTTATCCAACCTGTTTATTTTACTAAAATGTGTGTAAAAGATGAATGAGGAACGATCAAAATCAATTATGGGTTTTGTGTCTTTACATTTTGAATGTGTTTATAAAATGGACATGTATCCCAGCTTCATGTAAGTTAAGGTATGGGGTATATGAATTTGTTACTATAGTCTGATTACACAAAAATTAAACAAAGGCACCCTAATACATATGACTTAAGCAGTCCAAATGATTCTTGGTGAAAAACCAAATGTGACTCATTTCATTCACTGTGCATCTAGAAGTCTCTGTTGCAAACATGATTTCAAACTTGTTAAGTCATCATGCATCAAGTACAAGAAAGTGCAGTCAAACTTGAATTTATGTTTATGGTTAGAAACTGATGTATATTTAAAAAGTGTTACAGTTTTGTCTGTAGCAAAACCAATTGAATCGCATCAAAAGATTACTACTTGACTCATCTGAATTACTTTTATCCTCCATGTAGGGTTATTTTGGTGCTTTGGTGCTATTTTTTCCTTATTCCCTTTTCGTGCATTGTGTAGACAAACAAATATTACAGATATTATTAAGGTGAGTAAAAGGTGAGAGAGTATTATTTTGTATAAACATTCATGTTGTGAGTAAAATGTATTGCCTCTGTGAAATATTATCAAGTCTTTTTGCAGATGTTAATTATCATAAATTGTTATCTTTGCTAATAGATGTGTCCCACTCCTGCTGACTTTGAGAAGACTAGTAACTCACCTGTGACACCTTGTTTGATCCTGTTTGGTAAATATATGAAATTTGACATTTTTCACTAAACAAGGCCCACACTCCAGGCTGACACAACCTTTTACTATCTTTCTTTCTTTCTTTCTTATTCTTTATGCCATTCCAGCATCTTTGGCTATATTCATGGCGAGAACCAGTTAATCCATACAAGTTTTATTCACACAAGTCAATCCAGACACTGTTGGGGTAGAGACAATTTGGCATCTGTGAATACCCAGAGTAAACCCACGCTGACACAGGGAGAACATGCAAACTTCAAACAGAAAGACCACCTGACCTAGCCAGGGCTCGAATCGGGGACCTTCTTGCTGTGCCTATTACTATCAAGAGAACATCAAGCTTTATGACAAACTGAGAACATTTAATATCAGACTTTACACGGACACTAAATTAATTTGTGATTTCCAGTTTACCTAAACATTAGTGGCCCTCAATGACTATAAATTTAATTGTATCATGACAATGGCCTCTGAAAATAGCATACTGTTAGGTTTCTATCTTGAAGGACATGGCACTTTGTGTCTTTGCCAGTGCTTGCATATTCTTCTCACTGCCTTTTCTACACTTAGCTCTACAGATATTAAGGGTTATACATTAATATGTACATTCATTTGGTCCAGGTGATACTCAGGGACAATGGATGATCAGCCTGAAAGCCAAAAGAATCTGCAAGGGTGTTCAGCCAACATGTCTCACTGGACTTGCTGAATTGTTCTCTTTGTATAACATCTTCAACTTGCAAAAAGTGAGAGCAGCATCCACACTGGAAGTCCTTCAAAGGTAACAAGTTATTTTTCAATTTTTTCATTAATATAGTACTTAGTATGTTGACCTAAAAGGAATAGTTCCACATAAAATAATGATTTCATTAACTTAACTCAATTTTAACTTGTGACTGTCTTTAAAGGTTGAATTTGTAACTTTTGAGGAGGCAATTTTGGTAAGGCTTCACAATAAGGTCTCATTTGTTAAACGGGATAGTTCACCCCAAAAATGAAAATTCTTTCCTCATTTACCCTCATGTGGTTCTAAACATGTAAGTTTATTTATTTTGTTGAACACAAACTGAGATATTTTAATCAATGATGGTAACCACACTGATGACAGTACCCAAGTCAAGGGGCAGTGCCAACCTTGTGCTTACCATCATTTATCAAAATATCGTCTTTTGTATTTAACAGAATAAAGAAACTCATACAGGTTTAGAACCACATGAGAGTAAATTATGAAATAATTTTCATTTTTGGGTGAACTATCACTTTAACATTAGTCAATGTATTAGCTAACATGAACTTACAATAAGCAGTACACAGAAGTATGTAGAAATTTTTGTTAAGAATAGTTAATAAAAAGTAATTTGTTGTGTTCGTTAGTTCACAGTTTATTAATGTGACATAGTCTTAGTAAGTGTTAAATTAACTCAAAAGCGCTGTCTAAGTATTGTTTATTGTAAATCCATGTTCACTAAAATAGTTAACTTATGTTAACTAATGACACATTTTTGAAAAGTTTTACTGAAAGTTTGATAATCTAAGTCAGAGTTTTAAATCATTCTCTTTTTATTTTCCAGACGCTTCATTAAAATCAAACCGGGAACCAAGGCTGCAAAGGGAAAAGTGACCTCTAAAACAGGAAAACTGCAAAAGAAGACCATCAACAGTCAGTCTCAAAATATCAAATCTTTTAAAAAGACTTATGGACATTGAGTGGTACTTCATTTAAAATGTAGCTGACACATCCCACCAATACAGTTTTTTTTTTTAAATATGGTGGGCTGCAGTGATGGCAGGTGACTTCTCTGAGGAGGCACGAATGCAGATCTAGCCAAAACATTGTCATGTGTGTGGCTCGTCATTTCAAAATGTGCATTCGGCGCGTCATGTGAACCTGTGCATCGCGTATCATGTCAAAATACGTGCCTGCTCCAGACACTTTGAAGGGGATTATGATAAAAGAGATGCTCGCTTTTGCCATACTAGCTTAATCTCATGTGTAATCAGAGTTTAGTGTTAAATGAGTGTCTTGCGAGTATCATGTCTTGTTTATTCTTTATCATATTCAAAGCGTTTGCGGCAGGCACGTATTTTGACATGATGTGTGACCATATAGGTTCACATTACACTCCATTCCAGCCACCACTGGTAGGGTGGTGTTTTTAATACTGGTTTGTATATTATAGACCATGTTTTCATATTTAAAATTGGGCTGGTGTCTGTTAAAGAACAGATTAATTAGCGAATTAATGTTTTATTGAATTCTTTTAAAAATGTGGTGTTTTTACAGTTGTAACGCTTTTTTGAAATCAAAATTTTAAACTACATTTGTATTTTAAGTAAAGATAAGGCATCTCAATATTGTTCTTTGTTTGTTTAATTTTTTTGTGTCATTTTTGTATTATAGTATGTTATTGGTGCCTTTTAATTGCACCACAGTTTATGCACTGAATATTAAAATATATCTGCTTGTATTTCTGCCTGTTTTATGGCATAACAAACATAGCATAACAGTCAATCTGGTGTTGAATAGAATAAAGAATAAAAAAATTCATAACCTGGCCTTTTTTGTTTTATGTTATCCACTTTGACAAATATAAAATGCAGGGTATAATAGCATTTACATTTTAAAATAATGGAGGTGTGACTAATATGTACTGTAAATTAACAGGTATATGATGCTAAATAACAGTTTTATGCTGTGGATAACAAAAACAGTATCATGCTATTAAATAACAGCTGTATTCTGTAGATAACAAAAACAGTACCATGCTGTTAAAATAACAGGTGACTGCTGTAGGTAACAAAACAGTATCATGCTGTTTTTTCTAATAACAGTATCCCACTGTAAATTAACAGTGCAATGCTGGCAACCACAGCTTCCAGCATAATACCGTTTTTTTACAGGGGAATTTTTTACAGTGTGTAGTGCAATCTGTATGTATTGTAATATGGGCCAGATAAAAATGTGGCATAATCTGCACGTAAATCGACCCACACAGAGTATTTACGTGATGTTAAATGCCTTACACTTGGGGAAAGTGTTAAAAGTGAGGTAAGTTAGGTGATGCAACCCATTCATATTTATACATCTAAACATTGCACTTGTTTTTTTTATCAATTGCTTTCTATGTGTAAATCAATCCTTTGTTGGGATAGAGGGTGAATAAAACTTTTCAATGCATTATCTGGTAAGTCTGACATTACTTACTGAAAACTCCTTTCAGCCATTGAACCTCTGCAAGTGCATTGTCAGTTAAATGAAAAGGCTTTTAAAAATTCAGGATTTCATAATGGATATTAGTGAAATAAACTCTTGTTACAATATTCTTTGCATCTGTACTGCAGCTGGATCCAGGGAAGTATGATATCCTGATTGGGTTAAATAATGAGAACAACCACTTGACACTCATGGTCAGTTTCTTTTCATTCTCATCTTCTCTTTATCACTCTGTTTAAAAACATGTCATTACCTCATTCGGGAAGAAAATTAAAATGTTGTTTTTATATTTTGGTCTCTCTTCCATTTTTGCCTTTTAGTAACACAGGAAAACACTCATTAACATATTTAAGCTGGTCTGAACAATGTTGGTCTTGCAATTAGGTACAGTTGTGTTCAAAATTATTCAACCCCCCAATGCTGTTAAGGGTTTTAGGGAATTTAGTGTACATTTGTAATTGTATTCAGAATGAAATCCTACAATGACTTCTTAAAGACCCATATGCAACTAAAATGACATCAATTGGTTTTGTAATATAGTAGTAAATGTTTCTTTTGTGAATTCTTCATTGACACAATTATTCAACCCCTTAAAGAACTACCACTCTGAAGAACAGAGGTTCATTGAAGTGTTTTCAATCAGGTATTGAAAACACCTATGGATGTCAGGGAACAGCAATAAAGCCTAATAAGCACCAATTAGGCAGCTTTAAAATGACTGTGATACTCAACTCCTTTTAAACATTTACTGGTGTGGTTACAAACATGGTGAAGTCAAAAGAATGGTCCAGGAAGACAAGAGAAGAGGTGATTAATCTTCACAGGAAGGGCAATGGCTATAAGAAGATTGCGAAGATGTTAAACATACCAAGAGACACCATAGGAAGCATCATTCGCAAATTCAAGGCAAAGGGCACTGTTGAAACTCTTCCTGGTCGTGGCAGAAAAAAGATGCTAACTGCGACTGCTGTGCGCTATCTGAAGCGTAGAGTGGAAAAAAGTCCCCGTGTGACTGCTGAGGAACTGAGAAAAGATTTGTCAGATGTGGGTACTGAAGTTTCTGCTCAGACAATATGGCGCACCCTGCGTACTGAAGGCCTCCATGCCAGAACTCCCAGGCGCACCCCCTTGCTGTCTCCAAAGAATAAGAAGAGTCGACTGCAGTATGCCAAAAGTCATGTGGACAAACCACAGAAGTTTTGGGATAGTGTTCTGTGGAAAATTAGAACTGTTTGGGCCCATGGATACACGCTATGTTTGGAGGAGGAAAAACAAGGCCTATGAAGAAAAGAACACCTTGCCTACTGTGAAGCATGGTGGGGGGTCAATCATGCTTTGGGGCTGTTTTGCTTCTGCAGGTACAGGGAAACTTCAGCGTGTGCAAGGTACCATGAATTCTCTTCAGTACCAGGAGATATTGGATGACAATGTGTTGCAGTCCGTCACAAACCTGAGGCTTGGGAGACGTTGGACCTTTCAACAGGACAAGGATCCCAAGCATACCTCCAAATCCACTAGAGCATGGTTGCAGAAAAAAGGCTGGAACATTTTGAAGTGGCCATCGCAGTCACCAGACTTAAATCCGATTGAGAACCTCTGGTGGGACTTAAAGAAAGCAGTTGCAGTGCGCAAGCCTAAGAATGTGACTGAACTGGAGGCTTTTGCCCATGATGAATGGGCGAAGATACCCGAAGATCGCTGCAAGACACTTGTGTCAAACTATGCTTCACGTTTAAAAGCTGTTTTAACTGTAAAAGGATGTTGTACTAAGTACTAAGATTGAATGTCACTTGGGGGTTGAATAAAACTGATAATGATGTGAGCACAGAAAAGACATTTGTGGTTATTTCATTATAAATGTTATGTTATATTTGTCTGACCTACACATGCCTCTTTGATGTAATTGTAAGCAGGATGACTGAATGATCAAAATCAATGTCAAACCGGCCAAAACAATCAATTTCAGTTGGGGTTGAATAATTTTGAACACAACTGTAAATAACCTTTAAAAATTTTTTAGGCCATTTTTATTTACAGGGATCCTGCTTTAATGGAGTAATCATGCATCATGTCCTTTGAATGATTGCAATGCTCTTTTCGTTGGGGCTCTATAAAGTCCAACTCAAAACGGAAACAAAATAACTGCAGAGAACATTTAATTTTTTTTATTTTTTATTTATAGATGCAGTTAGCCATATCCCTGCCGAAAAAAAAACAATAGAAACCATTACAGAAATTATAAGGGTTTCCATTACAAAACCATTACAAACCCTTAACCATTAAAACTTTAAAAACCATTACAGATTGCGTAATGGTCTCTATTGTTTTTTCAGCAGGGATTTGAGTTTTATTGCAGTGCATGCAATAAATGCAGCAAAATACAATACAAAACAAAACATTAACTATGGACAAGATACAACAAAAACAACGAGGAGAAATATGTGCTCGATTCGTGCTGTAGTGTTTAGCATTATAAATGTAGCAAAACCGATATTGTTTAGCCATGAAAAAGTGTTCTTACAAAACGCACATACAAAGCATAATGTAAACAATTGTACATATGAACAAGGCATATGATCATTCGGCGTTATTACCTTATATAAATAAAAAAAAGAGCTAGAAAACACACAAGAATTTGCAATCCAATCGCTGGTTCCAAAGCGGAGCGAACCTATGAATATGCATGTATGCCCCGCCCATTGGGACAGTTTTTCACGGGGACAGAATTTCACACAACACCGGGTATCAGCTCATTCACAGCTTCCCGATCTGGTGTGGACAGATCAGAAAAGCATACATCGCATGAATCCGCCATTAGATCGCCAACGAAGGAAGGTTTAAGTAAACAGACGGTAAGAAATGCTAGATTTAGCCGGCACCGGCTGGTTATGCTAGCGGGCTATATGCTAGCGGGCTATATGCTAACACTGGGTGTTAAATCAAATCCCTTAGTAATACAATTCAGTAATCGTCACGGTAAAGTATTCCTAAGATAAACTAATAAGTTATATTATATAGATAGTATTAAGATAGTGAAAAAATAGGATTTAGCTGATAATCTCAACGGAGCTCCAAACTTGCGACTCCTCGTCTCTCTCTCAGCTAGTGATGGTCGTTTTCGAAGCACTGCTTCATGAGGCTTCGAAACATTTACGAATCTTTTGTTTCGAATCAGTGGTTCGGAGCTTGTTTCAAACTGGCCCAAGTCACGTGATTTTAGCAAACGAGGCTTCATTACGTCATAACTGTTTCGAAACGTTTCGAAAATCCGACAATTCACCACTAGGGGGAGTTGATCACATGACCAGTGTCTAATATGTTTCGGTGAACTCGGGCCAGTTTTATTATAAAAGTTCATAAAACATTTATCCTTCTCAATAACACTGCCATTTTGTCTATTTATTGTTTATGGACAGATTTAATGACAAAAATGTGCATAATTAAAAGGGTAGTTAGTTTTAATCATTTGTTTGCCCTAAATAAAACTAAAAACACATAATACACTTTTAACTATGTCTAAATTAAGTTAAATAATTTTTTAAACATATTTTAATACAAATCTTGCTATTATTTTGTAAAAACAAAAGTGTAAAATGTTTGGCCATATCTGCTTTACACTATTTTGACCCGCGGGGGTCGCCAGCGTGTGTGGTGTTTCGAACTGCTTCGAAAAACTGAATCAATTTTCAAAGCAATTGGTTCAATTGATTCGAAGCTTCGAAAAGCTTCGTTTCTCCCATCACTACTCTCAGCAGCCGTTTCTCAATGTCAAGGATACTTCCTTGGCAGGACTAGTCCTTACAAGTCACTTCCTTCAGAGGCGAGGCGAGGCTCCTTTTAAGCATTCGGAGAACACGTTAAATGGAACAGGCTAGCAAGTGCACGTCATTACGTCATTACGTGATTGAAAGGTGTGCTTTCGGTGCTGCGCGCAGAGGATTGTGGGTGATTTCAGCGCGTGAAGAGCGCGAAGGATACAAATTTGCATCCTTTCCTGTATATGGGATATTTGTCGAACGGAGGACTCAGTCCTTGGCTGAAATTTCGAGGATCCTCGACATTGGAACAGTCCTTCGACGGACGTCGATGACGTAGCATCCTCGAAATTCTAGCTTCCGAGGATCCTTCCTTGACATTGGGAAACGGCTAGCGTCTCTCTCTCTCCTTCTTCTTCTTCTTCTTCTTCTCTTGATTTTATTGGCGGTTGGCAAACAACTTTCGGGTGCATTTACCGCCACCCACTGATCTGGAGTGTGGACTAAAGATCTATACTAACATTAACTGTTTTAGAGAAAAAAAAAAAACCAATAATAATAATATACATACTATAATTACACATCATTCTTTTTAATTCCTCAGACTCTATTAATTAATCTTGTTTTTCCTAAATATTTTAATAGGAGATCCCAACTCTTGTCCCCAGGAGACTTTACCAAAATATTACTAATGTCTTGTTCTCCATTTTGCCTTACAGCATTTTTTAACTCTTCTCTCTCTAAAACATACTTCTTGCAATAGAATAAAACATGATCCACTGTTTCTTTTTCTCCACAATATTCACACCTTCCGTTTATATGCTTTCCAATAACATATAGAGAACTGTTTAGACCAGTATGACCATTCCTTAATCTTGTAATAACTCTATCCTCTTTTTTATTTCGTACTCCAAATCTTGACTCTCTCTCTCCGATGACGTCGTACTGAATATGACCGAGTTTCTTTTTTTGCATTCTGATATTAAATTGGAATTTTCTTTCTCATTTGACAATTTTATACATGTTGCTACGTTTATTTCAGACTTGGTGGAAGTAAAAAAGGAAGATCAAGATCACAACGAAATGAAGGATGAAGATCAGGACCACAATTATATGACTGACAGCTTCTCAGAAACTGATGAGAAATCCCCTCAAGAAAGGGATGAAGCCAAAAATGTTTTTGCATGCCATCTTTGTGGTAAGACTTTCTCACTAAAAGGGCAACTAATGCTTCACATAAGGATTCACAATGGTGAAAGGCCTCACGCTTGCTCCCAATGTGAGAAGACTTTCATCCTAAAATGTCAACTTCGGTATCACATGATGATTCACACAGGTGAGAGGCCTTTTGCCTGCCCTCAGTGTGATAAAAGTTTCATTTTTAAAGCAAGACTTAATAGTCACATAAAGACGCACACTAATGAAAGGTCGTACGTCTGCCCTCAATGTGAAAAGACTTTCACATGTAACGGATATCTTAAGAAGCATATGATAAGGCACAATCAGTCAAATTCTTTCTCTTGCCCTCAATGTGAAAAGACTTTCACATGTAAAGCATATCTTAAGAAGCATATAATCACTCACACTCAGACAGAGCATTTCTCTTGCCCTCAATGTGAAAAGAGTTACACATGTAAAGGACATCTTAAGAAGCATATGATAAGGCACATTCAGACAAAGTCTTTCTCTTGCCCTCAATGTGAAGAGACTTGCACAAGTAAAGGACATCTTCAGAAGCATATGATAAGTCACATTCAGTCAGTGTCTTTATCGTGCCCTCAGTGTGGACAGAGTTTTTCACAGAAGAGAGACTTTAATACTCACGTGAGACGCCACACTAGAGACAAGCATTACACCTGCTCTCATTGTGAAAAGAGTTTCTCTTCTAAAACACATCTAGAGAATCACATACGAATTCACACTGGAGAGAAACCTTTTAAGTGCCATCAGTGTGATAAGAGCTTTAAACAACAAGAAGCTCTTAGCTGTGTAATAAGAAGTTTGTTTCATCATGGTTGCTAAAAAGGCACCTAAAGACTCATGTAGATGAGAGATGAGAGGTATTTGGTCATTAAGCACAATAACTAAGAATTGAAAGAATTGGCCATCTCTGCCCCTATCGCTCACTTTATTAACATGTCATTTAGCTTTGTCTTTGATACTGTCTGCCACAAGATATTACTTTCCCACTTAGCAGAGATTGGCGTATCAGGCCCTGCATCATCCTGGTTTTCTTCTTATCTCACGGGCAGGCAATTTCACATTTCATTACATAATTTCAAATCTCCTACTGTCTTACTTAAACAAGGTGTTCCTCAGGGCTCTGTACTTGGTCCACTATTATTCATCCTAGATATTCAGCCGCTGGTTAACATCATTCGTCAACATGGCTTTAGATATCACTGTTATGCAGATGATATTCAGTTATACTGCCTGTCAACCAGACTCTGAACATGTAAAATCTTTACTCTCTTCTTGTGTTAATGAGTTAAAACTGTGGCTACACTCAAACTTTCTTAGCCTGAATTTGGGTAAAACTGATATTCTGATAACTGGTCCTCCATCTCTAACAAAAAACAGCTCTGTGGACTTTAGTATTGACCTGGATGCTACTATGATTTTTGCCTCTGCTACTGTGAGAAATGTTGGTATCATACTCGACCCCTCACTGTTCTTTGACGCTTATATTCGAAGCCCCTCCAAAACGTGTTTTTTTTTCATTTGCCACATATTGCCAAGCTGATCACTTTGGTCTTCAAATGCTGAACTTCTATGTATTCCCCGCTACCGTCTATCCTCTATCGGTGACGGATCATTTTCTGTCATTGCTCCGACATGATGGAACTCTCTCCCTTTTTCACTTAGAGTCATTGCTTCCTTGTCTGAATTTAAATCACTGTTTAAGACCCACCTGACCTATTCAACCTACACTATCAGTATAAGAAGCACTTACGCTATTTGCAATGTGGAGTCTGTGGTTTATGTATTGTGATCTATGTAGAGTTCTATCACTTGAACGGATTATTTTGTGCTTCATATATGTATAGGCCTGTCTTCTTTTATTCTCTCATGCAGCTGCATGAGACTCTCGTCCTGGGCAAATGTCCGACCAATATGAATCTGTATTATGTCTATCTTTTTTGAAATTCTGTATCTTGTGAAGCGTCCTTGAGCTTGGGAAAGGCTATATAAATTAAACATTATTATTATTATTATGCTAAAGTTAGTTCAGTTGTTCCAGCTTTATACATTGGAGATTTTTTTTTTAAATGATCAATGTACTAACAATTATATAAGACAGGTCATTTTAAAAGCTTGTTATCCCTGTCAAGTTAAGAGAAATAAATTAGATCAATAAATTATACTGTGTTAACTTATGTAGAATAATTACATTTCCCTTTGTGTTGTATATATTTTTGTATAAAATAAAAAATCCAGCCACATCTCATTACAATCTTGTGTGCTTGTTGTATAAAAGCTTTTTTTTTTGGAGATTTTATAGTACATTTTTAAGTTAAACGGTTACAGTTGAAATATGACAGTACAGAATACCCGTCTCCAATTCTCAAAGCTTTCCTGAGAATCGGTGAGTGGGTATTTAATGTCCAACTAACCAACCGCAGCCATACTTTAGTTCTGACATCAACCTGGGTAAAAACCATTCAACATCAATTTTTCCTAGAGAATTTTGTGCATGGCCCCCGTAAGAGAATTTTGCATATTTTAAGAGTAAATGCTGCAATCTGGTGCATTTTAAGTGGAAAATTAAGTGACCCAATCTATAAAGAATACAATAGCTATGGTAGATTACTATTATTACAACTACTGATCATTTTTATAATCTAACTTGTCTGGCTATGCTAATATTTAAAGAGTAACTTTTTTTAGTTAATGATCTGTAAGAATGGGGCTTTATTAGTGCTGTTCATTGATTTTAGTAAGTTGTTTGACATTTGGATATAAAGTGTTTCAATACTATAATATATGGTGTAAAAACGTCTGAGTGCTGCCCTCTTCAGGTTGAACGCTGGCTACTGCAGTTGAATTTTCCTATTGGATGTTGGGTCCAAAAAATGACTCGTGACGTAAGCAGGTTCAAGATCACCACGCCCTTGTTACGATCTCACCACACACTTAGTTCGTCCCCTCTATCTCTGTTGGGATCTGCCCACTTTTCTTGCATTTTTCAAATATTGCCAGTGGGTGGAGTCAGGCTCTGACCAGTGGTTTAGCTTTAAAAAAAAACTAAAGTGCAAACGTTATATTTTAGAGGGGTAGCATTTATGTCATGACAACAACATTTTTGATGCTTGAAGCAAAATTGGAGCTACGTGGAAAGGGTGAAATGCTTTTGAAACTAAATAGGATATTAGAAGATATAGCGCCAACAGATCATCATTAAATGTCATGAATGTGTTATGCGTACAGCTGCATTGTGTAGACGCTCTGCTCATTTTAAACGACAGAAATGGTCAAATGTCCCTAATGCAGACTTTTATTTTAGCTGGAAATAATATGGAAGATGAACATAATAATGAATTTAAGAATTTAATACATTTGTTTAAGGTAAGTGGTTGCAATCAATTTATTTAAGCTACATTTAAACAAAAGTTTTATATTTTATTTACATTAAACATTACTAATCTTTTTTGTTTAAATGTACCTTAAAGCAACACTATGTAGTTTTTTTTACCTTTAAATAATGTCTCTAAAATTATTTCAGTGATAGAACAACTTTTAACTGGATAAACTGTACTGTTGCTGCAACCTGAGCAGGCTCCTAGCTGCTACAAGTACACTCTGAAAGTGGCGGTGGAGGGTAGGAGAAACAGCCCCGCCCCTCCCCCTGCCTGCAGAAGAGTGTCTGATACCAGGCACTGTTGCGCTTTTCAACCACAGGGGGGAGCTGTAAGTCATTTTTACATGGAAACTACATAGTGTTGCTTTAAATAAATGGATTGCAACTGCTTACCTTAAAATTTTTTATTAAATTCAATGAATCATTTTTTTTCAGTGTATCGTACACTAATAAAATCATGTTTGTAACTCCTTGTGGATAACTGCAATACTAAAACATTACTTCGAATTTACCTATTTCAAACTAGGGCTGGAACTAACGATTATTTTCATAACCTTTACTCCGTTAGATTTCCCCTTTATTATGTAAGGGATAATCCACGGCTAGCCATGTATTAAAGGATTTTAATGCACGACGTAGAGGCGAAGAACCACCCGACGCGTATCGATATTTTATGACCCTTTAAATGATTCATTAAAATAAATCAGGCAGTCATCTATCACATATGTGCTCCTTTATAGCTCACAGATCTGATAAAAGTATACCTCATAATGCACTCCCCGGTCAAATAAAAGTAGTATTTAATGTGTTAAATAAATACTTAAAATTCAAGTAATATGTTTTTTAATACATTTGTATTCCCAACGTACTGATTTAAAGATGCACTAAAATATGTTAAATAGTTTTTAATGTATTTAAAAATATATATACTAGAAGTATGTTGGTAATAAATATATGCTTAATTACACTTTTTAAAAGTATGCTAAACTCAAGCATACTTTTAATGTATTTCTAAAAAGTGTACTGGAGGTACACTAGTAATAAATATATGTTTAATTACACTTTTTTAAAATAATGCTAAACTCAAGCATACTTTTAATGTATTAGTTTACTGAGTGTACTTAAATAAAGTGTATTTTAGTGCACTTCTTTAGGTAATTTAGGTAACTTCTTTAGGTAAATTAGGTAATTTAGGTAATTTATTTAGGTAATTTGGATAAAATTAATGTAATATGATGATAATATAAATTTAAATATGATGATATGTCCGAATTAGATTTTCTTTTTTTGCATTGTGATATTAAATTGGAATTTGCTTTCTCATTTGACATTTTTAAAAAATGTTATTATGTTTATTTCAGACTTGGAAGTGAAAGAGGAAGATCAAGAACACAATGAAATAAAGGATGAACATCAGGACCACAAACTGATGAGAATTCCCCTCATGAAAGTACTAAAGCCAAAAATGTTTTAGCATGCCATCTTTGTGCTAAAACTTTCTCAAGAAAAGGGTACCTAAGGTATTACCTAAAGATTCACACTGGTGACAGGCCTCACGCATGCTCCCATTGTGGGAAGACTTTCATCCAAAACTGCCAGTTTCACATGAGGAGTCACACAGGTGAGAAGCCTTTTACCTGCCCTCATTGTAATAAACGCTTTATTAGTCAGGGAAGACTTAATACTCACATAAAGATTCACAGTAGAACAAAGCTTAAGGGATATATTATAGTTTAAAGCATGATTTAAAGACCTGTCTTCTTGGGAGAAAGCGCAGAGAAGTTCGGAGAAGAACGACAAAGAGACTTCGTCATATATTTAAGATATTAGGGGACTTTCCCAGTAGACGTAAGGATCAAAGGCGTGCCATGAGGCCCTAAATGTGATTCCTGGAATTCGGACCCGAGACCGTGCCTATAAATTGATGCTGGTTCAGAACTTAGGCAGATCTGGAAGGGCAACATCCAGCATCTCCGTTGTCTGACAGCCTGATATCTTGTGTGCTCTAGACTTAATACTTTTTAGACTTTGTATTTTTGTTTTATTACTTTTAGCTAATTTGGTATTTTCGTTTCTTTTCTTTTTCTTTTAATTCGGCAAAACTTGTAATCGCAACTAGCTAAATTGTATTAATAAATTTTATAAAAGACAAGAAGAAGTGTGCTTGTGTGAACTTAGCTCAAATAATTAACCACGGGGAAGTCTTCTGACAATTATGTGAGTATAATCTAATCTGTCGAATTCTACCTTATTATAATGTGGGATTGGTATACTTAGGGAAGTAATTGTTAGATTTGACTGTCCTTGCCTACCCTAAATAGAAAGAATAGGCAAAAGGTACAGATTTTCGTACCGTAAAACAGTTCATACAGGTGAGAAGCCTTTCTCGTTTCAGCAGTGGTGCTGAAAAGGCACCTAAAGACTCATGTAGATGAGAGATGAGCGGTATTTGGTCGTCAAGCACAATAACTATATCACAAGACTCGTAAACGCATAGACTGGAGTGAGGTGAGACTGAGCCCATTGTCTTTTCCTAGGGTCATAAAAAGCATTAAAGGGGTGGTAAACTGGTATGTTTTGATGGTTTGATTGTGTTTTTGTGCACTGTAACATGTGGTCATGCTTTGTTTTGAAACAAAATGCATACTTTTTCATATATTTTACCTTTATCCTTCACTGCTGTTTCCATCAGTGTAAAGACAGGCTGTCAGTTTTTATGGTCTGTCATTAAAAGTTACAGGGCAGGGGAAATAAAAACGACCATCTAACAAAAAAAGACACACTGTTTATTGGGTGATAATGGTTTCGTAGTAACGTGTTTGCTATTGTATAAAATTAGGAAATGTATGAGTGGCAAAGTTCGGCATCTTAGAGGCTGTTTACAACTGGCAGCCACAAAAGACCGCCTGCTCTCCGCCTATTGATCTGATGTAATGTACTGAGCACAATGTTTTTCCATTGAAAATGACTTCTAGCACGAACCCACAGTTCGATACAGGTGAAGCGCAGGCATGATTTAAAACTGAGCCACAGAATGATACATGTTAAGCAGGCATGATTAAAACTGACCCACAGAATGACACAGGTGAAGCAGGCGTGATTTAACACTGACCCACAGAATAACACAGTTGCACTTAAAAAACTGTAAATATTTCTTATGGCAAATTTATGCACTTTATGTGCCACAAAAGATATTCATAATGAGTACATATTTAAAATCATATTTAAAAACTATGATTTTTTTGCAGGCTGTTTAAGATGTTTAGTGCAGACAAAACATTTGACACATTGGACTTGATTAAATAGGTTTTCGAAATGTATTAATTAGGGATGCACCGAATCCAGGATTCGGTTTCGGATTCGGCCGAATACTGGGCTTTTTGGCGGGGTTCGGGTTCGGCCGAATCCTAGATTTTTTTTCCACCGAACCGAACCCTAGGCTTACGCTACGCTGGTCGACGTCACGCAGCCGTTGATTACACACATCGGGTGCTGACGTGGAGATGAGCTTTTTCTTTCGGTCAGCTGGACACACCCAAAACTTTTAAACACCGCTGAAAACGCCTTGAGGACCCCAAATGCCAGCTGTTTTTCAGCCGAGCACTTGGTAGGTGTGATGCTTCAGCTGTGAGCCGGTTGGTTGCTGTGGTAATGTCCCGCCCCTCCTCCACTGTAATTGGACGGCCGTGTGAAGACTGACATTGACGAGCGGAGCTTCTCACTCAAAGTTAAATATAGTTTTCAGCGCGGAGCTGCTTGCTTATTGGAAAAACGAGCGTGTCGCAACGCATCGCTTTCATTATGCATAGGCTTATGGTAATTGTCAAAATAGTTTTTCCAACTTGTCATCCTGGCATAATGTACAGTTAAAATTAAATAAAATGAAAAATACACTGCTGTGGACGTTTTTTACTTCATCAATGTGTTTTACTGTGTTGGAATAAGGATGCGAGTGGGATTCGGTATTCGGTTTCGGATTCGGCCGAATCTTAAACGGTGGATTCGGCCGAACCTAAAAAATCTGGATTCGGTGCATCCCTAGTATTAATTAATACATTTTATCTGTTTGGTAAACCCTGGTAGTATAAGATATTTTAAACCAATAGTTTATTCTCATTGTTAAAGTGTTTATAGATAAAGTTTCATTAATGGTTTCAGGGTAAGGATCAGTTGAAAAGAGGCCTGAGGTAAAAGCACTGATTATAAGTCTGAAGCCCTACTTGTGTGGTGAGGTGCACCGTGCACATAGTGTGAATTTTCCAACAATACTTTGCAGGACACTGATACTTTTCTTAGGGACCAGGTAAAAAGGTGCTAGTGTGAATCTTTAAAATAATTGAAAACACTTAACTGCATCACAAACATAAAAAATAAAACAATTAAATGACTATACTTGTGTTTGTTGTATGTTTAAATGAAATGACAGACAATCTGAATTTCTTTGTAAATGTAGGTCAATACACTGCAATTATATGGATTTAGATGTAATTGTTAGAATTGTACTGTTGTACTTAAATATACTTAAATTGGGGTATTTACAGTTTTTTTTATAAGTCCAAACATTTAAGAGGCCTAACATACCATATAATTAAACACATGTCTATATTGTATTAATTATTATTGTAACAAATTGTGTTAAATTTGGTACATAAGTTCATTTTTACACTGATAGTGGTTAATGAAGTCAAATAAAATGTCAGAGAGTCAGCAGTAATATTAATGGCATTTACAGTTCAGTGTTCAACTAAGGCTTAGCCTGACCAATAGCCTGCCCCGTCCCAGGTTAGTTTAAGCATAAGTTGCCATAGTGACTGAGTTCAAACTTTTTTAATTTATTTTTAGGTTTGCTTAATGGAATCGAATCGACTTTTTATTACGTAATCTTGTTTTATGGAACAGCCCTCTGGTCATAATTATTAGTAATATGAGCAAATAAAAAAATTATAACATAACCTTTCATTAAAGTCATGCAATTGCAAGTCAACCCTAAAAAGTGTGCATCTCTTAAAGAGTGAGCACAGTGAGCAGATAAACTTTTTGAATTTGTGATGGTTATTACTGCTCTTTCATTAAAACATTTAATAATTTTACAGCAGATTTAAAGTGCATGATTACTGCAAGTACATACAATTACTCATCATTTTGAGAAAACTTTGATGTGACTCGAAGCATTTTCACTTGACATTAAATAGCAGAGAATGAAGCAATTGACCTTTAAAATTGACTTTTATTATTATTTTTAAGGGACTTTTATTATGCTTCCCGAACGATGACGTCATATGGGGTGCGCTGCCGCTCGTTTGTCGCATGAGGAAAGATAAAGGTGTCTGTTTGAGGTAAATAAAACCATATAAAATATGATTTAATTTTTTAACAAATGTACGCTAACATCATAAATGTCCATACAACAACTTTAGATAATATTAGAATATTGTAATAATTTAATGTAAAGTACTACAGTCGATCTCTTTTACAACGGCAATGAGTTACATTTGGTCTCCGAAACATAAGCACACGATGAAGAACAAATGTTTACTTTCTTTTTTAAACCATTAGGGTATATATGTTTTTATAAACGTGTTTATTTTTGAGTAACCGTTTTTATTTTTAAGGAATATACATAGTTTTATAAATCAACATCCACACAGTTCATAGATGCAGTTGCAGATCAAAATGTAACATCTTAATTCTTTGAAAATGTCAAATTAACATTATATTAAGAGCTTTATTTTAACATCAATTAGGTGTAGCCTAGTGTTGTCCATAGACATTAAATAAATAACTAGACCGCGTTTTTCCTCTGCTGCGATACGTCATTGCGCCGCCATATTGGCAGTGGCAAAGTAGCCTGCAAACAAATGCGATTGAATGGTGGAAATGCGACTTTTAAAAACAATAACTTTTGCATTTCTTTTTTAAAAAATTTTGTTTGTTTGTGTGGAGTATATACATGTTTAGTCTACAGTTGTTTACAATCTCGATTGTTTAGAATTAGATTGACTTAGAAAATTATAATTTTATTAGGAATCATGATCACTTAGTACGCTTGTCTCAGAGCAACTCCTAAAATGAAATGTGTTTATGTATTTCTATATTAAACACTGCCACAATGAACAACACAAGTGCTGAGAGTTTGTGTTGTAGATCACAGAGTAAACAGTGTCATGTTATTACATTGAAGATTCTGTCATTGTTAACTCTTTATGTTTATTTAATTATAGTTCATCTATAAATACTGTGAAGAAGTCAAACAAGCAGCTGCTGTCACAACACATTCAACTACTCTACTATTCTGATCCACTGTTGTAATGATGGAGTGTGTTAAAGAGGAGACTGATCCTGAATCATTCACAATAACACCTCAACATACTCAACAACAAAGAGGTTTGTGTATAATCTTCATTTATCATTAATAACTGCTAAAGTGCTCTGGTTATAAAATCATTAGAGCTGTATAATATTATAGTGAGATTTGAGGTAAAGGGTTGTGAAACCCCTTTTAGCTCCAGTATACCAGTAAAATATTGTATAGTATTTCATGATCCTAACTAATTCATTGAAAAAAGCAGGCAGTCAATTATTTCTTATGTCATCCTTTATATATCAGGTTAAGAGTTACACATACTGATAAAAAGTATACATCATAATGCAATGCAAGTTCCTTTGGATTAAAGCTTCTGCCAAAAGCATAAATGTAAACAAATGTTAATGTGATAGTATTGAATGTGACAGAAATAGACTTTCCTTTTTTTGCATTCTAATATTAAATTCGCTTTCTCAGACTTGGCAGTGAAAGAGGAAGTGAAAGAGGAAGGTGAAGAATGCAAAGAACTGAAGGATGACGATCAGGACCACAATTATCCGAGCTGCTCAGAAACTGATCAGAAATCCCCTCAAGAAAGAGTTAAAGCGAACTATGTTTTTGAATGCCATTTTTGTGGTAAGAATTTCTCAAACAGAGGGCACCTAACAAGTCACCTAAAAACTCACACTGAGGCGCCTCACGCATGCTCCCACTGTGAGAAGACTTTCATCCATAAAAGTAAACTTGTGGATCACATGAAGAGTCACACAGGTGAGAAGCCTTTTCCCTGCCCTCAGTGTGATAAACGTTTCAGTATTATAGGAAGACTTAATGCTCACATAAAGACTCATAGTACTGAAAAGACGTACGTCTGCCCTCAATGTGGAAAGGGTTTCTTCTTTAAAGCAAGTCTAAAGAACCACATACGCATTCACACTGGCGAGAAACCTTTTAAATGCCCTCAGTGTGATAAGAGTTTTAAACAAAGGGGACCTCTTAAGCATCACATACGAATTCATACAGATGAGAAGCCATTCTCATGCGATGTGTGTGGTGAAAGTTTTAAAACAAATGAATATCTTAAATATCACATGCAAGCTCATACAGGTGAGAAGCCATTCTCATGCGACGTTTGTGGTAAAAGCTTTAAAAAAGAAAAATATCTTAAGAATCATATACGAATTCATACAGGTGAGAGCCCTGTCTCATGCGATGTGTGTGGTAAAAGCTTTAAAAAAAATGAATATATTAGGCATCACAGGAGAGTTCATACAGATGAGAAGCCATTCTCATGCGACGTGTGTGGTAAAAGTTTTAAAACAAATGAGTATCTTAAGAGTCACATGCGAGTTCATACAGATGAGAAGCCTTTCTCATGCGACGTGTGTGGTAAAAGTTTTAAAGTAAAAGAATATCTTAAGCATCACATGCGAGTTCATACAGAAGAAAAGCCTTTCTCATGCGACGTGTGTGGTAAAAGTTTTAAAATTAAAGAATATCTTAAGGATCACATGCGAGTTCATAGCGCTGAGAAGCCTTTCTCATGCGAAGTGTGTGGTAAAAGTTTTAAAATGAAAGAATATGTTAGGGATCACATGCGAATTCATACAGCTGAGAAGCCTTTCTCATGCGACGTGTGTGGTAAAAGTTTTAAAATGAAAGACTATCTTGGGGAACACATGCGAGTTCATACAGCTGAGACCCCTTTCTCATGCGACGTGTGTGGTAAAAGATATAAGCAAAAAGTATCTCTTATGAATCACATGCGAATTCATACTAGGAATGTGCAGGTTTGTCGGATTTTCATTTTGAGTACTCCTCGAGTCTTAAAGGTGCTCTAAGTGAATTCGCTTAGAGCGCCTTTAAAAGTTGTTGATTAATCTGAAGGCAAGCATAAGGGGCGATGCGTACGCATCATGATGAAAATGTAAATATATATTTTAAAATACTTAAACTGATATATCTTTTTTTACGTTTCACACTGGTCATACTTAACCAGGTGTTATGAGATAACCCTTGGGTTCTCATTATCTCAGGTTTCACACTGTGCATTCCTAAATCCTGGGTTAACGTTTTATTTGCATATTTGCAGTGGCAACAGTCAAGAATGAATTAAAAGCGATGTAAAACTGACTAAATTAAAATAGCCGCTGCTTGTCTCGTGCTTCCGCATCGGTGACAAACAGCTCACTTTTTGTGAGCAAGGGCTACCACATTTTTTTATTTTATTGATTTATTAACTTGTTGATTTATTTTATAGGTTGATATGTTTTTATCATTTTTTAAAAATGCTAACATACTTAAAAGAATCCAAGCAAATATAGAAAATGTATAGAAAATGTGCGGGCAATCTGTTGGAGACCACTGATCTAGAACATGTTATTTAAATGAGTGATTTTTTTGTATAGTTGCTTTAATTTACTTTTAAATAAATAATGCAACATGTATAATCTTGTTGTGTTCCTTTCCTTTTGAATTGATACCTAATCATTGGTGAACTTCATGAATGGTATTTTTTTCATGTCGGGAAGATAAGGGCTTGTCTGCCCATATCTGTCATTATGTCAGATACAGTCCTGGTCGGAATTATGGGCACCATTAATAATACACCCAATGCAGTTTGGTTTTCGAAAAAATTATTATACAGAAACGGCCAATTGTTATTTGTCCGGACCGATTTTATTTAGCCCTTTTATTAAAGGAGCGGTGAATCAAAAACTCAATTTTAACTTGATAATTTGTTATATAAGAGGTCATCATACTTAAATGAACATCCTGCAAGTTTCAGAACTGAAAACGTCCGTGCTACTGAAATATAACCGTTTTTGGCACCAAGCCAGCTAAACACTCCAGTCTAAAATCGGAAATCTATGACGTCAAAGTAGAATTGAAACACCTCCCCATAACCAAAAGGACACGTCTACTTTTGTAGCCCCGCCCACAGCTTCGCGTGACACACGTGTGTCTCAGTAAGTAAACATGTCTTTAAAGATTGACAAATTTAACCAAAATGACTTTTTAAATACATTTTTTCTGAGAGACTTTTATTTTGACGCGGTGATCTGTAATGATACCATGGAAACGCATTTTCGGTTGTGGAAGAACCGCGTGGGAACAACACAGAAGCTAAATACTTTAATTCGGAGGCTTGAAACATAACATTAGGATCAATGCATGGATAAAGTTTGCTTTTGAAGAAGTTCCAGCTCGTGTTGGGAGTGTTTGTTAACGTTGTGTACACGGATTCATTTGTAAAGAAGTCGATGCTGGATTTGCAGAGAGACTGTGATTAAAAGCACCACTTATATTGAATCTGACAACAATGACACAGCAGTATAATACACAGTAAGACATTTTACTTTATTTAAGTTACTGCGTTTCACTATTGCTTAAGAGATCGCTTGATATGTCCTGTTGTAACATCCGTGTCTAAACACGTTTGTTTGACTGTTTTAATTTACTAAAAACATTAAACGATTAATAAAGGTACAACACTTAACAATATGACTGTAATTTAAAGGTAGAAATATACAAAGTTAGTTATAAGGAAGGATTTATCAGCCGCAGTTTAGATTCTGATACCCGTTTACTGTGTTGTATACGGTAATTTAGGCGAGTTCCGTTTGAAAGGTCAACACTCAACAAAGCTTATTTTTTATCATTTAACTGTATGTAACATTACGTGAATGTAAAAGCAACCTCACAAGCACAATAGAAATATACAAAGTTATTGATAAGGATTTATTAGCGTGGGAACGCAATAGTGTGGTCTAAAAAATATTCACCAAAGTGTCCCCTTACGGGCTCCGTATTATCCTGACATGATAATCCAAATGTCATAATGTTATTTCCTGTCTATAATATTTAGTGTATTTTAATGTGGACTGCTGATGCATATGAGTTGGGGGTCTTCGCTGTTAGGTGTATCTAATTGCCGATATACGTAATAAATAAAGTTGGACGGTTGATGTTCGTTAAATTAGGGACCATCTCGAAAGTAATAATGTATGCGTTTCTATCTTCAATTGTATTTAAAGTGAACTTATTTCATTGCTTAAAAAGTGTTAACTTGTGTATTTGGTATAATAAAATTTGTTAATGTGGTTAATGCTAAAAAAACAAATTATTTTCCACATACCACACATTTTTGTAGCTCTAGATTTCACTCTATTCCTCAAACGCACAGATTTGAAAAGCACTCCCAGCAAACATTTGGACGTCCGATTACCGTTGAAAATACATCCCTCCGTCACGTCCCGTCATGGTTGAAAAATAGTTCCAAAATGAAAATCCAACCGACGTCTTTGATGAATCACACGTCTTTTCTGCACGGTCTGTGCACGTCTATAATGTCCTCTTCTGGACTTTAATGCATAAAACCCGTACAAAAGTTTGAATAAACGCAACCTCAGACAAATATAGACATGTATACAAGCGTATATAAATGCATTTTAGGACACGTTGTGCATTTGTGCCGCCCAGCCGCGACTAATTTTGGACGTGGAGACGACGTTGATTTTGGACCAATGACAACATTTGTGCCGTCCTGTGGCAACCCCTTTTGGCCGGGGAGACGACGTTGCCGTCCGACCTATGTTTGCTGGGCTGTGTCATCAGATTGGCCAGCTAATCTGTACGTAGTCATTGGCCTGAATAGCGCTGACGTCAGCTCGAAATGTGACGCTTCTTACCATATTTGAAAGATTCGCTTACAATGTAACGCTAACAGGAGTTAACTTACAGGCTGTGAGTCTGAAGTGGTAGGAATTATGATAATGTCGGTCTTGTCTACGTCACGATTTCCAAGAAGTAAACTGGTGCTTACAGTCTGTTTGTTTGTTGTAGCCCAGGAAAAGAGATTTACATTGGAGACAATAACTCGCATCATCGTTTACTTTGGGGTTTGTACCTTTTGCATATCGTTAACATGTAATACACACAAAGGTAATTTTAAAACGTGAATCGGACCATAGGGGCTTTTTAACAGTTTATTTCAATAAAAAATCTTAAAAGTGTGCATAGCTGACAACCACAAGAACACAGTTGGTTTTGTGACTGTTGACTTTAAGTCATTTTATTTTCATGATGTTTAAAGTAGAAATGTGTGTATTGTGGTGTAACTTTAAAAATGGTCCCTAAATTCACCACTATCATATTGTCGATTACTGACAAATCTATTTCAGCTTGAGCGAATCCCTGATCCAACTAAAATCTCATTTGTTCATCCATGCTAATTTAGCAAAATATGCTTTTGCTGTCTACAAACAAAACAACACGCTCTATTGAGTACACGTAAGGTTTGGTCACATCACGAAAAAACAACTTTTGTTATCTCGAGATCATGAGACAATTAAATAGAGATCACGAGAAAACAAGCAAGCAAAAATAAAAAAGTGCACAACCTCTCTCGGCCTCCGTACGTTCCCTTGTACAATGGCAATGAGTTAACTTGCGTTTGGTCTCTGAAACATGAACACACAAGGAAGAACAAATATGTACCTTTTTTTAACTATTCAGATATATGTGTTTTTATAAACCTTTTTATTTTTAAGTAACTGTTTTAGATTTTTAAGGAATATACATAGTTTTATAAATCCACATCCACACAGTTCATAGTGAGTTGCAGATCAAATTTAAATCTTAATTCTTTAAAAGTCTTACTATAAACTTCAGCTGTATGTAAATTTAACACTTTATTTAGAATTAATTTTAACATGAATTAAGTGTAACCAAGTGGTGTCCATAAACACATGAAAGAAATAACTAGACCGCTTTGTTTCTCTGCTGCAATAAGTCAGTGCGCTGTCATATTGGCAGTGGCAAAAGCAGCCTGAAAACAAATGCGAGTGAATGGGGGAGCTGCAACTTTTTAGATATAAAAAACAGTAACTTTTACGCTTCTCAACCGTTTTCAATGTTTTTTTAGTTTTAGTTTTCTTGTGCTTTCTGCAAATCCAAATTTGTCACATATGATACAGAAGTAAAATATCTTGATACTGCATCAATACTGTGGCAAACAGTAACGTTCCCTTCAATATAATGCAGCCCTAACTTGTTCTCAGAGCATCTCCTAAAATGAAATGCATTCATCTATTTTATATTACACACCACCACAAGACCTTTGAAATATAAAGTGTTAAAAAGCCATGATAAACCACACAAGTGCTGAGAGTTTGTGTTGTAGATCACATAGTAAACATTGTCATGTTATAACATTGAAGATTCTGTCATTGTTAACCCTTTATGTTTATTTGATCATAGTTCATCTATAAATACTGTGAAGAAGTCAAACAAGCAGCTGCTGTCACAACACATTCAACTATTCTACTATTCTGATCCACTGTTGTAATGATGGAGTGTGTTAAAGAGGAGACTGATCCTGAATCATTCACAATAACACCTCAACATATTCAACAACAAAGAAGTTTGTGTCTAATCTTCATTTATTATTAATAACTGCTAAAATTATGTCGATAGCACTGTCGATTAATGGGTATGTAAATCACTAATTTTTTTTAAAAATGTCTCAAAAATGGTCTTAAAGACCAATTTTTACGTTTTTGGTATTTTTTTACGCAATTTGGCGATGATTTAACGTTGGGGAGAAGTGGATGAAAGGTAGCCTTTATCTATCTATCTATCTTTCTATCTTTCTATCTTTCTATATATTATATATTTATATCTATGTATTTATCTATATCTGAATACTGTAGTCTACTCGTCTCTATAGTCACTCTCAATGCTCTCAAGGCAGGCTTTGGTAAATTCTCTCCCCAACGTGACGTAATGCAATGCATTGTGTGGGAAAGGAGAATCGTTGCAAACCGCTGTACTTTTTCGTATTATATTCTGTTTTGTGATACCCAACAACATAAAATACAATGGATAACAGTTAAATGTTTATTAACAACAAGCAAATTGCACAAATTCGTTGAAAAAATTAACACTGCAACACAATTTGCTTTCTCAGACTTGGTCGAAGTAAAAGAGGAAAGTCAAGAATGCAATGAACTGAAGGATGAACATCAGGACCACAATTATATGACTGCCAGCTGCTCAGAAACTGATGAGAATTCCCCTCAAGAAAGCGTTAAAGCCAAAAATGTTTTTGAATGCCAACTTTGTGGTAAGATTTTCTCAAACACAGGGCACCTAACGCAACACCTAAAGATTCACAATGAAAGGTTGCACGCATGCTCCCACTGTGAGAAGACTTTCATCCATAAATGTAAACTGGTGTATCACATGAGGAGTCACACAGGTGAGAGGCCTTTCTCATGTGATGTGTTTGGTAAAAGTTATAAAAATAATAAAAACCTTAAAGGCGGAGTCCATGATGTTTGAAAGCCAATGTTGATATTTGAAATCACCTAAACAAACACGCCCCTACCCCAATAGAATCTGGACCTTCTGTTGATAGACCCGCCCCACACATACGCAACCCGGCATTTGAGTTGATTTGATTGGCTATAAGTGTGTTTTGGTAGTCGGCCCGGCTCCTTTTCCAACGCGTTTTTCAAACATCGTGGACTCCGCCTTTAAGTTTCACATGCAAGTTCATACTAGGGATGTGCAGTTTTGTCAAATTTTCAGTTCGAGTACTTCAAAGGTCTTAAGAACAAGTTCTTGATTAATCAGAGGCGGGGCAAGCATGAGGGGTGGTGCTTACGCATCATGGTGAAAATGCTAATTAATGTTTTATAAATACTCTGTATATTAAGAGATAACTCTGGGTATTCATGATCTGTCGTTTCATGCTGTGCATTCCTAAACCCTGTGCCTGGCACTACATGCGGGTTAACCCTGCTTCTACAAACCCAAATCAGAAAAAGTTGGGACACTGTAGAAATTGTGAGTAAAAAAGTAATGGAATACTTTGCAAACCTCATAAACTTATATTTTATTCACAGTAGAATATAGATAACATATCAAATGTTGAAAGTGAGATATTTTGAAATGTCATGCCAAATATTGGCTCATTTTGGATTTCATGAGAGCTGCACATTCCAAAAAAAGTTGGGACAGGTAGCAACAAGAGGCCAAAAAAATGTCAATAAACACACAAGGAACAGCTGAAGGACCAATTTGCAACTTATTAGGTCAATTGGCAACATAATTGGGTATAAAAAAACCTGTCAGAGTGGCAGTGTTTGTCAGAAGTCAAGATGGGCAGAGAATAACCAAGTCCCCCAATGCTGCAGCGAAAAATACTTTTCTGAGTTTCTCAGAGAAAAATTGCAAAGAGTTTGAAGTTTTCATCATCTACAGTGCATAATTTCATCCAAAGATTTAGAGAATCTGGTACAATCTCTGTGCGTAAGGGTCAAGACCGGAAAACCATACTGGATGCCCGTGATCTTCGGGCTCTTAGACGGCACTGCATCACATACAGGAATGCTACTGTAATGGAAATCATAACATGGGCTCTGGAATACTTCCAGAAAACATTGTCAGTGAACACAATCCACCGTGTCATTCGCCGTTGCCAGCTAAAACTCTACAGGTCAAACAAGAAGCCATATCTAAATATGATCCAGAAGCACAGGTATTTTCCTTGGGCAAGGCTCATTTAAAATGGACTGTGGCAAAGTGAAAAACTGTTCTGTGGTCCAACGAATCAAAATTTGAAGTTCTTTTTGGAAAACTGGGAGGCCATTTGATCCGGACTAAAGAGGACAATGACAACCCAAGTTGTTATTAGCGTTCAGTTAAGAAACCTGCATGGTATGGGGTTGCATGAGCGCATGTGGCATGGGCAGCTTACACATCTGGAAAGGCACCATCAATGCTGAAAGTTTTATCCAAGTTCTAGATACATATGATCCCATTCAGACGTCGTCTCTTTCAGGGAAGACCTTGCATTTTCCAACATGACAATGCCAGACCACATACTGCATCAATTACAACGTCAAGATTGTGTAGAAGAAGGATCCGGGTAATGAAATGGCCAGCCTGCAGTCCAGATCTTTCACCCATAGAAAACATTTGGTGCATCATAAAGAGGAAGATGTGACAAAGAAGACCTAAGACAGTTGAGCAACTAGAAGCTTGTTTTAGACAAGAATGGGACAACATTCCTATTCCTAAACATTGGTCCTCCTCCAGCAGTTCCTTATATGTACATTTGACTTTTCTGGCCTCTTGTTGCTGCCTGTCCCGGCTTTTTTTGGAATGTGTAGCTCTCATTAAATCCAAAATGAGCCAATATTTGGCATGATATTTCAGGGTGTATCACTTTCAGCGTTTGATGTGTTGTCTATGTTCTATTGTGAATGGAATATATGTTTGTGAGATTTGTGAATTATTCCATTACTTTTTTACTCACAAGTAAAAGCGCAGTGTGAAAAGCACTAAAGAGTATTCAGGTCCAAGCCCATGATGTGAAATGTAGATAAGCTGGAGATTGGAGAAGATTTCATTAAAACCAGTAAAAGGAAACCACTTGTGTCTGCCTGTGCTTGAGAGGGAATTATACTCACGTCTGAATTACTCCTCAACCAATTAACTTCAGTGTATATTATCTACAGTAGCATCATCTTGAGCATGTTATTTTAATGGAGTGATTTTTTTGTATAGATTTTTAATTGTACTTTTAAATAAATCATGCAACATTTATAATCTTGTTGTGTTTCCTAATTTTAATTTGATACCTAATCATTGGTGAACTTCATGAATGGTGTTTTTAATGTTGGGAAGATAAGAGCTTATCTGCCCATGTCTGTCATTATATATCAGACACCCAGGTCAGAATTATCGGCACTCTTAGTAATATGAGCAAATAAGGCTGTGGTTGTAAATCTGCACTGTTTATCTTTTAAATCTTTTATTTTAAAAAAATCATATTATAACCTTTCATTAAATTAATGCAATTGTAAATCAACCCTAAAAAGTGTGCATCTCTCAAAGAGTGAGCAAAGATCAACTTCTTGGATTTGTGATGGTTATTAAAGCTCTTTAAATAAAACATTTTATAATTTCACGGCAGATTTAAAGTACATGATTACTGCAGTACTTACGATCTTGTACTTTAAAAGGGACTTTTATTATGTTTCTCGGAGCATGTCGTGTGGTGACGTCATAAGGAGCCCGCTGCCGCTCGTCTGTCGGAGGGAAGATCGGAAGGTGTTTGAGGTAAAGACGATAAAAAGTATGATTTAATTTTTTTAACAAATGTACTCCAACAACTTAAATGTTACTGAAGCAACTTTAGATAATATTAAAATATTGTAATACTTTATTGTGAAGTTAGTACTGAGAGTCTATCTTTTCTCTTGTACAACGACAATGCGAAGTCTCTCCTGAACGCACGATGAAGAACACATAGTGTGTGTGTGTGTGTGTTTATAAACCTTTTTATAAAGGTTTTTGATTTTTTTTTAAAGAAAATTACATAGTTTTGTACATATTAATCCAAATCTACACAGTTCATAGTGATTTGCAGATCAAAATTTAAATCTTCACTTCAGCTGTATTTGAATTTAAAATCTTATTTAGCTTTTATTTATCGGAGTAAAATATCTGGATACTGCACGTGGCAAACAGGAATATGCAATAGAAACATAAATCGTTTAAATCTAAACAAACACTAGGTAAAACTCTACAATTCATTTAAATGTATTAATATTTCTTCATGTGTTATTTATACACACATCAGTGCAACCTGGGAAATACAGCTGTTAAAAAAAATGGTGTTAATAATTGTGAAATAGTGCTGTTTTCAGAAGTGTATTGCAGTATTTATCAGTATATTATAAGATCTATCGAAATTATTGCAAACATCCCAAATGTGCACATCGCAATACACATTGAATGTGAAAAATGTTTCTTGTTATATAATTTTTATTGTAGATGCCATAAACTTAAAGCGTTATTTTGTATCACATATCATATATTGAGCCGCCTAGCAAATTACATTATATAGGGAATGTGTAGTTGACGTCACGCGGTGTTGCATTATGTGTAATCCGCCATATTTGCAGGCACGCGTCCTATCCCGCAGTATTTGAGTTCATGTGTTGGAGGTTGTTTTTGTATTTTCTGTCGAGATTTTAATAAACTTCGATATGTTTGGTCAGTACTGCTCGATCAAGCAGGTCACGCGATCGTTCAGGGAGGAAACTGAACAACGGAATACGTTTTTCCAGCTTTTATTCGTGGAAAAAACAAAGGAAGCCGGTGCAGGAGCTGACGAAAAGACGCCGGTGTCGTGAGCAATTCGGTCTCCCCTAGGACCCCGCGCGACTCCATTGGCTGAAAAAACTCCTCATGGGTAGTTTTCTTAGCGCCTTATTACAATTCCTACACAATCGCATTATGATTTATGTAGTTAGAACGTTGTTAAAATTACAATTGATGTCTTTTAAATATGTTTCATATAGTAGTATATAAATGAGGCTATAGGTGGGAGATCTACACATTGTTTGTGTCATTTTATTATTTAGATTATTATACTGTACCATTTCCACTTTTGACTGTCTACTTATACAATTACTTACTCATTAATTACTCATACAAATCATGATTACTACATAGTTGAATCACACATTTAAATTATAATTATAAGCCATGATTACTACACTTTTACTATTAAAAATATATATTCCGTAAGGTATGTTAATAATTTACAAAAAATAAACGTATTGTTTTTGTAAAGCAGATGATGACACAAAAGTACTGACGTGTCTGCAACATGAATATTCGTTTATTATATTGTTTTTTTTAGTTAATTTTTTTTTTAAATTTAATGTTTCTATTTTGTACAACACAATTAGCTTGCTAGCCGCGTATGAAGACGAGATATTGCAATGACACATTTTTGAGCAGGCATTAGTGCTAGATACCAATCCGGGTCCTGGGGGGGACCGAATTGCTCGGGGGGACTGGATTGCTCATGACACCGGATCGCGTGGTTTGCCTGCTGCAATCAGGAGAAAAACGTTTACTTTTTTCAAAAAAAATCCCTACATCAGCGAGAGTGTGTTCGCTGCATTTTCAGTCATTCAGTAAATTGTGATTAATTAAAGCAGAACCACTTAAATGTCTTGTTTTTATGCTAACACTGTCAAACTAACTTGCAAATGTAAGTTATTGATTGATTCATTCATTCATTCATTTCTGATCACCCTAAACACATGAGTTATAAAAATAAATATTTAGACAATTTTGACGATTGTAACACATATTTTTTATTAAATACAACTGCTCAAACCCACTGCTTGTGACTCTTTAAATGACAACGTTAGCTAAATATTTAGCATTTTGTGTGTTTTAATAACTTGGCCAAAACAGAAGTGCCATCTTTTGAACATGTGTTGATTCATCGCACAGAATACAACAGAGAAATTATTTTATAGAATCATTAAGATACGTAGGTATTAACACATTGTCAGTAAATAGCTGGTTTGCCAACCATAAGACTCCAAAAGAAGAAGTGTCACCTTACTATAAGCTTGAAGGGATTTATAGCTCTTAAACTCCTGCAAAGTGTAAATAAAGTCCTGCAAAAACAAGGTTATTGGCCGATATGTAAGCGGAGGTCCGTAATCCAGTCTTGGGCTGCTAAATCATATGGATTTATGTTGTTTATTTGTCCAAATAAAGTTTTTTGGCAGTAGCATTTAGTTTCTCCCGATAGCGTCCCTTCTCTTTTTCTTTCAACTTCTCGATTTCTTCCATTCTTCTTCAATTTTACCTAGTTTTAGCTTAATATGCCCACAATTAAATGGCATAGCGGTCGGCGGTGCCTCTAAACATGGCGCCCACGTCCCATAATGCAACACTGCGGTGACGTACATTAACATTCCCTATTGCATTTTCCCTTCAAAATCATGCAGCCTGTGGGAAAATAATTTAAGTCATTGGCTTTATCTTATTGATGATGTAAGTGGGTTCCTGCAAGTTCCTGTCTCATCTTAATATGAAAGATATTGGCCAGGTAACTGTGGCCCTGGTTCCTTTTTGTTCCATTGTTTGAGTTGATGGCCGTTTGCTTATGCTTGGACCAAGGGTCTGAGTCAAAGGTGTAAACCCATTTATATGATAATGAAATGGTTTGAGTGAAACAGTGGGTGAGATGGTAATGCTGGTGGGATTAAGGGTTTGAGAAACTGAAGGATTGGGAGTGGCAGGGTAATCTTTTCAATGCTTTGTTTAAAGTTGAGTGCTTTGTTTTCCATTAAGGGGACTATCCCCTAAGATGCCATATAAAATGAAATGTGTATTTCTATATTACACACCGCCACAAGACCTTTGAAATGAAAAGTGTTTAAAAACTATGATAAACAACACAAGTGCTGAGAGTTTGTGTTGTAGACCACAGAGTAAACAGTGTCATGTTAAAGATTTTCTCATTGTTAACCCTTTATGTTTATTTGATCGTAGTTCATCTATAAATACTGTGAAGAAGTCAAACAAGCAGCTGCTGTCACAACACATTCAACTACTCTACTATTCTGATCCACTGTTGTAATGATGGAGTGTGTTAAAGAGGAGACTGATCCTGAATCATTCACAATAACACCTCAACATACTCAACAACAAAGAGGTTTGTGTAATCTTCATTTATCATTAATAACTGATAAAGTTTATAAATTGTCAGGCTCTGGTTATAAAAAACATTAAAGATGTATAATATTATAGTGAGATTTAAGGTAAAGGGTTGTGAAACTCTTTGAATATGACAGAAATAGATTTTTCTTTTTTGCATTCTAATATTAAACTTGCTTTCTCAGACTTTGTGGAAGTAAAAGAGGAAGGTCAAGAATGCAAAGAACTGAAGGATGAACATAAGGACCACAATTACACGACTGACAGCTGCTCAGAAACTGATCAGAAATCCCCTCAAGAAAGATTTATAGCAAAAAGTTTTCTTGAATGCCATTATTGTGGTAAGACTTTCAGAAACAGAGGGCACCTAACAACTCACCTAAGAACTCACACTGAGGCACCTCACGCTTGCTCCCACTGTGAGAAGACTTTCATCCATAAAAGTAGACTTGTGGATCACATGAAGAGTCACACAGGTGAGAGGCCTTTTGCTTGCCCTCAGTGTGATAAACGTTTCAGTTTTATAGGAGGACTTAATTATCACATAAAGACTCACAGTACTGAAAGGCCGTACGTCTGCCCTCAATGTGGAAAGAGTTTCTTATTTAAAGCATGTCTAAAGAACCACATACGCATTCACACTGGCGAGAGACCTTTTAAATGCCCTCAGTGTGATAAGAGTTTTAAACAAAGGGGACCTCTTAAGCATCACATACGAATTCATACAGGTGAGAGACCTATCACAGGTGATGTGTGTGTTAAAAGTTTTAAAACAAATGAATACCTTAAATATCACATGCGAGCTCATACAGGTGAGAAGCCATTCTCATGCGACATTTGTGGTAAAAGCTTTAAAAAAAATGAATATCTTAAGAATCACATACAAATTCATACAGGTGAGAGCCCTTTCTCATGCGATGTGTGTGGTAAAAGTTTTAAAATTAAAGAATATCTTAAGAATCACATGCGAGTTCATAACGCTGAGAAGCCTTTCTCATGCGACGTGTGTGGTAAAAGTTTTAAAATTAAAGAATATCTTAAGGATCACATGCGAGTTCATAACGCTGAGAAGCCTTTCTCATGCGACGTGTGTGGTAAAAGTTTTAAAATTAAAGAATATCTCAAGCATCACATGCGAGTTCATAGCGCTGAGAAGCCTTTCTCGTGCGACGTGTGTGGTAAAAGTTTTAAAATGAAAGAATATGTTAGGGATCACATGCAAATCCATACAGCTGAGAGCCCTTTCTCATGCGCCGTGTGTGGTAAAAGATATAAGCAAAAATTATATCTTTTGAATCACATGCAAATTCATACTAGGAATGTGTAGGTTTGTCAAATTTTCATTCTGAGTACTCTTCGAGTCTTAAAGGTGCTCTAAGTGAATTCGCTTAGAGCGCCTTTAAAAACAAGTTGTTGATTAATCGGAAGGCAAGCATGAGGGGCAATGCGTATGCATCATGGTGAAAATGTAATTATATATAACAGCTCGCTTTTTGTGAGCAAGGGCTACCACATTTTTTACTTGTTGATTTTATTTCATTGATTTATTGACATGTTAATTTATCTTATTGGTTGATATGTTATTATCATTTTTTAACATACTTAAAAGATTCCAACTAACATACTTAAAAAAATTCAAGAAAATACAGAAAATGTATAGAAAATGTGCGGGCAATCTGTTGAAGACCACTGATCTAGAGCATGTTATTTAAATGAGTGATTTTTTTGTATAGTTGTTTTATTGTACTTTTAAATAAATAATGCAACATGTATAATCTTGTTGTGTTCCTTTCCTTTTGAATTGATACCTAATCATTGGTGAACTTCATGAATGGTATTTTTTCATGTTGGGAAAATAAAGGCTTGTCGGCTCATATCTGTCATTATGTCAGATACAGTCCTGGTCAGAATTATGGGCACCCTTAATAATACACCCAATGCAGTTTGGTTTTTGAAAAAATTATTTTACAGAAACGGCTAATTGTTATTTGTCAAACAAAATAGAAGTCAACTTGACAAAGTGGTGCTGTGTTTTTAGATCTTGCAGAGGGTTTTGACACAGTGAATAATAACTGTCTAATTTCCAAACTTCAGAAATTAAATTTATGAACTAGTTCCTTGATGTGGATGTAATCATACCTCACTAATAGGAAAGAATGTACAAGAGTGATTATTAAGTGCTCTTTTGCTAGCTGTCCTACAGGGGTTCCTCAAGGGTCAATTTTAGGACCGATTTTATTTAGCATTTATATTAATGATAATGTATGTAGATGATACTGTGCTTTTTTACTCATGTAAGAACTAAAGAACTAGCTTCAAGCAAACTGTCATCTGCAATGGCGAAAGTCTCATATTGGTTAAATGATTGGTGGTTTGTCTCTTAACGTAAGCAAAACAGTTTGCATGCATTTTACTGCACGAAAACAAACCAGATATCATATTTAATGGTGAAGCAATCAAATCTGTGACACTTAATCAATTCTTAAATATTTAGGAATAATAATAGATCAAAGTTTTTTGACGTTTTGTATACCCATTACTAAAAGCACCTTCAATTTTTTCTTAAAATTTCTTCTGCTATTTCTGAGAACTTTGGATTTTTCCTGATTTCAATAATAGATCATCATTGTAAAAAGGATGTAAGAATAAATAATGTAAAATCTAATTTGAATAATTTTTTAAAAATCAGGCACCAGCTTTTTCAATCAGCTACAGTGCTTTTTGTACATTCTCTGATTCTACCTCATTTGTCGTATTGTATAACAACTTGGTCATAAGTAGGTGCAACTACACTTAACCAGTGTACTCCCTTCACAAATAAATTATAAAATTGCTAGACGAAAAACCAAGGGACCATCATTGTACTATTTTTTTTAAAAAGGCTCAATTTTATAAGTTTTAATAATTTTGTATTTTTACTATGCCTGATTTATAAAATTATTCTTACTCCCCCTCTTCTTAAGGGATGCCTTGCCCATAAAGGCAATGCTGCTACGACTAGAGCATCTGCTAGGGAAGAATTGGTACCGCAGTATAGAAAAACAGCCTTTGGTCTAAAAGGTTTTTCGGTTAGAGTAATGGGGATGGGGTCTTGATAGCTTCTCAATTTTTAAAAATAAGCTTAAGTACTGGCGGAACAAATCTGCAATCATCAATGACTATGTTGTAAATTATCTGTTTTATATACTGATTTATAATTTTACATTCCTGGACATATGTATTGTGATGTTTTATCCGGTGTATATGTAATGTTGTATGTTATTTTATTTGTATACCTGCCCAGGGACAACAGATGTAAACTAGATGTTGGCTAATTACTTTCAATTGTGCATTGTCCCTGTAAAAATAAACAATAAACTAAAATAAATTAATAATATGAGCAAATAAGGCTGTGGTTGTAAATCTGCAGTGTTTATCTTCTAAATCTTTTTTTTATCATAATTTAACTTACTGAAGTTCTGCAATTGTAAGTCAACCCTAAAACGTGTACATCCCACAAAGAGTGAGCACAGTGAGCAAAAAGCAACTTTTTGGATTTACTGCAGTACTTAATTATGGACTTTAAAGGGGACTTTTATTATGCTTTTCGGAGCATTTCGTATGGTGACGTCATAAGGAGTGCGCTAACGCTCGTTTGTCGGTTGAGCGAAGATTGAGGTGTCTGTTTGAGGTAAATAAAACGATAAAAAGTATGATTTAATTTTTAACAAATGTACTCCAACAGCTTAAATGTTACTAAAGCAACTTTAGATATTATTAGAATATTGTATTTGTGGAATACTGAGAGTCGTTCTACGGAAGCCGGGAGAGGTCATCCATATTATTTTTCCTCGCTTGTTTTCTCGTTATCCAGACATGATAATCCAAATGTCATAATGTTATTTCCTGTCCATAATATTTAGTGTATTTTAATGTGGACTGCTGATGCATATGAGTTGGGGGTCTTCGCTGTTAGATGTAACTAATTGCCGATATACTTAATAAAAAAAGTTGGACGGTTGATGTTCGTTAATTTAGGGACCATCTCGAAAGTAATAATGTATACGTTTCTATCTTCACTAGTATTTAAAGTGAACTTATTTCATTGCTAAAAAAAGTGTTAACTTGTGTATTTTGGTATAATAAAATGTGTTAATGTGGTTTATGCTAAAGAAAACCAAATTATTTTCCACATACCACAAATTTTTGTAGCTCTAGATTTCACTCTATTCCTCAAACGCACAGATTTGAAAAGCACTCCCAGCAAACATTTGGACGTCAAATTACCGTTGAAAATACGTCCCTCCGTCACGTCCCGTCATGGTTGAAAAAATAGTTCCAAAATGAAAATCCAACTGACGTCTTTGATGAATCACACGTCTTTTCTGCACGGTCTGTGCATGTCTATATTGTCCTCTTCTGGACTTTAATACATAAAAACCGTAAAAAAGTTTGAATAAACGCAACCTCAGACAAATATAGACATATACAAATGTATACAAGCGTATATAAATGCGTTGTGCATTTGTGCCGCCCAGCCACGACTAATTTTGGACGTGGAGACGATGTGATTTTGGACCAATTACAACATTTGTGCCGTCCTGGGGCGACCCCTTTTGGCCGGGGAGACGACGTTTCCGTCCGACCTATGTTTGCTGGGCTGTGTCATCAGATTGGCCAGCTAATCTGTACGTAGTCATTGGCCTGAATAGCGCTGACGTCAGCCCGAAATGTGACGCTTCTTACCATATTTGAAAGATTCGCTTACAATGTAACGCTAACAGGAGTTAACTTACAGGCTGTGAGTCTGAAGTGGTAGGAATTATGATAATGTCGGTCTTGTCTACGTCACGATTTCCAAAAAGTAAACTGGTGCTTACAGTCTCTTTGTTTGTTGTAGCCCAGGAAAAGAGATTTACATTGGAGACATCATCGTTTACTTTGGGGTTTGTACCTTTTGCATATCGTTAACATGTACTAATACACACAATGGTAATTTTAAAACGTGAATCGGACCATAGGGGCTTTTTAACAGTTTATTTCAATAAAAAATCTTAAAAGTGTGCATAGCTGACAACCACAAGAACACAGTTGGTTTTGTGACTGTTGACTTTAAGTCATTTTATTTTAATGATGTTTAAAGTAGAAATGTGTGTATTGTGGAGTAACTTTAAAAATGGTCCCTAAATATTCACCACTATCATATTGTCAATTACTGACAAATCTATTTCAGCTTTAGCGAATCCCTGATCCAACTAAAATCTCATTTGTTCATCCATGCTAATTTAGCAAAATATGCTTTTGCTGTCTACAAACAAAACAACACGCTCTATTGAGTACACGTAAGGTTTGGTCACATCACGAGAAAACAACTTTTGTTATCTGGAGATCATGAGACGATTAAATAGAGATCACGAGAAAACAAGCAAGCAAAAATAAAAAAGTGCACAACCTTTCTCGGCTTCCGTATGTTCCCTTGTACAACTTTTTAGATATACAAAACAGTAACTTTTACGCTTCTCAACCGTTTTCAATGTTTTTTTAGTTTTAGTTTTCTTGTGCTTTCTGCAAATCCAAATTTGTCACATATGATACAGAAGTAAAATATCTTGATACTGCATCAATACTGTGGCAAACAGGGACATGAAATAGAAACATAAACCATTTGTTCATTTCAACAGTTACTAATACTTTTTTAAAAATCTTGTTAACGCTAGTTAATGCACCATGAACTAACATGAACAATTAATTAATATAAATAGCTTTATTTCTATTAACTAACAAATATTAATAAATACTGTATAAGCGCAGTTCATTATTAGTTCATGTTAACTAATTAATGAACTGCACTTATACAGCATTTATTAATCTTTGTTAATGTTCATTTCAACAATTACTAATATTTTTTTAAAATCTTGTTAACGTTAATGCATCGTGATTTAACTAACTTTAACAAAAATGTATAAATACTGTAACAAATGTATTGCTCATGGTTTGTTCATGTTAGTTAATACATTAACTAATGTTAACTAATGAAACTTATTGTAAAGTGTTACCAATAATTTTTAGTGTAGATGCAATTACTTAAAGCGTTATTGTATCGCATATCATATATTGAACTGCCTTGCAAATTACAGCATATTGCACGTTCCCTTCAATATCATGCAGCCCTAACTTGTTCTCAGAGCATCTCCTAAAATGAAATGCATTCATCTATTTTATATTACACACCACCACAAGACCTTTGAAATATAAAGTGTTAAAAACCATGATGAACAACAAGTGCTGAGAGTTTGTGTTGTAGATCACAGAGTAAACAGTGTCATGTTATTACATTGAAGATTTTGTAATTGTTAACCCTTTATGTTTATTTGATCATAGTTCATCTATAAATACTGTGAAGAAGTCAAACAAGCAGCTGCTGTCACAACACATTCAACTACTCTACTATTCTGATCCACTGTTGTAATGATGGAGTGTGTTAAAGAGGAGACTGATCCTGAATCATTCACAATAACACCACAACATACTCAACAAAAAAGAGGTTTGTGTCTATTCTTCATTTATCACTAATAACTGCTAAAATTATGTCGATAGCACTGTCGATTAATGGGTACGTAAATCACTAACATTTTTTAACATGGTATTAACATTTTTTTAACGCAATTCGCGATGATGTCACGTTGGGGAGAAGTGGATGAAAGGTAGCCTCAGTGTAGTATGCGAACTATGGCGACTGACTTGAATGAGAAAGAGGTTGCAAGAGCCAACATGTATAATGCCAAAACGGCCTGTCTATCTATCTATCAATATCTACTCTATCTATATCCATGTATTTATCTATAGTCTGCGCTATCAGAATATTATACTTTACTCGTCTCTCTAGTCACTCTCAATGCTCTCAAGGCAGGCTTTGGTAAATTCTCTCCCCAACGTGACGTGATGCAATGCATTGTGTGGGAAAGGAGAATAGTTGCAAACCACTGTACTTTTTCGTATTATATTCTGTTTTGTGATACCTAACAACATAAAATACAATGAATAACAGTTAAATGTTTATTAACAACAAGCAAATTGCACAAATTCGTTGAAAAAATTAACACTGCAACACAATTTGCTTTCTCAGACTTGGTCGAAGTAAAAGAGGAAAGTCAAGAATGCAATGAACTGAAGGATGAACACCAGGACCACAATTATATGACTGCCAGCTGCTCAGAAACTGATGAGAATTCCCCTCAAGAAAGTGTTAAAGCCAAAAATGTTTTTGAATGCCAACTTTGTGGTAAGATTTTCTCAAACAGAGGGCACCTAACGCAACACCTAAAGATTCACGATAAAAGGTCCCACGCATGCTCCCACTGTGAGAAGACTTTCATCCATAAATGTAAACTGGTGTATCACATGAGGAGTCACACAGGTGAGAGGCCTTTTGCTTGCCCTCAGTGTGATAAACGTTTTATTACTATAGGAAGACTAAATGTTCACATAAAGACTCACAGTACTGAAAGGCCGTACATCTGCCCTCAATGTGGAAAAAGTTTCCCATTTAAAACAAGTCTACAGACCCACATACGCATTCACACTGGCGAGAAACCTTTTAAATGCCCTCAGTGTGATAAGAGTTTTAAAGAAAAGGGACCTTTTAGATATCACATACGAATTCATACAGGTGAGAGCCCTTTCTCATGCGATGTGTGTGGTAGAAGTTTTAAAATTAAAGAATATCTTAAGTATCACATGCAAGTTCATACAGATGAAAAGCCTTTCTCATGCAATGTGTGTGGTAAAAATTTAAAAAAGAAGGTAAATCTTCAGCATCACATGCGAGTGCATACAGGTGAGAGGCCTTTCTCATGTGATGTGTGTGGTAAAAGTTATAAAAATAATAAAAACCTTAAGTTTCACATGCAAGTTCATACTAGGGATGTGCAGTTTTGTCAAATTTTCAGTTCGAGTACTTCAAAGGTCTTAAGAACAAGTTCTTGATTAATCAGAGGCGGGGCAAGCATGAGGGGTGGTGCTTACGCATCATGGTGAAAATGCTAATAAATGTTTTATAAATACTCTGTATATTAAGAGATAACTCTGGGTATTCATGATCTGTCGTTTCACACTTTGCATCCCTGTGTCTGGCACTACATGCGGGTTAACCCTGATTCTAAATTACAAGTCTGAAACGCTCCATAACCTAAAAGCGGGTAAGATGGGGTTAAGCGCAGTGTGAAAACCACTAAAGAGTATTCAGGTCCAGGCCCATGATGTGAAATGCAGATAAACCTCGTGACTGAATTACTCCCCAACCAATTAACTTCAGTGTATTATCTACAGTAGCATCATATTGAGCATGTTATTTTAATGGAGTGATTTTTTGTATAGATTTTTAATTTTTCTTTTAAATAAATCATGCAACATTTATAATCTTGTTGTGTTTTCTAATTTTTATTTGATACCTAATCATTGGTGAATTTCATCAATGGTGTTTTTAATGTTGGGAAGATAAGAGCTTATCTGCCCATGTCTGTCATTATATATCAGACACAGCCCAGGTCAGTAAATCTGCAGTGTTTATCTTTTAAATCTTTTATTTAAAAAAAATCATATTATAACCTTTCATTAAATTAATGCAGTTGTAAATCAACCCTAAAAAGTGTGCATCTCTCAAAGAGTGAGCAAAGATCAACTTCTTGGATTTGTGATGGTTATTACAGCTCTTTAAATAACACATTTTATAATTTCACGGCAGATTTAAAGTACATGATTACTGTAGTACTTACGATCTTGTACTTTAAAGGGGACTTTTATTATGCATCTCGGAGCATGTCGTGTGGAGACGTCATAAGGATTCCGCTGCCGCTCGTCTGTCGGTTGTTTGAGGTAAATAAGACGATAAAACGTATGATTTAATTTTTTTTAACAAATGTACTCCAACAACTTAAATGTTACTGAAGCAACTTTAGATAATATTAAAATATTGTGTAATACTTTATTGTGAAGTACTGAGAGTCTATCTTTTCTCTTGTACAACGACAATGAGTTACGAGGTCTCTACATAAACACACGATGATGAACACATATTTACTTTCTTGTGTAATCCTTTTTTATAAAGGTTTTTGATTTTTTTTTTTAAAGGAAAATACATAGTTTTATACATATTAATCCAAATCTACACAGTTCATAGTGATTTGCAGATCAAAATTTCAATCTTCACTTCAGCTGTATGTGAATTTAAAATCTTATTTAGCTTTTATTTACCGGAGTAAAATATCTTGATAATGCATTAATACGTGGCAAACAGGAATATGAAATAGAAACATAAATTGTTTAAATCTAAAGAAACACTAGGTAAAACTTTACAATAAATTTAAATGTATTAATATTTCTTCATGTGTTATTTATACACACATCAGTGCAACCTGGGAAATACAGCTGTTATAAAAAAAAAAGGTGCTAATAATTGTGAAATAGTGCTGTTTTCAGAAGTGTATTGCATTATTTATCAGTATATTATAAGATCTATCGAAATTATTGCAAACATCCCAAATGTGCACATCGCAATACACATTGAATGTGAAAAATGTTTGTTGTTATATAATTTTTATTGTAAATGCCATAAACTTAAAGCGTTATTTTGTATCACATATCATATATTGGGACGCCTAGCAAATTACATTATATTGCATTTTCCCTTCAATATCATGCAGCATGTGGAAAAAATAATTTAAGTCATTGGCTTTATCTTATTGTACATATATGTTCATCATGCCTGAGAGCAAAACCAAGTAACACTGTCCTCTAAATGATAATGTAAGTGGGTTCCTGCAAGGTCCTGTATCATCTTAATATGAAAGAAACTGGCCCGGTAACTGTGGCCTTGGTACCTTTTTGTTCCATTGTTTGAGTTGATGGCCATTTGCTTGGACCAAGGGTCTGAGTCAAAGGTGTAAACCCATTTCTATGATAATGAAATGGTTTGAGTGAAATAGTGGGTGAGATGGTAATGCTGGTGGGATTAAGGGTTTGTGAAACTGAAGGATTGGAAGTGGCAGGGTAATCTTTTCAATGCTTTGTTTTCCATTAAGGGGACTATCCCCTAAGATGCCATATAAAATGAAATGCATTTATCTATTTCTATATTACACACCGCCACAAGACCTTTGAAATGAAAAGTGTTTTAACCATGATGAACAACACGTGCTGAGAGTTTGTGTTGTAGACCACAGAGTAAACGGTGTCATGTTATTACATTGAAGATTCTGTCATTTTTTACCTTTATGTTTATTTGATCATAGTTCATCTATAAATACTGTGAAGAAGTCAAACAAGCAGCTGCTGTCACAACACATTCAACTACTCTACTATTCTGATCCACTGTTGTAATGATGGAGTGTGTTAAAGAGGAGACTGATCCTGAATCATTCACAATAACACCTCAACATACTCAACAACAAAGAGGTTTGTGTATAATCTTCATATATCATTAATTACTGATAAAGTTTATGAAGTGTCAGACTCTGGTTATAAAACCATTAGAGCTGTATATAGTGAGAGTTGACTTAAAAGGTCATGAAACCCCTTCTTTCAGCTCTAGCCTATCAGTAAAATCTTGTATAATATTTCATGACCCATTAACTAATTCAGTGAAAAAGCAGGCAGTCATTTACTTAATATGTCATCCTTTATATATCCGTTTAAGTGTTCAAACCCAGGGAACACATACTGATAAAAAGTATATCTCATAATGCAGTGCAAGTTTCTTTGGATTAAAGCCTCTGCCAAATGCATAAATGTAAACAAATGTTAAAGTGATGGTATTGAATATCACAGAATAAGATTTTACCTTTTTTGCTTTGTAATATTAATTTGCTTCCTCAGACTTGGTGGAAGTGAAAGACGAAAGTCAAGAATGCAATGAACTAAAGGATGAACATCAGGACCACAATTATACGACTGCCAGCTGCTCAGAAACTGATGAGAATTCCCCTCAAGAAAGAATTAAAGCCAAAAATGTTTTTGAATGCCATTTTTGTGGTAAGACTCTCTCAAAAAAAGGGTTCCTAATACGTCACCTAAAGATTCACACTGAGGCTCCTCACGCTTGCTCCCACTGTGAGAAGACTTTCATCCATAGAAGTAAACTTGTGGATCACATGAAGAGTCACACAGGTGAGAGGCCTTTTGCTTGCCCTCAGTGTGATAAAAGTTTCAGTGTTAAAGGAAGACTTAATGTTCATATAAAGACTCACAGTACTGAAAGGCCGTACGTCTGCCCTCAATGTGGAAAGAGTTACACAAAAAAAGCAAGTCTACAATATCACATACGCACTCACACTGGCGAGAAACCTTTTAAATGCCCTCAGTGTGATAAGAGTTTTCAACAAAAGGAACCTCTTAGGTTTCACATACGAGTTCATACAGATGAGAGACCTTTCTTGTGCGGTGTGTGTGATAAAAGTTTTAAAATTAAAGAATATCTTAAATATCACATGCAAGTTCATACAGATGAGAAGCCTTTCTCATGCGATGTGTGTGGTAAAAGTTATAAAAAAAAAAAAAATCTTGTAGATCACATGCGAGTCCATACAGATGAGAAGCCTTTCTCATGTGATGTGTGTGGTAAAAGTTTTAAAATTAAAGAATATCTTAAGCATCACATGCGAGTCCATACAGGCGAGAAGCCTTTCTCATGTGATGTGTGTGATAAAAGTTTTAAAATTAAAGAATATCTTAAGCTTCACATGCAAGTCCATACAGGCGAGAAGCCTTTTTCATGTGATCTGTGTGGTAAAAGTTTTAAAATGAAAGAAAAACTTAAATATCACATGCAAGTTCATACAGATGAGAAGCCTTTCTCATGCGATGTGTGTGGTAAAAGTTATAAAGATAAAAGAAATCTTAAGCATCACATGCAAGTTCATACTAGGGATGTGTAGTTTTGTCAAATTTTCAGTTCGAGTACTTCAAAGGTCTTAAGAACAAGTTCTTGATTAATCAGAGGCGGGACAAGCATGAGGGGTGGTGCTTACGCATCATGGTGAAAATGCATGATAACTCTGGGTATTCATGATCTGTCGTTTCACACCTTGCATTCCTAAACCCTGCGTCTTGCACTACATGCGGGTTAACCCTGCTTCTAAATTACAAAGTCTGAAACACTCCATAACCTAAAAGTGGGGAAGATAACCTGGGGTTAAGCGCAGTGTGAAAAGCCCTAAAGAGTATTCAGGTCCAGGCCCATGATGTGAAATGCAGATAAACCTCGTGACTGAATTACTCCCCAACCAATTAATTTCAGTGTATTATCTACAGTAGCATCATCTTGAGCATGTTATTTTAATCGAGTGATTTTTTTGTAAAGATTTTTAATTGTACTTTTAAATAAACCATGCAACATTTATAATCTTGTTGTGTTTCTTCCTTTTGAATTGACACCTAATCATTGGTGAACTTCATGAATGGTGTTTTTAATGTAGGGAAGGTAAGGGCTTATCATTATATATCAGACACCCAGGTCAGAATTATCAGCACTTAATATGAGCAAATAAGGCTGTGGTTATAAATCTGCAGTGTTTATCTTTTAAATCTTTTATTTAAAAAATATCATAATATAACCTTTCATTAAAGTAATGCAGTTGTAAGTCAACCCTAAAAAGTGTGCATCTCTTAAAGAGTGAGCAAAGATCAACTTCTTGGATTTGTGATGGTTATTACAGCTCTTTAAATAACACATTTTATAATTTCAAGACAGATTTAAAGTACATGATTACTGCAGTACTAACAATCTTGTACTTTAAAAGGGACTTTTATTATGCTTCTCGGAGCATGTCGTGTCGTGACGTCATAAGGAGTCCGGTGCCGCTCGTCAGTCGGCATGGTCAGTCGGAGGGAAGATCGGAAGGTGTCTGAGGTAAATAAAACGATAAAACGATAAAAAGTCTGATTTAATTTTTTAACAAATGTACTCCCACAACTTAAATGTTACTGAAGCAACTTTAGATAATATTAAAATATTGTAATACTTTATTGTGAAGTACTGAGAGTCGTTCTCTTCTCTTGTACAACGACAACTTACGTTTGGTCTCTGACACATGAACACACGATGAAAAACACATATTTACTTTTTTTTTTAAACATATTTATGTTTTTTATAAACCTTTTATATTTTTGAATAACACTTTTTTATTTGTTTTTTATACATAGTTTTATAAATATAAATCCAAATCTACACAGTTCGTAGTGATTTACAGATCAAAAGGTAAATCTTGTAATTCCTTGAAAATCTTACCATTCACTTCAGTTGTATGTGAATTTAAAATCTTATTTAGCTTTTATTTTAACGTGAATTAGGTGTAACTTAGTGGTGTCCACAGCCATTAAAGAAATAACTAAGTTAGACATCTACTGTGATGGTAGTGGCACGAGCAGCCTCCAAACAAATTCGAGTGAATGAAGGAGCTGCGACTTTTTAGATATAAAACACAATAATTTTTACATTTCTCAACCGTTTTCACATTTTTTTACATACATTTTTAGTCTACAGTTGTTTACAATCTCGATTGTTTAGAATTAGATTGACTTAGAAAATTATTATTTTTATCAGGAATCATGATCACATACGCTTGTCACTATTGATTTGGCTTGCTGAGGCATCCCTAATGTAATGTAGCTCAATGTACATGGAATAAAATTTATTGTTCTAATTGTGAAAATTTGATTTTTGTATTGTTAACCCAAACGTTTCAGTTTTCTTGTGGTTTCAGCAAATCAAAAAGAAGACAGAATGTCTGTGGCTTTGTCAAATGTGATACCGGAGTAAAATATCTGGATACTGCATCAATACTGCAAACAGAAACATGAAATAGAAACATAAACAATTTAAATCTAAACAAATACTAGGTAAAACTTTCCGATACATTTAAATGTATTAATATTACTTCATGTGTTATCTATTCACACATCAGTGCAATCGGGGAAATACAGCTGTTATTAAATTCTTTTAACAAACTGGTGCTAATAAATTGTGAAATAATGCTGTTTTAACAGAAGTGTATTGCAGTGTTGATCAGTATATTATGACACTAACACTACTATTGAGAAACATACAATAGTCAACCACTAATATGAATATTAAGTAACTAAATCCTCTTCATGGTTCATGAAGTTTGATGTGTGAGTTTTGTAGCTGCCTCGCATGCAAATCAAGTTTACTTGTTCTAAACCAGCAAGATCTATCGAAATTATTGCAAACATCACAAATGTGCACATCGCAATACACATTGAATGTAAAACATGTATGTTATATAACTTTTGGTATAGATGCAATAAACGTAAAGTGTTATTGTATCGCATATCATATATTGAACTGACTAGCAAATTACAGCATATTGTATGTTCCTTTCAATATCATGCAGCCCAAACCTGTTCTCAGAGCAACCACTAAAATGAAATGTGTATTTCTATATTACACACCGCCACAAGACCTTTGAAATGAAAAGTGTTTAAAAGCCATGATGAACAACACAAGTGCTGAGAGTAAACAGAGTAAACAGTGTCATGTTATTACATTGAAGATTCTGTCATTGTTTACTCTTTATGTTTATTTGATTATAGTTCATCTATAAATACTGTGAAGAAGTCAAACAAGCAGCTGCTGTCACAACACATTCAACTACTCTACTATTCTGATCCACTGTTGTAATGATGGAGTGTGTTAAAGAAGAGACTGATCCTGAATCATTCACAATAACACCTCAACATACTCAACAACAAAGAGGTTTTTGTATAATCTTCATTTATCATTAATAACTGCTAATGTTTTCAAAAGTGTCAGACTCCGGTTATAAAAACATAAGAGCTGTATAATGCTGATAAAAAAGTATACCTTATAATGAAAGCTGCAAGTTCCTTTGGATTAAAGCCTCTGTCAAATTCATAAATGTAAACAAAAGTTTATGTGATGGTATTGAATTTCACATAATTTGATTTTCTTTTCTTTTTTTGCATTTTAATAATAAATTTGCTTTCTCAGACTTTGTGGAAGTGAAAGAGGAAGGTCAAGAATGCAAAGAACTGAAGGATGAACATCAGGACCACAATTATACGACTGCCAGCTGCTCAGAAACTGATGAGAATTCTCATCAAGAAAGAGTTAAAGCAAAATTTTTTTTTGCATGCCATCATTGTGGTAAGACATACACAAAAAAAGGGCACCTAACGCAACACATAAAGATTCATACCGGTGAGAGGTCTTACGCATGCTCCCACTGTGAGAAGATCTTCATCCATAAAAGTAAACTGGTGTATCACATGAAGAGTCACACAGGTGAGAGGCCTTTTGCTTGCCCTCAGTGTGATAAACGTTTCAGTACTACAGGAAAACTTAATGCTCACATAAAGATTCACAGTACTGAAAGGCCGTACATCTGCCCTCAATGTGAAAAGGGTTTCTCATTTAAAGCAAGTCTAAAGAAACACATACGCGTTCACACTGGTGAGAAACCTTTTAAATGCCCTCAGTGTGATAAGAGTTTTAAACAAAAGGGACCTTTAACGTATCACATACGAATTCATACAGGTGAGAAGCCTTACTCATGCGATGTGTGTGGTAAAAGTTATAAAAAGAATAAAAACCTTAAGTTTCACATGCAAGTTCATACTAGTGATGTGCAGTTTTGTCAAATTTTCAGTTTGAGTACTCCAAAGGTCTTAAAAACAAGTTCTTGATTAATGCAAGCATGGGGGGTGGTGCGTACGCATCATGGTGTAAATGAAAATAAATTTGTTTTAAACACTTAAACTAATATATGTTTCACACGTACTGTTCATACATAACCAGGGGTTAAGAGATAACTCTGGGTATTCATGATCTGTTGTTTCACACTGCATTCCCAAAGTCTGCGTCTCGCACTACATGCGGGTTAACCCTGCTTCTAAATTACAAGTCTGAAACGCTCCATAACCTAAAAGGGGTGAAGATAATCTGGGGTTAAGGGCAGTGTGAAAAGCCCTTAAGAGTTTTCAGGTCCAAGCCCATGATGTGAAATGTAGATAAGCCTCACGTCTGAATTACTACCCAAATAATTAATTTCAGTGTATTATCTACAGTAGCATCATCTTGAGCATGTTATTTTTTTGTAAAGATTTTTAACTGTATTTTTAAATAAATCATGCAACATTTATAATCTTGTTGTGTTTCTTTACTTTTGAATTGATACCTAATCATTAAACTTCATGAATGGTTTTTTTAATGTTGAAAAGATAAGGGCTTATCTGCCCATGTCTGTCATTAAATATCAGACACAGTCCAGGTCAGAATTATCGGCACTCTTAGTAATATAAGGGTCATTCTACAAAAAAGGTGGAAATGCTTGTCCCTTGCTTGCAGACCCCTTATTCATTTAATTTGACCCAATAATCCCACAATGATATATTTAATAAATATAGACTGTCCTTAACATGATGAGAGAGTTTATTTATGTAATTTTCTTTTTTCCTTTTTTAAACTTTTTTTAAATGTCTGGTCCTGAAAATTGCCCTGTCCCTTTGATCATACATGGAAGTTGAACTGTGTACTTATTATTTGAAAACCATGTTTTTTATAAAACAAATCTAATTTACAATTACCTTTTACCCTGTATGAATTTACTACAACACTGAATTGGTAAAAATACACTATAAATATGAATAATATCAAATAAATATTTGTCCCCCAAATTTATGTCATTGGTGTTACCCTACCCAAAGCACCTTTATTTTGAAACAATGCATCAGCTCTTTGAAGTTTTTCTTGGGGCAAGAGGTCAGTGAAAGAAGTGCAGTGGAGGAAGGCAAAAGGTTTGTCAGATGTCTTACCTTATTTGTCTAAAATATCATGATATATCTAAGAATTTTGATATAAGATTTTTTGGATGTCATTAGTGTTACTCTTTTTTTTTTATATAGCTGGAAGTGTTAAGATCTTTACATAAAAATACATTATACTGATTAAGTATGTGATTATTACATCTCTGATGAAATAGCACATGGCTAATGGCAGCCATTTTGTTAAAATGTTTGTTTTTTCTGTAAATTGTCATTAGTGTTACCGTCATTGGTGTTACCGTCTTCTCTAATGAGTACTTCCTAAGCACTATTCCTTTAACTGACCAACATAAAAGCATACAAACAAAACAAGATGGAAAAATGTTTAAGTTTATAAGTTTTATCATATTCATTATCTATTATTATATTCTCATTTTGTCAGGTATTGAAGATACAACGTCATGGATTCTTTATTAAAATGTATTAAAAATTAAACACAGATTAAGCTCCCCGTTTTGCGGATTCATATTTGACAAGTTAATTAATGCTATTATAGAAGTTTTGGGTGTTTTGAAAGAAATTCATTTAAGCAGATTTCCATCACCCGAATTCCACCTTTTCTGTAGAATGACCCATAAGCAAATAAGGCTGTGGTTGTAAATCTGCAGTGTTTACCTTTAAAATATTTTATTTAAAAAAAACAGAATATAACCTTTCATTAAAGTAATGCAATGGTAAAAGTCAACCCTAAAAAGTGTGCATCTCTCAAAAAGTGAGCAAAGATCAACTTCTTGGATTTGTGATGGTTATTACAGCTCTTTAAATAACACATTTTATAATTTCAAGGCAGATTTAAAGTACACGATTACTGCAGTGCTTACGATCTTGTACTTTAAAGGGTACTTTTATTATGCTTCTTGGAGCATGTCGTGTCGTGACGTCATAAGGAGTCCGCTGCCGCTCGTCTGTCGGAGGGAAGATCGGAAGGTGTCTGAGGTAAATAAAACGATAAAAAGTATGATTTAATTTTTTAACAAATATACTCCCAAAAACTTAAATGTTACTGAAGCAACTTTAGATTAAAATATTGTAATACTTTATTGTGAAGTACTGAGAGTCTTTCTCTTCTCTTGTACAATGAATTAACTTACGTTTGGTCTCTGAAACATGAACACATGATGAAGAACACATATTAACTTTATTTTTAAACATGTATATGTTTTTTATAAACCTGTCTATTTTTGAATAACTGTTTTTGATTTTTTTTAAAGGAAATACATAGTTTTATATTATAAATATAAATCCAAATTTAAACAGTTCATAGTGATTTGCATATCAAAAGGTAAATCTTAATTCCTTGAAAGTCTTTCCATTCACTTCAGTTGTATGTGAATTTAAAATCTTATTTAGCTTTTATTTGTCCACAGCCATTAACCCTTTATAGGGCACTCATTGAAATCTTTGGAAATTCTAATTTTTAACGTCAGAAAGCTAATGGGGGGCTTACAGGACATTCTTTAAAAAAATTCACAATATTTTTCACCTTTGGCTGAACGTTAGGGTTAAAGAAATAACTAAGTTAGACATCTGCTGTGATGGTAGTAGTAAGAGTAGCCTCCAAACAAATTCGAGTGAATGAAGGAGCTGCAACTTTTTAAAACATAAAACCAGTGGTGGACGAATTACACAAATCGTGTACTTGAGTAAAAGTAAAGATACCCAGGGTAAAATATTACTCAAGTAAAAGTACTTGCTTAAAATTTTTACTTGAGTAAAAGTACAAAAGTATCTGCCTCAAAATGTACAAAAGTACTGTGATTTATTATGGCCGTATCATTTTTGTCACAAAAACTCAAATTATGTGAAATAACTCTCTTGGCTAACCAATCAATTAATAGAAGGACATTAATAAATCAGACACTGATGTCTATTAAAATTATCATAAGCCTAAAACCTTAAAAACAAAAAATTTCCTTTAGCATCAAATGAAATAACGGGATTTGAGAGCAGTAAGTCTCATTTCAAGATTTATTTGTTAAATAATTTAACAGTTTAAGTGTAATAAAAACTTGACTTAAGCACAGGTTCACAATAGTTTTCAAAACATTAAATACATAACGTTATCTAGAAATCAGTCTTCCTTTCTTTGACAAATAAAACAAGCCTTACAGAATATAATTTCAGAAACGTTTCATGTGCTTTAGCATGTCATATGTATATTGTAATACATAATTAAATGTATTTATATATTTTGGAAGCAAAACTTTTTAAAATATTAATAACAATCTCAGTTAATAGGGAGCACTCCAATCCACCTGCCTGTTTAAGCATCATACACTGCATGGCTAGTCAAAATGTCATTTATATTTTACAACAGTGTTGATAGTGATTAATTGTCATTTCAAAATAACAGAGCACTGAGCTTCAAATACAATGAACTTAAGTAGCTTCAGCCTGCATAGCTTAAAGTTCATTCATGATAACGTCGTATATATTTTAGCAACACAATTAACAGTTTTCTGCAAGCTACTGTTAAGATTGCTCATTTAAAAATATAACCAGAATAAAAATGGCTTACCTCTACGTGTTTCCTTAGATTTGAAAGAGTATTCTTTTAAAACGAAATAGCACAGTTTCAAGGCAGGCAGAGAAGACACGAAGGACTCGTTCTTTTATTCAATGACTTAAAAAACGGAAAACAGAAACATGAAATAGAAACATAAAGAGTTTAAATCTAAACAAATACTAGGTAAAACTTTACAATAAATTTCAATATCTAAATACACACATTAGAGCAATCAGCGAAATACAGCTGTTATTAAAATACAGTTTCTTTTTAACAAATTGGTGCTAATAAATTGTGAAATAGTGCTGTTTTTAACAGAAGTGTATTGCAGTATTTATCAGTATATTATATAACATTAAAACAACCATTGAGAAACCTACAATAGTCAACCACTAATATATTAAGTAAATAAATCCTCTCCATGGTTCATGAAGTTTAAAGGCGCTCTATGCATTTTCTGCGTTTTGTCAAACAGCGACCCCTAGAGTCGCTGGAGAATACATGCAACTTTAGTAATTTCCCAACCCCACTTTGTACAACTCCAAAGATAATGACCAGGTAATGTTTTACAATTTCATACAAATATTAGGCTACTGCATAGTCTACTAAACTACTGATGATGGTAATAGGATAATAAGAAGTTTTCTCCAAGTGTAGAGTAGGCATATAATAATAAAGTAGCCTACCACGTTTGCTGGCTTATAATGTTTTTACATGATTGCAGCTAAATCACAAGTAAACAGTCTATAGTCTATGTCTACTGTATAATTTCATTTGTGTTCTTTTATTGTAATGTAAACATTACAAAATGCCATGACAAAGTTAATTGTGTACGTTGCATTATTTCATAACATTGTGCGTTATAATGTCACTATACATGATTATTGCTATTTATCATAATAGTTTGCAAATTGTGCATGTTTACACTATTTAATTTACAACCTATATTATTTATGTCCTGATAATTATGCGAGATATTGACAACTGCTGTCATGATAATCGCATGACATACTACAAGCAAGCGCAACAACATACAACATAGACCGCAAACAAGTTTACAAATAAGAGATTTACTTACTAGTCCATCAACAAGATCGCCAGATCACCATCCCTGTTGAATCCAGTGCTGTCTATAAGCTCACGCCAACGAGTAAAAGCCTGACCGAGTGGGACTCTTGTCGGTTCCTAACGCGGTCAGATTCTCTTTTTTCTTTTCCTACTCTCTTCCGAACGCGCTCTCTTAAAGCTCACGTAACACACGCTGTTTCTGCATTTCTGATGTTAATCTGGAGTACCTATAGAGTAGTATGAGAGTCTTTAGTTTAATCAGATTTATAAAAGAAAGATTAGCTTTACCGAATCTTTCCGATAACGTACGAAAAAATGAAGAAGGAGGAGTTACTCGTGGGAGGAGCGAGTACGAGTCATGCAACACTATACAACACTGTTTTAACTTATGATTCACTACATGTTCGTGTCATTTATATAATATGCACGCGACTATTTCCAACATAAGACAGAAGTCTTACTTACCGCGTGCAACTCATCATGACCCGGTTGGGAAAATCCACCGCATCAAACACACGCGCAAAACTCCGCTGCTACCCCGGATAATAAACTATATCCATTGTTTCCATAAGGCTGGATGTCTTCTCCTTACATCCAAAAACACACTGCTTCTTTCGTGCCATTGTTGACTTTTGAAATTAAACAAAGCTGAGTGGCGTGATAAGCTGTTAGCAGCTCTAGCGTCTCCCGCTGATTGACGGGTGGGCGGGGTTTTCCGGGGGAAGTTTTCCGGTGGAAGCCCATAAAAAGAAGTGATACGTATCGAAAACCCCTGAAGCGTCAGTTAGAACTGTAATCGAAAAAAACTTGCCGAAACTTGTACGAACCCTGGCGAAGTGCGTTCGGCACAGAAATACTCTGTAACACGTCCAACTGCTGTTTTGACACTTTGCCTACGTTTAGCATGAGGAAACAACTCTATAACTGTGGTAATAAGTCAGAATGCTTGAAATACCATTAAACCCCCCCTTTAACTTTTAAATTGTTTAGCATCACGTCTCAAAGTGCAGTTGTTGTTATAGGCTTGATCGACTTCATGCGGCGCTGCAAGAACCGACAGTCGGATGACGTCAAAGTGCCGTCTCGGATCATTCTCGCGGTACTTTGACGTAATCCGGCGGTCGGTTCTTGCAGCGCCACACGAAGTCGAACAAGCCTAACGTGTGTGACGTCGTTGCTGTAAAGCAAGTCGTGATTCTCGCGAGATTTGTCAGGGGCGCTTCTCTCAAGCTTGCATTGCTGGTTTTTCTAGCGGCGTCCTCCCCGAGCTTCAACAGGAGGATGATTCGCCTTACTATGACTTTGTTTATCACCAAAATAACTTTGAAGTTGTTATATTAAGGTAAAATAACTGCATAGTGTGTCTTTAATGTGTGAGTCTTGTAGCAGCCTCGAATGCAAATCAAGTTTACTTGTTTTAGGACACCAAGATCTATCGAAATTATTCATAAACATCAAATGTGCATATCGCAATACACATTGAATGTAAAACATGTTTGTTGTTATATAATTTTAAGTGTTGATGATGCCATAACGCTTCAAGTATTTTAACCATGACGAACAACACAAGTGCTGAGAGTTTGTGTTGTGGATCACAGAGTAAACAGTGTCATGTTATTACATTGAAGATTCTGTCATTGTTTACCCTTTATGTTTATTTGATCATAGCTCATCTATATATACTGTGAAGAAGTCAAACAAGCAGCTGCTGTCACAACACATTCAACTACTCTACTATTCTGATCCACTGTTGTAATGATGGAGTGTGTTAAAGACGAGACTGATCCTGAATCATTCTCAATAACATCTCAACATACTCAACAACAAAGAGGTTTGTGTATAATCTTCATATATCATTAATTACTGCTAAAGTTTTCAAAAGTGTCAGGCTTTGGTTATAAAAACATAAGAGCAGTATAATACTGACAAAAAAAGTATACCTTATAATTAATGCAGTGCAAGTTCCTTTGGATTAAAGCCTCTGTCAAATGCATGAATGTAAACAAATGTTAATGTGAGGGTATTAAATAGGACAGAAATAAATTTTCATTTTTTTTGCATTCTAATAAATTTGCTTTCTCAGACTTGGTGGAAGTGAAAGAGGAAAGTCAAGAATGCCAAGAACTGAAGGATGAACATCAGGACCACAATTATACGTCTGACAGCTGCTCAGAAACGGATGAGAATTCCCCTCAAGAAAGAGTTTTTGCATGCCATCTTTGTGCTAAGACTTACTCACATAAAGGGTATCTAAGGTACCACCTAAAGATTCACGCTGGTGACAGGCCTCACGCATGCTCCCGTTGTGAGAAGACTTTCATCCAAAGATGTGAACTTAGGCGTCACATGAAGAGTCACACAGGTGAGAGGCCTTTTGCTTGCCCTCATTGTGATAAACCTTTCAGTACTATAGGAAGACTCAATGTTCATATAAAGTCTCACAGTACTGAAAGGCCGTACGTCTGCCCTCAATGTGGAAAGGGTTTCTCATTTAAATCAAGTCTAAAGACCCACATACGCATTCACACTGGCGAGAAACCTTTTAAATGCCCTCAGTGTGATAAGAGTTTTAAAAACAAGGGACCCCTTAGGTTTCACATGCGAATTCATACAGATGAGAAGCCTTTTTCATGTGATGTGTGTGGTAAAAGTTATAAAATTAAAGAGTATCTTATGCATCACATGCGAGACCATACAAGCGAGAAGCCTTTCTCATGTGATGTGTGTGGTAAAAGTTTTAAAATTAAAGAATATCTTAAGCATCACATGCAAGTTCATACAGGCGAGAAGCCTTTCTCATGCAATGTGTGTGGTAAAAGATTTAAAACTAAAGAATATCTTAAGCTTCACATAAGAGTCCATACAGGTGAGAAGCCTTTCTCATGTGATGTGTGTGGTAAAAGTTTTAAAATTAAAGTATATCTTAAGCATCACATGCGAGTTCATACAGGTCAGAAGTGAAGGATCTTACCTTAGATCCTCACGTGCAGAATGTTTTTATTATTGTGTTTTTTTAGTTTATTTTGTCAGGATCCTGCTGGAACCTTGTCTTGTTTTAATATTTAGTCCAGTATGGCAGGGTTCTGACAGTACAATGTTTTATGTGGGAAAGCGTGATCTTAGTACAGTGTTCTTCACTCCCAATCCTGGAGAGCCGGTGTCCTGCAGAGTTTAGCTCCAACCTTAATCAAACACACCTACCTGTGATCTTCTAGGGATCATGAAGACATTGATTAGCTTGCTCAGGTGTGTTTGATTAAGGTTGGAGCTAAACTCTGCAGGACACCGGCTCTCCAGGGCTGGGTGTGAAGAACACTGTCTTAGTATTATTGTATTAGACCACGTTTTTCCCGTGTCTCGTCACTTTTACTCTGCTCCCTTGTCATCCTCTCCTCATTATTGTTTGATTTATATCACCTGTTCCCCCCTTGATTTGCTCCCCTATTTAATCCTCTTGTATTCATTGTCCCGTGCTTGTGTATTGTTCCAAGTTCCTGTGAGTACGTTGTTTAAAAAGTCTAGTCTAGTCTAGTCTAGTCAAGTGTCATATATATTTAGTATTTTGTCTAGTTCTTTGTTTAGTGTTATCCTGTTTACTGTTAAGTGTTGTTAAAATCTTGTCCTGTTTAGTGTTCTTATCCACTGTATAAGTATCTTGTTTATGTTGTTTTGCCCCCTCGTGGGTTTTTGTTTTCTGTTTTGTTATAATAAAAGTCTGTTGTGTATATCCACCTGCTGTCTGCGTTTGGGTTCGAACTTTTTCAGCGTGCAGCCGCCTTTGTGTACGGTGCATTCCTTCGCGGCCCCCCCAAAGAAAATTTATGACAAAAAAGTTCTAAAACTTCACATTTTAATTAAACAAAACATTAAATTATACAAAGTAGTGCTGCCTTATTTTTTTTTAGGTTTAATTTCACAGAATTCATGATAAATGAATGTATTTTATAAAAATGTCATAAAACTGGGGCCCCCCTGGCACCATATCGCGGCCCCCCCTGGGGGCCCCGGACCCCAGTTTGAGAACCACTGATCTAAACCTTCGTCTCACGCCTCTGTTTATGCTCTCCTCTAGCAACGATTGATCAACCTTTTAACTGACAGATGCCTGTTAAACAAGTAAACGTATATTTTCTGACCTGATCTGGTGTCCTGGGCTGGATCGTTTTTTTATTTTGTCTGTGGTGTGGAGACCAGATCTAGCAGAAGCCTTTCTCATGCGATGTTTGTGGTAAAAGTTATAAAAATAAATGAAATCCTAAGCACCACATGCAAGTTCATACTAGCGATGTGCAGTTTTGTCAAATTTTCAGTTCGAGTCAGAGATGGGCACTCGAGTCAGTGACTCGGACTCGAGTCGCACTCGAGTCGCATTTTTAAGGACTTCAGACTCGACTTCAGACTCGAACTGAAATGACTTCAGACTTGACTCGACTCGACATAAAAGACTCGTGAATATTTTAAAATCAACTCGAGTCTTTTATCCTTAACTACTGATTTCATTAAAAGGATTATGTGTGTTTTTTGTGTATGCTGTACTGCAGTAAACGGGATCGGACCGGACCCTTATTATAGAATTCAATGACGTGCGGCGCGTAAAATCTGAAATGTGATAAGAGTCTCATAAAGATGGCGGGACCGGCAGTGCCATATGTTCTATCGTTCGGTTTTTTAAATGTTTTAGACGGCATTTCTGGAAGGACAGCCACATGCAAAGAATGTGGAAAAACCATAAAGGATACTGGGACAACAACTTCGAACTTTATTAGACACCTGAGAACACACCCACACAGGTTAGTCACGTTAACTCTGCTCGCCCCATTTGGTTTCCATCACCATAATTTTATGCTCATTTTGAAGTATTGCATCAAAAACGATTGATGGAAATGCCAAATTTCGAATAAAAATCCCTTAATGCACAAAAAAGTTTATACGCTCGCTTGAGGTGGTTTTTGATTTATGACAAAAAGAGTAAATGCGAGTAAAGGGAGATGGAAACGCATTTGTTGAATTAACTCTGATGTAGCGAACATTAAATGTGACTGACCATCTAGCTGTTTCCGCTGGAGTTGTCTTTACCATATATGGGTCTTGGCGTCGTCGTAATATCCTTGTTGCTAGTGCCTTCGTCAAAAAAATGTGCATTCCTTCTTCTGTGTACTGTACAGGCAAGCATTAAGTTTAGGTAATTACAAGCTGCACGGCTAATACATTAATATCTTGCTCCATTGTGATTACATGCAGTTATGTCTCAATTTACCACACGAACCTTGTTTTGTTTACTGCTGGTTACTAGGTTACCAATAACACCATCATTCGCTCGCTCGCTCGCTCGCTCGAGAGAGAGAGAGAGAGAGAAAGAGAGATATTACAACCCGCACGAGGATGTAGGCGTCCTAAAGCATTCTTTATTTACATTAATTCTGTTACTGTTAGTTTAAAATGTATTTACCTCAAACAACTATTCATCATTAAATGGGGTCAAGAGATTTAGTTTTGACCATTATTTTATTATGAAAATCCTATAGTGAAAATAATGTCTTCATTCTTGTCAGGAGTTATAAAAATGTAAAACAGAGTACATACCTATAATCTGAAATAAGACTCTCATCGCAGTCATTGAGAAAAATACTATGGTCGTCATGAAAGCACTCGACAAAACAACGTCCATCAGGGGTTTTAATTCATGTCAAAGTGTGCATATTTGGAGTATTAATTCAATTATGTTTACTTCAAATTTCTGAGGCCAGTTTTATTTAGTTTTTATACAAATATGTCATGTATGTTTTGTGGAGTTATTAAAAATGTATTAAGCTCTTTATAACAACTACTGTCATTATGACAGCAATTAATTTTGACTTCTTAATAAAGTTCCATGAGATTGCTTTCAAATTAGACCAAACTTATGCTTTAAGTGCAAAGGCTTCATAAACGGTATCTATTATTAGGTTAACAGGTTTTAACATAATGAACTGGATAGACATTATCGATCAATCGTGCATTGTTATATTGAATTATGTTTGAGCCTTGTTAAAACTGTGGAACTATTAATATAAACAAAACAGTATGAGAAGTTAATGATAATAATATATAAAAATAAATTAATAATAATATTATTCTTCAAAATATTAAAAACTTGGATTTGGTTTATTAAATATATCCACATTTATCACATGCTTAAACATACCAGTTTAATCACTATGTCACCTAAAACATAAGATTTTTTTCATGTTATTCTCTTGTTGTGCAAACCCTCTTAAAAGCTTACACCGTTTAGTGTAAAAAATAGGTTTTATCTCAAGGTAAAGTTTGATTAGTTTTAACTAAATAAAGTGTACTTTTACATGTGTTTTACATGTATATTATGTACTGATAACTGTTTTGTCTAAATTAGGGCTGTCAAAAGATTAATCGCGATTAATCACATCCAAAATAAAAGTTTGTGTTAACATAACCAATGTGTGTGTACGGTGTATAATTATTATTTATATATAAAAACACACCCAATTATGTATATATTTAAGAAAAATTTATTATATTTATATATAAAATATTTATATTCATATATAATATAAATTATATAAATGTATATACAGTATTTAAATGCAAATATTTCTTAAATATATACCTGAATGTGTCTGTATTTATATATACATAATATTTAGACACAGTACACACACATATGTTATGTAAACACAAACTTTTATTTTGGATGCGATTAATCGCGATTAATCTTTTGACAGCCCTAGTCTAAATAAAAAAGGGTATTTACAGAATTTTTAAATGGACCTTTTTTCCCCTCGGCAATGCATGAAATGACTCGAGACTCGACTCGGACTCGTGACAAAAGACTCCAGACTCGACTCGGACTTCAGTGATAAAGACTCCAGACTTGACTCGGACTCCAGCTGAAAGACTTCAGACTCGACTCAGACTTCAGATGAGAGACTCGTGAACATCTCTGGTTCGAGTACTCCAAAGGTCTTAAAAACAAGTTCTTCATTAATCAGAGGCGGTGCAAGCATGAGTGGTGGTGCGTGCGCATCATGGTGAAAATGCAAATACTGATATATCTGTTTCACACTGTTCATATTTAACCAGGGGTTAAAAGATAACCCTGGGTATTCATGATCTGTCGTTTCACACTGTGCATTCCTTAACCCTGCGTCTGGCACTACATGCGAGTTAACCCTGCTTCTAAATTACAAGTCTGAAACGCTCCATAACCTAAAAGATAATCTGGGGTTAAGCGCAGTGTGAAAAGCCCTAAAGAGTATTCGGGTCCAGGGCAATCCATGATGTGAAATGTAGATAAACCTCACAACTGAATTACTCCCCAACCAATTAACTTCAGTGTATTATCTACAGTAGCATCATCTTGAGCATGTTATTTTTTTGTATAGATTTTTAATTGTACTTTTAAATAAATCATGCAACATTTATAATCTTGTTGTGTTTCTTTCCTTTTGAATTGACACCTAATTATTGGTGAATTTCATGAATTGTGTTTTTAATGTTGGGAAGATAAGAGCTTATCTGCCCATGTCTGTCATTAAATATCAGACACCCAGGTCAGAATTATCGGCACTCTTAGAAATATGAACAAATAAGGCTGTGGTTGTAAATCTGCACTGTTTATCTTTTAAATCTTTTATTTTAAAAATCATAATATTACCTTTCATTAAAGTAATGCAATTGTAAGTCAACCCTAAAAAGTGTGCATCTCTCAAAGATCAACTTGTTGGATTTGTGATTGTTATTACAGCTCTTTAAATAAAACATTTTATAATTTCAAGGCAGATTTAAAGTACACGATTACTGCAGTGCTTACGATCTTGTACTTTAAAGGGTACTTTTATTATGCTTCTTGGAGCATGTCGTGTCGTGACGTCATAAGGAGGCCACTGCCGCTCGTCAGTCGGAGGGAAGATCGGAAGGTGTCTGAGGTAAATAAAACGATAAAAAGTATGATTTAATTTTTTAACAAATGTACAACTTAAATGTTACTAAAGCAAGTTTATATAATATTAGAATATTGTAAGACTTTATTGTGAAGTACTGAGAGTCTTACTCTTCTCTTGTACAACGACAATGAGTTTGGTCTCTGAACCATGAACACACGATGAACAACACATATTTACTTTATTTTTTAAACATATTTATGTTTTTTATAAACATTTTATATTTTTGAATAACTGTTTTTTATTTGTTTGTTTTTAATACATAGTTTTATAAATATAAATCCAAATCTACACAGTTCGTAGTGATTTACAGATCAAAAGGTAAATCTTATAATTCCTTGAAAATCTTACCATTCACTTCAGTTGTATGTGAATTTAAAATCTTATTTAGCTTTTATTTTAACGTGAATTAGGTGTAACTTAGTGGTGTCCACAGCCATTAAAGAAATAACTAAGTTAGACATCTACTGTGATGGTAGTGGCACGAGCAGCCTCCAAACTAATTTGAGTGAATGAAGGAGCTGCGACTTTTTAGATATAAAACACAATAACTTTTACATTTCTCAACCGTTTTCACTATTTGTTTTGTTTATTTGTGTGGAGTACATACATTTTTAGTGTACAGTTGTTTACAATCTCGATTGTTTAGAATTAGATTGACTTAGAAAATTATTATTTTTATCAGGAATCATGATCACATACGCTTATCACTATTGATTTGGCTTGCTGAGGCATCCCTAATGTAATGTAGCTCGATGTACATGAAATAAAATAAATTATTCTAATTGTGAAAATTGATTTTTGTATTGTTAACCCAAACGTTTCAGTTTTCTTGTGGTTTCAGCAAATCAAAAAGAAGACAGAATGTCTGTGGCTTTGTCAAATGTGATACCGGAGTAAAATATCTGGATACTGCATCAATACTGCAAACAGAAACATGAAATAGAAACAATTTAAATCTAAACAAACACTAGGTAAAACTTTCCGATACATTTAAATGTATTAATATTACTTCATGTGTTATCTATTCACACATCAGTGCAATCGGGGAAATAAAGCTGTTAAATTCTTTTAACAAACTGGTGCTAATAAATTGTGAAATAATGCTGTTTTAACAGAAGTGTATTGCAGTGTTGATCAGTATATTATAACACTAACACTACTATTGAGAAACATACAGTAGTCAACCACTAATATGAATATGAATAGTAACTAAATCCTCTCTATGGTTCATGAAGTTTGATGTGTGAGTCTTGTAGCTGCCTCGCATGCAAATCAAGTTTACTTGTTCTAGGACAGCAAGATCTATCGAAATTATTGCAAACATCACAAATGTGCACATCGCAATACACATTGAATGTAAAACATGTATGTTGTTATATAGCTTTTAGTATAGATGCAATAAACGTAAAGTGTTATTGTATCACATATCATATATTGAACTGACTAGCAAATTACAGCATATTGCATGTTCCTTTCAATATCATGCAGCCCAAACCTGTTCTGAGAGCAACCACTAAAATGAAATGTGTATTTCTATATTACACACCGCCACAAGACCTATGAAATAAAAAGTGCTTTATCCATGATGAAAAACACAAGTGCTGAGAGTTTGTGTTGTAGATTACAGAGTAAACAGTTTCATGTTATTACATTGAAGATTCTGTCATTGTTTACCCTTTATGTTTATTTGATTATAGTTCATCTATAAATACTGTGAAGAAGTCAAACAAGCAGCTGCTGTCACAACACATTCAACTACTCTACTATTCTGATCCACTGTTGTAATGATGGAGTGTGTTAAAGAGGAGACTGATCCTGAATCATTCACAATAACACCTCAACATACTCAACAACAAAGAGGTTTGTGTCTAATCTTCATTTATCATTAATAACTGTTAATGTTTTCAAAAGTGTCAGACTCCGGTTATAAAAACATAAGAGCTGTATAATGCTGATAAAAAGTATACCTTATAATGAAAGCTGCAAGTTCCTTTGGATTAAAGCCTCTGTCAAATGCATAAATGTAAACAAAAGTTTATGTGATGGTATTGAATTTCACAGAATTCTTTTTTTGCATTTTAATAATAAATTTGCTTTCTCAGACTTTGTGGAAGTGAAAGAGGAAGGTCAAGAATGCAAAGACCTGAAGGATGAACATCAGGACCACAATTATACGACTGCCAGCTGCTCAGAAACTGATAAGAATTCTCATCAAGAAAGAGTTAAAGCAAAAAAATTTTTTGCATGCCATCATTGTGGTAAGACATACACAAAAAAAGGGTACCTAATGCAACACATAAAGATTCATACCGGTGAGAGGTCTTACGCTTGCTCCCACTGTGAGAAGATCTTCATCCATAAAAGTAAACTGGTGGATCACATGAGGAGTCACACAGGTGAGAGGCCTTTTGCTTGCCCTCAGTGTGATAAAAGTTTCATTAATAAAGCAACACTTAATGTTCACATAAAGACTCACAGTACTGAAAGGCCGTACATCTGCCCTCAATGTGAAAAGGGTTTCTCATTTAAAGGAAGTCTACAGAAACACATACGCATTCACACTGGCGAGAAACCTTTTAAATGCCCTCAGTGTGATAAGAGTTTTCAAAACAAGAGACCTTTAACGCATCACATACGAATTCATACAGGTGAGAGCCCTTTCTCATGCGATGTGTGTGGTAAAAGATATAAAATTAAAGATTATCTTAAATATCACATGCAAGTGCATACAGATGAGAGGCCTTTCTCATGCGATGTGTGTGGTAAAAGTTTTAAAATTAAAGAATATCTTAAATATCACATGCAAATTCATACAGATAAGAGGCTTTTCTCATGCGATGTGTGTGGTAAAAGTTATAAAAATAAGAAAAACCTTAAGTTTCACATGGAAGTTCATACTAGTGATGTGCAGTTTTGTCAAATTTTCAGTTTGAGTACTTCAAAGGTCTTAAGAACAAGTTCTTGATTAATCAGAGGCGGGGCAAGCATGGGGGGTGGTGCGTACGCATCATGGTGAAAATGAAAATAAATTTGTTTTAAATACTTAAACTGATATGTCTGTTTCACACGTACTGTTCATACATAACCAGGGGTTAAGAGATAACTCTGGGTATTCATGATCTGTTGTTTCACACTGCATTCCCAAAGTCTGCGTCTTGCACTACATGCGGGTTAACCCTGCTTCTAAATTACAAGTCTGAAACGCTCCATAACCTAAAAGGGGTGAAGATAATCTGGGGTTAAGCGCAGTGTGAAAAGCCCTTAAGAGTTTTCAGGTCCAAGCCCATGATGTGAAATGTAGATAAGCCTCACGTCTGAATTACTACCCAAATAATTAATTTCAGTGTATTATCTACAGTAGCATTATATTGAGCATGTTGTTTTAATGGAGTGATTTTTTTGTAAAGATTTTTAATTGTACTTCTAAATAAATCATGCAACATTTATAATCTTGTTGTGTTTCTTCCTTTTGAATTGATACCTATTCATTAAACTTCATGAATGGTGTTTTTAATGTTGAAAAGATAAGGGCTTATCTGCCCATGTCTGTCATTATATATCAGACACCCAGGTCAGAATTATTGGCACTCTTAGTAATAGGAGCAAATAAGGCTGTGGTTGTAAATCTGCACTGTTTATCTTTTAAATCTTTTATTTAGAAAAAAAAGCATTATATAACCTTTCATTAAAGAACTGCAGTTGTAAGTCAACCCTAAAACGTGTGCATCTCTCAAAGAGTGAGCACAGATCAATTTTTTATAATTTCACGGCAGATTTAAAGTACTTGATTTCTGCAGTACTTACGATTTTGTACTTTAAACGGGACTTTTATTATGCTTCTCGGGGCATGTCGTGTGGTGACGTCATAAGGAGTGCGCTGCCGCTCGTCAGTCAGTTGATGGAAGATTGAGGTGTCTGTTTGTGTTTGAGGTAAATAAAACGATATAAAGTATAATTTAATTAACAAATGTACTCCAACAACTTAAATGTTACTGAAGCAACTTTAGATCATATTAAAATATTGTAATACTTTATTGTGAAGTACTGAGAGTCGTTTTCTCTTTAAATGCAATGAGTTAACTTACATTTGGCCTCTGAAACAGGAACACACAATGTAGAACAAATAAGAACTTTCTTTTTAAAATCATTCAGGTATGTTTGATTTAACATTTTTATTTTTGAGTAACTGTTTTTGATTTAAGGAATATACATAGTTTATAAATCAACATTCAGGGCTGGCTTGGGACAAAAAAAAATCGGCAGTTTGGCACAGACCGGTGTTGTGTCGAAGTCTGTTCCCCCTATTTTTCCCTTCAGTGTAGTGTTTATGGCGTTTTTATCACGTTATAGGTTTTATTATTTATATATTTAAAGTTTTAATGGCTACTGAGATGTATATGTGTGCATTTCTGTAATGTATTTGTATTGTTCTTAATGGTAAGTCAATTATTTTTACAGTATGAATCATATTATATGTATAATATTTATTTAATTATGTATGCAAACATTACATTTTTAAAACAACCAGTAAAGGAAAAAAAGGAAAAAGACAGGCTATATTTTAAAAGAAATACCTTAATAGAAAACTGTCAAATGTATGAAATATTTAATAAATTGTATTATAAAATACATGATATTATGCCTTTTTAGTATAACCAATTCAAATCTTTAATCTTTCTAAATGTAACGTGATGAAAACGCTATAAAAGCACTACACTAAAGGGAAACATAGGGGGAACTGAGTTCGACACAACACCGGCCCACTACATAGGATTACAAATCCCAACCATCTTTGTGCAACCTTGACTGTATACTAACTCAAAGCCATTTAATGATTAAGTAGAAAAATATAAGTGCTGACACATGACATTAAAATAATAATAATGCAAGCACTGTAAAATCCTTTTAAGGTTTTAAAAAGTACATTTACAAGTAGTCGCACCAGAGCCACGAGTGCCATTACAGTGTGTGCAGAATTTTTTTTAGGTCGATATTTTGATCACTTTTTTCTGAATACCTTTTACCAAAGCACAGCAATCTTACCAACTACACTTGATTTATTTTACCTTCAAAATAAGGTGGATAGCTTTGGACATTAAATAATACAATTTTCAATGTGTGTTAACTTAAACCTTTTTTTTTTTTTGCCATATTTTATGTATAAACACATGAGTGCAGACCAGGAAATACAGCTGTTATTAAAATACTGTTATTTTCTTTATCAAATTGGTGCTAATAAATTGGGAAATAGTGTTGTTTTTAATGGAAGTGTATTGCAGTATTTATCAGTATATCATGTAACACTGAACCAACCATTGAGAAACCTACAATAGTCAACCACTAATAGGAATATTAAATAGCTATATCATCTCCATGGTTGTTTGATGTCTAAGTCTTGTTGTTACCTCACATGTAAATCAAGTTATCCTGTTCTAAGACAGCAAGATCTATTGAATTTATTGCAAACATCAGAAATGTGCACATCACAATACACATTAAATGTGAAACATGTTTGTTGTTATATCATTTATAGTGTAGATGTCATAAATTTAAAGCATTATTATATACCATACCGAGCTGTCTAGCAATATCGCAGGTTCCTTCTAATACCGTGCCACCCTAACCTGTTCTCAGAGCAACTTCTAAAATGAAATGTGTTTATGTATTTCTATATTACACACTGCTACAAGATCTTTGAAATGAAAAGTGTTTAAAAGCCATGATGAACAACACAAGTGCTGAGAGTTTGTGTTGTGGATCACAGAGTAAACAGTGTCATTACATTAAAGATTCTGTCATTGTTTACCCTTTATGTTTATTTGATCATAGTTCATCTATAAATACTGTGAAGAAGACAAACAAGCAGCTGCTGTCACAACACATTCAACTACTCTACTATTCTGATCCACTGTTGAAATGATGGAGTGTGTTAAAGAGGAGACTGATCCTGAATCATTCACAATAACATCTCAACACACTCAACAACAAAGAGGTTTGTGTCTAATCTTCATTTATTATAAATAACAGGTCACACGTAAATAAATATGTGTACGTGTAATGTGATTGAATATGACAATTAGAATTTCTTAAGAATAAGACATTTTTTTTATAAATATTACTGTTTATTTCAGACTTTGTGAATGAGGAAGATCAAGAACACAATGAAATTAAAGACGAACGTCAGGACCACAATTTTATGACTGACAGCTGCTCAGAAACTGATGAGAATTCATCTCAAGAAAGAGTAAAAGTCAAAAATGTTTTTGAGTGCCATCTTTGTGGTAAGACTTTCTCACATAAAGGGTATCTAAGGTATCACCTAAGGATTCACACTGGTGACAGGCCTCACGCATGCTCCCACTGTGAGAAGACTTTTATCCAAAAATGTGAACTTAGGGATCACATGATGATTCACACAGGTGAGAAGCCTTTTCCCTGTCCTCAGTGTGATAAACGTTTCATTAGCAAAGTAAGACTTAATATTCACTTAAAGACTCACAGTACTGAAAGGTCGTACATCTGCCCTCAATGTGGAAAGACTTACACGTGTAAAGGATATCTTCAGAAGCATATGATAACTCACAATCAAACACAAAAGCCACATAAGTCTTTTTTATGCCCTCAGTGCGGAAAGAGTTTTTCACAAAAGGGATCCTTTAATACTCATGTGAGAAGTCACACTATTGATGGGCCGTACACCTGCTCTCATTGTGGAAAGTTTTTCTCATGTAAATCGCATCTACAGATTCACATACGAGTTCACACTGGAGAGAAACCTTTCACGTGCCCTCAGTGTGATAAGAGCTTTAAACAACAAGTACAGCTTCGGTATCACATACGAATTCATACAGGTGAGAAGCCTTTCTCGTGCCATCTGTGTGATAAGAGCTTTACACAAAAAGATAATCTTAAGTGTCACATACGACTTCATACAGGTGAGAGACCTTTTTCATGTCATCTGTGTGATAAGAGTTTCCCACGTGCAAAAGACCTCAGAGTTCATCTGCGCTATCACTTAAATGATAGGCCGTTTAGCTGTGATCAGTGCGATAAGAAGTTTGTTACAGCAGCTTTGCTAAAAGAGCACCTTCAGATTCATTCAGGTGAGAGGCCGTATTTGTGTTCTGTTTGTGGGAAGAGTTTTCTGTCACTCAAAAAAGTTAAAGTACACCAGAAAACACATACAGGTGTGAAAAACCATGTGTGCTCTGTGTGTGATAAAGCCTTTCTGAGAGGCACAGACCTGAGGCGACACCAAAAGATCCATGAAGAAAAATCCTGAAAGTGCTCAGATTGTGGAGAGAGTTTTATTGAGTTTATGAAGCTGATAAAACACAAGTGACTGTATATCTCACAGAGAAAAGTGCTGTCCACAAAGAGTGGAACTTCAAATCCATGGTTACCCCTTTTCTACCGGGACTCACACAGTGTTGCACCTCATCAGTGACCAGAATTGTGCAGCGTTATATTGTCTTACTTGGCATTATGTTGTGACATAATATTATGTTAATATAATATTAAGAAGAGATCAGATGGAGAATTTTCTAAGTGCGTCTGGTATGATTTCTTGTTACGTAGCGTTTTGTTAATTAATGGGGGATTTGCTGATTTGATGGCGCTAAAGTATGAGCATCGAAAGCATTAGTTTACAATAGTTATCTTATTTTTACTTATTTTTACTGTATATGGCAATAAGCAGCTTTTCATCTGAACTTTTCATATATTGTTGTTGACGTTCAAAGAGCACACACCTAATGGCCTCCTCTGATTATCATCAATACTCCTGTAAAGAGGATGAAGCTGAACTCTGACCTCAGATGTACTGAACTGCAACCCTCCAGTTTTTATACAAATGCTGCTATCCCATCTGCACATTGTTTGCACTATAATGTAAACAAACTTTAAATAAACTCTACTTTTATGTGCCGCAATGTATTCTCCTCATTTTTAAACACTGTATATTACTTATTTTTTCTTATAGTTTTGTGGAATGTTGTATAATGCAGACTTGAGGGAATGTCATTTTAATACTCTGTATGTCATGTACATATGCAGAATTGTCAAGCAAGTTGACAGGGACTTTTTTTACAAGGGGCTTTTATTTATTTATTCATTTATTCTTTGAAGCTCAAAACAAGGTACAGGTAACACATAATGACAAATTATAACAACAACAACAAAAAAGATACAAAACAGAACGACTAGGGGTGATGATATATCATATAAATCAAATATATATAAAATCAAATGTGTTGATCATAAAGAGAATAGGACATAAAAAAAATGGAAATGGATTACAGAAAGACATCGTTTTTAAGGCTTATTATGCATTGACATCTTGATTGAAGTGAGCTATTTTTAAAACTCTTTAATAAAAACAAGAGAGTTTTAGCTTTCAAAATTTAAAATGTATAAATGTGGAACTTGGCAATTTGCAATATTAGATTAATAATAAAAAAGTGTATCTCTATAGATTTATCATAATTTACAAAACGTAGTACTGTATCGCATCCTTCCAAAATAGGGACTTTTATTTTGGTTCTCGGAGCCTGTCGTGTGGTGACGTCATAAGGAGTGCGCTGTTGCTCGTCTTTCGGTTGAGGGAAGATTGATGTTGTTGTGTGTTGAGGTAAATAAAACAAAATGAAATATTATTACATATTTAACAAATGTCGTCTAATAACTTAAATGTTACCGAAGCAATTTTTGATAATATTAGAATATTGTAATACTTTATTGTGAAGTACTCTTGAACAACTGCAATGGGTTGGGTTTGTTCTCTGAAACAAACATAAAAACATGAAGAAAAAAATCTTTACTTTCTTTTTCAGACCTGCTAATGAGGTTTTTAGAGAGTGTTTTTTTTTTAAAGATTTTTGAGGAATGTAAGTATGGATTCACATCCATACTTTTTATAGTACATTGCAGATCAAAATTGAAATATTAATTCCTTGAAAATCTTACCATTCACTCCAGATGTATGTGAATTCAACATCTTATTTACCCTTTTATTTTAAAATTAATTTAACCTAGTTTAGTCACATATCTTATGGGGTGGTATCCAGACAGGGTTTATCTTAAGCCTGTACTTAGCCTTATATTATGACATTTAAGTAGTATTTACAATTACAACATACCTTAATACTGTTGGAATCTTGAGACAAAATATGTAAGGAATAATTGACGACGGGCCATTGAATTATAAGAAAATAATGCACACCAAGGTGGTAATGCGGCACGACGCGAAGCGGAGTGCCTTTACACAGCAGGTGTGCATAATTTTCAAATAGTTCAAAGGACCGGAGTCAATCATTCCTCTTATACCACGGTTACCACAAACATTGCTCTGGTGTCTATTTTTAAGACATTTGAAAAGATAGGTGTGCGGTTTACAGAAAAATAATCAACACCCATAGAACATTTCTCAGCCAATCAGAATGCAACATTCAACAGACCCGTGGTATAACTAATGTTAATGTTAGTTAATGTCAATACAGTTATTCATGTTAGTTGTTGGTGCTTTATTTATGTTAGCAGTTACGTCTTTTTTTATTTGATAATTGAATTGGTAAATGCCAAAATTAACATTGAACTAAGATGAATAAATCCTATAGAAGAATTGTTCATTTTGTTCATTCATTTGTTAACAAATTGTAAGGTGTACTGTTACCGCACTATTTTCTATCAGTAAATCATTCACCAATCACTGAGAATCCCATAATAGTCAATCGGTAATATGAATATTAAGTAACTAAACCCTCTCCATGGTTTATGAAGTTTGATGTCTTGTGGCTACCACACATGCAAATTAAGCTTAAATACTGCATAATATCACAGCTCACTAATTTGATGTGTTCTAGGGCAGCAGGATATATCGATATAAATGCAAAATATCACAGATGAGCATATCACAGCACACACTGTCTGCAATAACGAAATGATTTTAATACTTTATAAAATTATATACGTTTTCGGTACAGAGAGAGTGAGAGAGTCTTACTTTCTTTTCCCAGAAAGATGTGAAACATGTTTGTTATATAATTTTCAGTTTTTAAATATATTTTTAATTATTTAAATTGATTTGAAAAACTTAAAGAATTATTGTATTGAATATATTTAATTCAATCATTTAGTAGGGCTGGGCAAAAAAATAGATTTTTCGATTAATCGTTTTTTAAAATGTGGTCAATTCAAAATCGATTCTCAAAGAGCAGAATCAATCTTTTCTTTCATATTTATTTCCGCAAACATTGAACATAAGATTAACGCCTGTCATTTATTCATTCAGTGCTTAAAATGGCAGTTTATGTGTTTCACCGACATTGATGCCACCTTCACATAAAAAGTCAGAAGTATGGAAGCATTTTAGATTTCACAAGCAAGACGACGACGATAGTGTTGTGTCTTTTAATTTCTTTTTATTAATTACCCACTTGTAAACTGCTGTTCACTGTTCTTTTTTATTAATATAGTATTTGTATAAAATATATATTCATTGAGTTGAATCAAGTATAAAAAGCGACCCAAGAACCGGAATCGAAAATTGAATCGAGAATCGAAATCGAATCGATTTGGAACATCGATACCCAGCCCTATCATTTAGTAAGTTACTGCATACTGCTTTTCTACAATAATGTGCAGCCCTAACCTGTTCAGAGCAACTCCTAATATGAAACGTGTTTATGTATTTCTATATTACACAACACCACAAGACCTTTGAAATGAAAGTTGTTTTAAAACCATGATGAATAACACAAGTGCTGAGAGTTTGTGTTGTAGACCACAGAGTAAACATCATGTTATTACATTGAAGATTCTGTCATTGTTAACCCTTTATGTTTATTTGATTATAGTTCATCTATAAATACTGTGAAGAAGTCAAACAAGCAGCTGCTGTCACAACACATTCAACTACTCTACTATTCTGATCCACTGTTGTAATGATGGAGTGTGTTAAAGAGGAGACTGATCCTGAATCATTCATAATAACACCTCAACATACTCAACAACAAAGAGGTTTGTGTCTAATCTTCATTTATCATTAATAACTGCTAAAGTTTATAAAAGTGTCAAGCTTTGGTTATAAAACCATTAGAGCTGTATAATATTATTGTTAGATTTGATTTATAATTGTTTAACTTTTATAAATTGTTACATTTTAAGTATTCACAACATACTGTATAGCTAAGTCTTCTTTTAATGACTAAAATTACACTTTGTTTTTTTTTAATAATATTTTAAAGCTATATAGGCTAAACCACCTTTCCATTGTACACTACATTTGGACACGACTGTTGGAGTTCGCCCTCTAGTGGCAGTTGTAATGAAATTTTAGTTTAATTGTAAATCCGTGTCAACATGGGAGAGACGCTCATTCCAGTGCAAGAGCCTTTAATCTATGAATATATTTATACTTAAAACATTTACTTATCAGTAATTAATAGTTTTTATAGGATTAAAGTGTTACTGATGAAGTGAAACAAAAAAGTATTAATTATTTTCACCTTGCACACAGTGTTTTGCATTGGGACACAGTGAAATACATTACTTCCGGTTGGCGTGTCACATGTGGTGTAGACGCACAAGTTTATTTTTTAATGCATCTAAAGCTCAAATTGGATCTGATAATTACACACCTGCAGATTGTTGGCACCCCACGCAGCCCCTTTCCGACTCTCCTCTCGGTTTTAAAGTAACCATGCTGATTTTAAATCAGACAGAGATGACGGGCGGGCCAGATAAAAATGATTGGAGGGCCGCATTTGGCCTGCGGGCCGCCAGTTGACTAGCCCTGCTGTATAGCTTATGGGTTTAAATCCGGGGAACACATCTGATATAAAGTATATCTCATAATGCACTTTAAGTTGCTTTGGATAAATGCATCTGCTAAATGCATAAATATTACCCTGGTCCACAAAACCAGCCATCAGTTTATAATTTATATTTAAAGGGACAGTAAGTAGGGTTTTTTTTAAATCCTTCCTTAAAGCTTATTTCTTTAGGGTAGCTTTTACTTCAAATTAAACTCTCTTTTAACTCACTTATCCTGACAGTACGTTCTTATTTTGTCCTCGTTGGTGTCAAATGACCTCTGCCAGTGATCTGACTTTTCTTTGTAAGCTTAGAATTTCTCCTCTATCCTTACATTGAACGGGTAAGTCCAAGGAGGCTTCCATGTCGTTCCGCCATACTGATAATCTATAATAGCCGAGAGGGACAAAAAGCACTAGCCTACCAACGCATTTCCACAATGCGTTTTCATTTAGAACACGTGAACCAGCTGAAACGGACAAGGAGATCAGTGATTACATAATGGCTAGCGTAGCTGCAACGCGCATTTGGAAAAGCGAGGCGCTAGAGAGCACTATGAATGCAAAATACAATTTCACCACTAGATGGGGTAAATCCTACTTATTGTCCCTTTAAACATCACCTGATTGTATTTTAGGATAGGACAATATTTGGCTGAGATGAAATGGTGCAAAAAATTTTAATATTGAGAAAATCGCCTTTTTAAAGTTGACCTTAGCAACATGTTTTACTAATGATATATTAAAAAAAAATGATGCATTTCTTTACAAAATATCTTAATGGAACATCATGTTTACTTAATATCCTAATGATTTTTGGCATAAAAAAATAAATCACTTTGACCCATAGAATGTATTGTCGACTATTACTACAAATATACCTGTGCTGCTTATTACGGGTTTTGTGCTCCCAGGTCACAGATGTAAATAAATGTGATGGTATTGAATATGACAGAATTTGATTTTCTGTTTTTTTTTTGCATTCTGATATTAAATTTGCTTTCAGTTTTATAAATGTTACTGTGTTTATTTCAGACTTTGTGGAAGTGAATGATGAAGGTCAAGAACACAGTGAAGTAAAGGATAAACATCAGGACCACAATTTTATGACTGACAGCTGCTTAGAAACTGATGAAAATTCCCCTCAAGAAGGAGTTAAAGCCAAAAATGTTTTCGCATGCCATCTTTGTGATAAGACTTTCTCACTAAAAGGGCACCTAACACATCACCTAAAAATTCACACTGGTGAGAGGCCCCACGCATGCTCTCGTTGTGAGAAGACTTTTATCCAAAAATGTGAACTTAGGCGTCACATGATGAGTCACACAGGTGAGAGGCCATTTGCCTGCCCTCATTGTAATAAAGGTTTCATTAGTAAAGGAAGACTTAATTATCACATAAAGACTCACAGTACTGAAAGGTCGTACATTTGCCCTCAATGTGGAAAGAGTTTCTCATGTAAAGGATATCTTCAGCAGCATATGATAACTCACCGTCAGACACATGAGTCACATGAGTTGTTTTTATGCCCTCAGTGTGGAAAGAGTTTTTCACAGAAGAGATACTTTAATGATCATGTGAGACACCACACTGGTGATAAGCCGTACACCTGCACTCATTGTGAAAAGAGTTTCTCATGTAAAAAAAATCTTCAGATTCACATACGAGTTCACACTGGAGAGAAACCTTTCAGGTGCCCTCAGTGTGAAAAGACTTTTGCGCAACAAGTACAGCTCAAGTGTCACATACGAGTTCATACAGGTGAGAAGCCTTACTCGTGCCATCTGTGTGATAAGAGCTTTACACAAAAAGAAAATTTTAGGTGTCACGTACGACTTCATACAGGTGAGAGACCTTTCTCATGCCATCTGTGTGATAAAAGTTACACACGTGCAAAAGATCTCAGAGTTCATCTGCGCTTTCACTCGAACGACAGGCCGTTTAGCTGCGATCAGTGCGATAAGAAGTTTGTTTTGGCATCTGTGCTTAAAAGGCACCTAGAGACTCATTCAGATGAGAGGCCGTATCTGTGTTCTGTTTGTGGGAAGAGTTTTCCATCACCACAAAAAGTTAAAGTGCACCAGAAGACACATACAGGTGTGAAAAATCATGTGTGCTCTGTGTGTGATAAAACCTTTCTGAGAGGCACAGACCTAAAGCGGCACCAAAAGATACACTAAGGAAAACTTTGAAAGTGCTCAGCTTGTTGAAAGAGTTTTATTGAGTTTGTGAAGCTGATGAAACACAAGTGACTTTATATATCTCACAGAGAAAAGTGCTGTCCACACTGTAAAAAATCAGTAGAAATTACAATGTAATTGCAGCTGGGTTGCCGGTAATTTACCGTAGATTTTAATTTATGTTATTTACTGGCAAGGGTTTGTTCATAGTTAAATAAATTTTAAATATTAACAAGTCTTTATCTTTACAGAATAAAACTATACAATAACAGCCTCATGCAAAGAAATCATCATCAACCTTTTTCTGTTTTTTGCTTCAGATTTTGTTTCCCAGAATGTTTTGCTTGATGCTGTTTTTTGCTTTTACTCTGTAAAGACAAAGACTTGTAAATGTAAAATGTTTATTTAACTTTGAACAAAATGTTGCCAGTAAATAACATAAATTTAAATCTACGGTAAGTTACCGGCAACTCAGCTGCAATTTCTACGGATTTTTTTTTACAGTGAGCAAAGATCAACTTTAGTCTTTAGTTCCAAGCACATGGTTACCCCTAGCATTTTGTAAATTAGCTGCCGGTATTTCTGAATGACCTGAGGTTGAAATTAAACGCTAAAATATTTGATGAACTTATAAGTTGAAAATTGGATGGAATCTACAAATGGATAATGATCCTGAACACAACTCAAAATCCATGATGGACTACCTCATGAGGCACAAGCTGAAGTTTTGCCAAATCCCTCACAGTCTTCTGACCTAAACATCATTAAAAATCTGTGAATAGACCTCGAAAGAGCAATGCGTCCAAGATGGCTTAGGAATCTCACAGAACTGGAAGACTTCTGTAAGGAAAAAAGGGTGAAAATCCCTCAAACAAGAATTGAAAGACTCTTTGCTACAGCCACTGAACAAGCACTAGACTGAAAAACCACTTCATCAACCAGGTTGTTATAAAGCTAAAATCTCGATCTGTCCTCCTCAGATGCACTGAACTGTAACCCTCCACCCCCCAATGCACACACACTTAATCACACAATACACCAGTCACTTTTATATAAATGCTGCTATCCTATATGCACTACAATGTAAATATACTGTACTTTTATGTGTTTTTCAATGCCTTTTTCTTCTTTTTAAACACTGTATGGGTGATTCTCACAGAATCCAGACTTAAAAGGTCAAATTTTTTTAAAAAGCCATTGAAGCCAATTTTTTGCACATATAAGATGAACTATAACCATTATTTTTTAGAGGATTTAAAACATATTTCCTATATAATTATTTAAATTCTTTAGATTATCATTATAAGAAATTATCGTTACCTCAACATTATATTACTGTAAATTTATGCATTTACAAACACATGTTTCGGTAATGAGAACTAAAAAGTTGTCTTGGTACTATGACAAACAAAATTTCAACTTTTATCTGGAGAGAAAAAATAAGAACTGCTTACCTGTTAGTCATCTTGAGTGTCACAGTCAATTATGTCCCTTCCAACAATTATTTTTTTTTTTTTGAAAATGTTAGTTCCTTGAGGGCTTAAACAATGATTGAAAATTGTTGCGGAGGATGAGAATGGTCTTGGACACATTCATATTCCTTTTTATTGTCTCTACATTTATCAATGATCACCAATATCACATGTTTCTTTACTGTAAATGTTTATAGTATAACATACACTGAAGCTTTTTATTTTTTAGATTTTTTTAATTATAAATATTTCCATGTCAAATAACCCAAATCCAGTCATGGGCACGTTGCTGTACTGAAAATTTTCACCTTAAATGTGGAAAAAACAACAAAATTGGTTTGTATGATGTCATTTGAAATCATGTGCGAAATAGTACATGAAGAGATGTTTGTAACTGTATGCTTCTTGTTTTGATACACTTACTTTGCATTTACTTTTTTTTAATCAAAATGTTTCATGACACCTCATAAGTCTAATTTTGCGAGAATCACCTGTATATTATTTCTAATTTTTCTAATAATTTTGTGTTAAGTAATGTTGTTGTTGTAAAATGCAGACTTGAACGTGATTTCAATACTATGTATGTCCTGTACAAATGAAGAATTGACAATAAAGACAATTAAGTTGACTTTTTCAAGGGACTTTTATTTTGCTTCTCGGAGCCTGTCGTGTGGTGACGTCAAAAGGAGAGCGCTGCCGCTCGTCTGTCGTTGATGAGAGACTGGGGTATCTGTGAGGTAAATAAACTATACAGCATATGATTTAATTTTTTAACAAATGTACTTAAACAACTTAAATGTTACTGAAGCAGCTTTCGATAATATTAGAATATTGTAATACTTTATTGTAAAGTACTGAGAGTCGTTTTCATGTTCAACTGCATTGAGTTGCGTTTGGTCTCTAAAACAAGAATGTAAACAAAAAGAAAAATATTTACTTTCTTTTTCAAGAAAGGTTTGTATGTTTTTAAATCTGCTGATGACTTTTTTGAGTAAGTGTCTTTGAAGATTTTTTAGATATGCACGTCTATAATCTTTATAAATCTACATTCATACTTTTCATATTAAGTTGTAAATTTGAAAATGTGAATCTTAATTACTTGAACATCTTAATTATTAACTGTAGCTGTATTTGAATGGTACATCTTATTTACCCTTTTATTTTAAAATGAATTAGGATGTAACCTAGTTTCGTCACATACAGTATATGACAGGGCTCTAGTCTGACATTTGAGAGTGGTGGTAAGAAATAAATAAACAAACACTTAAACAACATCCAAATGTTGTTATATAAAGTCTATATATAGACTAATGTCTTTATTTTAAATTGTTTTAAATATTAAGTACATTTTACTATAAGTGGTAACTAAATCAATTTTTTGCACATTGTAGTTCATATTAACGCTGTTTCAAAATAAATAAGAAACATTGATGTACTTAAGATTATCTTAAGAAGTTCTAAAGAATATTTTTTTGAATATCAAGTACACAATTATTGCACAAAAATATAAGTTATGAGAGTGTACTACTTTTTTTACCTGGGAAGTTAATGTATACCGCTTTTTCTGCAATATAGTGCAGCCCTTACCTGTTCTTAGAGCAACTCCTAAAATGAAACGTGTTTATGTATTTCTATATTACATGGGTGATTCTCACGAAAACTTGGTTTTAAACATGTCAAGCATGAAAATATGAAAATTGCTTAAATTTACTTTTTTTCCCACCAGACATTGAAAAACAAAGTCTGGAGTAAATGGGAACATTAATTTAAAAACTTTTACTTATCATTTAACAGTTTTTGTAACATAATTAAAAAAAAAAATCCTAAAAAATCTCATTACCGCAACAGTCAGAAAACATCAACACTGACATATTTTCAAAATGACATGACAAACCTGAAAGAACATAATTTGGAGATTCTGCACATGCATTTAAAATCAAAGTATTATGCTTCTATTAATTAAATTAACATTTAATAAGCATCTGTTGCGGTAATGATAATCAAAATGTTGTGTAAGCATTCTGACAAGACAATATTTCAAATTAACTGTAAAAAAATGATCTTACCTGGTAGCCATCTTGAAGTAACTGGTCCATGTGCTTGGTCACTCAAAATCAAACTTTATTAAAATTCTCTATGTGTGCTTAAACTGTTCTCAAAAAGTGTTGCGGAGGATGAGAACATCAGGCATGGACACATCATTTTCCTAATTTTTCTTCATTATTACTATACATGAATATTCAGTAAATAGTTTTTCTGTCATCTAAAGTAGTCTAGCAAAACATCCATTTATTTTTTTCTTAATATTTTTGTGTTAATTTGATTAAATTACAACATAACGCATGTTCAAACACAGCCGGACACATTGCGGTAATGAGAATTTCAGCAGAAAATGAGATAAAATTTACAATTATAAATTCTTATGTTGAAATCACACATTGTGCAAGGTAGAACACAGTATTGTGTTAATTCTGATGCTTTTTAATGTTACTATATTACTCATTTTAAAGCTAAAATCATTAGTGCCGTGGTGTTTCAATGGTTTCGTGAGAATCACCCACATACCTATAAAGATCTTTGAAATGAAAAGTGTTTAAATCATGATGAACAACACAATGCTGAGAGTTTGTGTTGTAGATCACAGAGTAAACAGTGTCATGTTATTACATTGAAGATTCTGTCATTGTTTACCCGTTATGTTTATTTGATTATAGTTCATCTATAAATACTGTGAAGAAGTCAAACAAGCAGCTGCTGTCACAACACATTCAACTACTCTACTATTCTGATCCACTGTTGTAATGATGGAGTGTGTTAAAGAGGAGACTGATCCTGAATCATTCACAATAACACCTCAATGTACTGAACAACAGAGAGGTTTGTGTCAAATCTTCATTTATCATTAATAACTGTTTACTCAATGTCAGGCTCGGGAGCAGGGGTGGACTGGTCTTTCTGGAGAAGTCCTGGCTGGTTCGTCTTCGAAGAAAAAGTGTCTTAAAAAAAAGTTGCCAGCCAGCGCCAGCCATTTTTTTTTTGTGTGATTTTCACAAAAGTTTTATGCCTTCCAGTAGGGATGCACGATATATCGGGTGACATATCGTTATCGGCCGATAACTGCTTATTTTTATTTAATTTTATCGGTTATTGTTATGATTTGCAAGAGGGAACCCAAGTGCAGACAGAGGGATAAACACTAAAGACCTTTATTGATAATATAAACAGAAAACAAAACCCACGAGGGGGCAAAACAATATAAACAGGAAGACTAAAGAACACTAAACTAGACAGGACTAAACTGTGACACTAAACTGGAAACACTAAACAATAAACTAGACAAAACACTTAATATATAAACACTAGACTTGACTTGACTTTTAAACAGAGTACTCACAGGTATTGGGAACACAGAAACAATGCACAAGCACAGGACAATGAATACAAGAGGATTAAATAGGGGAACAAATCAAGAGGGGAACAGGTGATATAAATCAAACAATAATGGGATAATTAATGAGGAAACAAGGGGGCGGGGTCAAGAGACGAGACTGAGAGCACATGGCTAGGAATAAACAAAGCCAGTGCTCTCACACAAAACATGGGTCTGTCATGGTTCTGCCACAAGACTAGATAAAACAAAGGACAAGATGGCAGAACCATGACAGGTTATCGTCTGATAGCAAAATTAGGCCGATAAATGAAAGCCGATAAATGATGGATTATTTTGGTTTGTTGATCCACTTCACTTGCTCATTGCTGGCCATGTGGAGTTTTGATTGGTGCTTTCTGTGACATAGCACGAAGATGACACGTGTTGCGGGCTTAAGAAGAGTATGCTAGTCTAGTGCAAAGACAAGATGTCCGCGGTCTGGGAGTTTTTCATTGTGAATATATGAATATTTATCGCCCTATATATATATTGGTTATCGGGCCCCAAATATAAAGAGTTATCGGTATCGGCCAAAATTTCCATATCGGTGCATCCCTACCTACCAGAAAATGTTCTTCTTTAAATATTGTAACATAACAGACCCTATGCTTTCAGACAAACAAACAAACAAACAAACATTTGTACTCTTTTTACCACCTCTCAAATATGGGTAGGTTTTCTTTTAAAAATACCAAATTTTGAGCAAAAAGCTGAGATAATACATTTTTTGTGAAGGACTTTTGATAGAGATCAGAGTTAACTTGTGCCAAACTCATGCAAAAAATATTGCATAGCTTTTGTCAGCCGTTTGTTTAACTTCACTTAAGTCTTTCCCCGCAATTGACGAGTTAACTCGGTTGGGAGAGAAGCTAAAAGTAAAAAGCAGGCCGCAGTAGCCCTAATATTGAGCCAGATGAAAGAGAGACAGCAGCATTCAATTATTCAATCGATCTTCGATTAATTGTCGATAAGAATTAAATCAATAAAGCTTAACGATTGGCGTACGCACATGTTTGCGGTGCCTGTGCAAAACACATACTGTATTTCGACATGTCATGGACGCATGGATATGCGACTGTTGCAGAGTGCGCATGTTAAGGTGGAGTTATACACTGTGTCTATTAGTCATTATATTTCATTACTAGATAATTTTAACATTTTCTCATTTTACAATCCCACTAGCATGTTATTTAATCAAAATAAAATCTTTTAATTTGCGTGAGGAAGCTGGCGTTTTTACGCACACTTTTATGTCATTGGCTCAGAGGTGGGTTGTAACGAATTACATTTACTTCGTTACATGTACTTGAGTACATTTTTTGTGTAACTAATACTTTTAGAGTGAATTTAAGGATAGGTACTTTTTACTCTTACTCAAGTACATTTCTAGTGAAAAAACTGTACTTTTACTTCGCTACATTCGGCGGTGTTACTGCGCTACTTTCAAATGGTAATAATTAATGAATATATATTTTTTAAAAAGTTTATAGGGTCGTGTTCAAAAGTTTCGCGAGACAGGCTGCGTCACCCTTTAGCGCGCGCGACCGCGCGTAGATGATAGGAGAAGCAGATGAGGGTGCGTGTGCGTTGTCCAAGATATCGGGGGCAGATCATGCATGGCAAATACAGAGTTAACCGTCAGAAAAACATCTGTGTTTGTGTGTGTTTGAGATCTATTCTCAAATTACACGTTATGTGATGTTAATGTCCCATTGCAGGACTGAGATAGGCTGCTTTACTTGTATATAAGCAGAACAATGAGACTTTTAAGGAGAGGTTTGTGAAAACCCTCCAAGTAGTCTGAAATTCAGTGCTTTTGCCCTACTTCTCTATCAGATCGGAAGTAACGAGTTACTAACTACTTGAGTAGTTTTTTCATCTAATACTTTTTTACTCTTACTCAAGTAAATAATTAGATTGATACTTTTACTTTTACTTGAGTACATTTTTGTATAAGTACTTGTACTTTTACTTGAGTACAGACTTTGGGTACTCTACCCACCTCTGCATTGGCTATATGCCACTGCAGTAAAGGCTTATTGCATTATTACAGTTAAAGATTATTCGATTGAATGATTGTTAATTTAAACAATCATCGAATATGGGAATTTGCATAAATTGAGATCCCTAATTCAAATTGATAATTGATACTGGTTATGTTATAATGTATAAATAATCAAGTATTGACGATAATCAATTGTATTGATGCACTGAGAGCCCTCTACACAGGGTCCTATAAAGCCCTGGACTGGCCCTGGCTACAGTACTATGTGATCTTACAGTGTGAGGGGCAGGCCCGGTACTAGGCTTGCTGGACTGGGGGGGCAGTCAGGATTTTTGGGTGGGCAGCCATTTCTCGGCTAAAACGATTCATACACTAAAATTATGAATGTTTCAATCCAATATTATTTTGCATATGTCTTATAATAAAAGGCCATTTATATGTCATTTTGCACGTTCAAATTTTAAAAGTAGATGCAATTAGATTAATGATTTATAATGTTATAATGATTACACTTAATGTAGTTTTACACATTTAGTCACAGTTAATGAAATCAGGCAAGCAGGTGATATGAATACAAAGCTGTACATATAGCTATATTTTATTAATGTTTACACTGCATTTAATCAATTATTTCACTTATAGATAAATTAAAGCCATTCTTATACCTACCCTACCCAACATATACCTTTATTTTAAATAAACACTTGTTAGGAACTTTATTTCCACTTCTCAAACATTTTCTTCATTTAAAATAATGTATTTTCAATGTGATATATGTGATAAGCTGTATTGTCATTAATTCCTGACCCTATCATACATGCTGCTGCAGCAACCTCTAATATCACAACAAAGCACAACGCTTTAAATAATATATTTTGAAACATCATGTAAGCAAATTGACGTGCATGACAAATTCGTCAAAGGTTATCCTGTTTGCCTATAGCAGCACCAGACAAAAGCACAAGCCATAAAATACTGTAAGTGTGATTTGCGACGAGACTAAAGATAAATCACACTGCTTTGTTCATAACACAGCAAATCAGATATTATAATACAACGCAACATTATAAAATACAACGTTTTACCTTATGATGACCTTGCGGAGTGAAAGCTCCTCTTGAACTTAAAAGTCTGTAAATTTGTGCGTGTGAAGTTTTTCTCAAACGCGAGCTGAATGAGCTGATGAATGACGATGACAAAACCGCTAAAATGTGATTTTAAAACTGCACGCGATGCTCAGCTGTTACAATACTGTATATTTACTGTATAACCATCTTATATCATTTATATCTACTATATATAGTATGCCACAACCAAACTGCATATTCTAATTTTAATAAACAGAACTACGTCTAAAACAAACACATGAAATGCTGCTGGAGACTTGCCATTGGCTGTTGTATTTGAATGAATAAATTCTGAGGTGAGTCTAAGAAAGGATAAGGGGCTATTTTGGGCATGTTTTACTATAAAAAAGTTTTAATTTAATATGTGTTGGGTTATTACGTTTATGTAATACTAAATTGCATTGTTTCTGATATATATTTTAAAGATGCGTTTTATTTTTTAGTTACCGTCATAGAGAACAGTAGTACTTTTCCTATGACTTAAATACTGCTGAAAAGACCTTCAAAGCTAGAATAAGCTAAACAGACGATACTGGGCGGGAGCTGCAAACGCCTAAAGTAGATATTTTTTGTTTAAAGAGACTCCGTTATTTTAAGGTTGGCTGGACATTTTTGGGGGGGGCAGAAGGAAAATCTGGGGGGCAATGCCCCCCCAGCCCCCCCGTAGACCCGGCCCTGGTGAGGGGTCAGTCATAGAAACACACCATGTGCTGTCATTAATAATTATGCTAAACGTTTTCTCATTGGATGATAACACGCAGTCTCATGAATAATTATGAGACACTCACATGTCATCAATGAACTATAGTACAAATCGTAGTTTTAAACCCAGAAGATGAAAATCACGTCACTACTAGAGCAAGCTCTCTTTTCCACCAAAGTTCAAATTTTTCAACTCGCGCGTTTGCTGCGGCTACGCTTAATTTGCGCCATTCGCGTGAACTAGATGTGCAAATGAGGCGGAACATTTGACGTAATATTGAAATCACTCGTGCTTGACCCCTCTACTGCGGCTGGTCTGAACGTAGCATGAGGAAGAAATTGTTTTATAGACAAACAGGAAGTAAAGCACTCTTGAATGACTTTTGCGTGATTTGTGCTAACAAAATGCATTTCACACGTGAGCCCACCTCTCCAACTGGGCCAGGTTAAATATGTAAATATGATGATATTGATGTGAATTATTTAATTGGTTTTTCTTTTTTGCATTCTACTATTAAATTGGAATTCTTATTTGTATAAATGTTACTGTGTTTATTTCAGACTTGGTGGAAGTGGAAGGTCAAGAACGCAATGAAATGAGGAACGTACATCAGGACCACAATTATATGACCCATCAAGAAAGAGTTAAAGCCAAAACTGTGTTTACGTGCCATTTATGTGATAAGACTTTCTCACAAAAAGGGCACCTAACGTGTCACCTAAGGATTCACACGGGTGAGAGGCCTTACGCGTGCTCCCAATGTGAGAAGACTTTCGTCCAAAAAAGTCACCTTATGGAACACATGAGGAATCACAGAGATGAGAGGCCTTTTGCCTGCCCTCAGTGTGATAAAGGTTTTATTAGTAAAGGAAGACTTAATTATCACATAAAGACTCACAGTACTGAAAGGCCGTACGTCTGCCCTCAATGTGGACAGACTTACATATTTAAAGAATCTCTTAAGAAGCACATGGTTGTTCACACTCACACAAAACCTTTCTCATGCCCTCAGTGTGGAAAGAGGTTTTCACATCAGAGAAGTTTTAATGCACACATGAAATGCCACAGTAGTGATGGACCGTACACCTGCTCTCATTGTGGAAAGAGTTTCCCATGTAAAGCAAATCTAGAGAATCACATACGAATTCACACTGGAGAGAAACCTTTCACGTGCCCTCAGTGTGATAAGAGTTTTAGGCAACAAATACAACTTAGATATCACATACGAATTCATACAGGTGAGAGGCCTTACTCTTGCCATCTTTGTGATAAGAGTTTTAGACAAAAAGACAATCTTAAGCATCACATACGGGTTCATACAGGTGAGAGACCCTACGCATGCCATCTGTGTGATAAAAGTTACATATATGCACAAGATCTTAGAAATCATCTGCGCTATCACTCGAATGAAAGGCTGTTTAGCTGCGATCAGTGCGATAAGAAGTTTGTTTTGGCATCTGTGCTTAAAGATCACTTAAAGACTCATTCAAAAGAGAAGCCGTATCTCTGTTCTATTTGTGGGAAGGGTTTTCAATCACTCAAAAATGTTAATCAGCATCATAGGAGGCATACACATGTGAAAAGCCATGTGTGCTCCGTGTGTGATAAAGCCTTTCTGAGACCTGCAGAACTCAAGCAGCACCTAAAGATCCATGAAAAAAACACTAAAAGTGCTGAGATTGTGTAAAGAGTTTTATTGAGTTTGGGAAGTTGATAAAACACAAGTGACTGTATATCTCACAGAGAAAAGCACTGTCCACAAAGATCAACATGGTTACCCCTCTTTCATTGGGACTCGCCCCGTGCTGCACTACATCTTGAGAGAATGCTGATTGTAATACGTCAACAATGCCCAGAATTGTGCAGGGTTATGTTAAACTGTAGTGTTTTATATTTTATTACTAAGCATTATGTCATGTTGTTACGTTATATTATATAAAGAGTTCAGATGCAAACCCGACTAAGTGCATCTGACATGATTTCTTGTTAAAAAGCATTTTTATCTTAATGGATTCTGCATGTCCTGAGGGCAAAATTAAACTAATTTGATGCTAAAGTATTTTACAAACGTATAGTGCTGGTCGAGAGCATTCTCTGGTAAGAGGTTTCAGAGCCTCCAGGCCTGAACCACTAGACTGAAAAACAGCTTTATCTACCAGGCTGTTATGAAGTTGAACTACCTGTCCTCAGATACACTGAACTGTAACCCCTCCACCACCCCCCAATGCACACATACTAAATCACACAATACACCAGTCAATTTTTAATAAATGTATTTAATTTTTTTATGTAAATAAACAGTACTTTTATGGGTCACAATTCATGTGTCCTTTTCTCCTTACTGTATATTATTCTTTTATTTTTTATTTTTGTTTTGTGTAATGTTGTTGTACAATGCAGACTTGAGGGAACGTAATTTCAATACTCTATAGGATGGTTTCACGGACAGGAATTAGCCTAAACCAGGACTACGCCTTAGTTTAAAATAACCTAGTTACAATATAACAAACATGCCTTACTAAAAACATTATTGGCATATATTTTGAGGCATAATATAGGGCATTAATGTATTTTAAGACATGTCAGTGCAAGTTGTTTTCAGTTTGGACAGCTCTTACATTTATTTTAGTCTAGGACTAATCTAATCCCTGTCCGGGAAACCGGCCCCATATGTCCTGCACATAATTAGGGAGCGGGTAAATTAGAAAATTATTTGCTTTTCATTTAAAACATAATAATTTTGAACCCAGGGGGAAGAATAATTAAGAGAACGATTAAATTGAGTATTAAATAAAAATACTGTAAAGCTCACACAAGATTAGGGTCTTCGTAGCCTTCTTATTGAAAGATTTTTAATACTGCTCATACACAGATTTATCTCGGACAACAAAATCATAAAATTAGGTTTCTTATTTGTAAACTTACAGTTATCAATGTAAGATTTACAAAATTAAATAAAAGCATTTTTTATTTTCTTTGAGATAATCATTAAAGCCATAGAATATTTTACCATAAAAGTGAGAGAAGTAGTCCAGGCAAACTAACTAATTTTGGAGCAAAAAATAGAAGTAATTGTAAAATAATTTTTTTCAGCATAGATCATTTCTATGAGGTGTCCAGAACAACATACTAAAAGTCCTAAGAAATCCTAGTTGAGGAAATATGTTAATTTCTCATCAATCCGAAATGTGTGCCAATAAGGCCAGACTACAGTACAACCCAATGGGGCTATTTTTTTCCTTTACTCCTATCAAAATGAAACTTTACACAATGAAAGTACCCATGAAAAGTACTTTTTTTGTATTACAAGTTGCTTTGAAAATGAAATGTAATATGCAAATGAGCTATACACTAATCGAATATGCCCAAAATACACCCAAAAGTAACGTTTTGGTATTACAAGTTTCTCTTGAAATGAATTTGAATATCCACATGAGCTTTACACTTATTTAATATGTCCTAATTTGCATAGGCAGAAACACCGTTCATATGTATGATAAATATATCGGCCCAATGTTCATCCAATCATCTGCTGCTTTTAAACTGGCCTCTAACCTGAAAACTGCCTGGCTTGGTAGGTCCTGCCAGCTGTATAACCCCCGCCGGTATAATCTTCAGGGTCACGGAGGAACACAAGCCTGAACAGAAGGGGAGGGTTGTGTTTTTTTGTGTGTGTGTGTTTGTTTTTACATTTTTTATGTTTTTTTATCCAGCCTGGATCCTCAACCCCTTCTCTGTGGCTTTTGGTTCGGGCACCCCCATATCATTTCCTGGTTTGTTCTTTACTTGGTTCTTCCCCTCTGGATTATATTCATCTGATAAAATTGCCTCACTAAAGCAATCTGAATTGCAGCACTAGCTAAATCTGTACAATTTAAATGCATGTTAAGTTAGAAAATAGATCAACACAGTAAATGCATTAACAAAACACAAGAAAGACTGATACCTTTTTCTTAAGGTCACTAGTATAACAGCATAAATGTACCTGAGGTTCATGCAGCATTGATATGGGTAAAAAAATTGCATTGCAAAATACATTCATTACAATGCAGTGCAATTGGCCATTTATTTTGTTGGGGCACTATTATGGGTCAGTGCTGAAACAGTTTATATAAAATCCTCTTAAGTTTCTGAATTTAAATGACATTTTTATTAAGAATGTGTAATTGATTGTTTTCCATACTTACATTTTAATCAGGGAACGAAAACCCTACTGTATTATAGATTTTTATTTAAAAGCAACTAAATGATTTCAGACTTTTTCCATTCAAGATGACACATCGAGCTCTTCAAACAATCCAACCCCAATCATTTTGAGGCTGTAATTCTACATCTCGTCTATTTGTCATAGGAAAGGGATGGCACTGAAAAAAGTAAAGAATGACACTAGCTTTCTCAAACAAGCTAAGGTGTTTAGCCAGTCACAGGAAAATGTGGGAAAAGGCATCATCATTGCAGGTGAAAAAGCTCTAGTATCACTGTATGGGGGCAAAAGGATGAATCACTGGACATGCTAAGATACAGGCAATTCTTTATTAAAGTAACTCAGAACTCATCTCCAGTGGAAGCTCAATCTCTCCCTCCAACGTCAGCAGCTGCAAAGTTCCATAGTCGTCGGGTCTTTTACCAAATGATGAAGTGGAAAGGGGGAAGTGAACCTATGGACCCAAAACCTTGGGGGTGCCATGTTTTGGATGGGAGATTAATGCCAATAATGACTGATCAGCCAAGCAGCGTAATGAGCCAACACCATGTCAATTTTTTCCCAGGCTGGGAGGACCAGCTTAAACCAGCTACTGCCACCTTAAATCAGCAAAAACCAGTTACCAGCTTATGCTGGTCTTAGCTGAATTTTTCAGTAGGGATTGTTAATCACTGCTATGACTAAACACATACGCATAGGTCTAAAAGGTACCAAATTGTGAAAAGCGCTATATAAATAAAATTGAATTGAAAAAAATTAAATACATAAATAAGATGCTCACTTACATTATAGGCTATAGCGTTACATTATAACCACATTATACTTTATACATTATACTTTCATTTTCCGGGCTTCAGTTCTGGATGGCATGATGCACACAGCAGCTCTAAACTTCAGCTCAATCATTACATACGCAGAAAGATTGATCCATACCGTTTAAAATCATGTTTACTTACTGCTGCACTTTTGTAGTTGATAGTTACGTCCACTGTAGTTGCAAGAAAGACTGCAGCACAAAGAGATGCACATGCAAAAAAACATGGACTCCCTTGCACTACCATTTGTGGAGAATGTTGTGGTAATAGCTGTACAAACTCACAGTTGCCTGATTTGTCAGATGAATATGACCCAGAGGGGAAGAACTAAGCAAAGAACAAACCAGGAACTGATATAGGAGGTGCCAGAACCAAGAGCCACTGAGAAGGGGTCGAGGATCCAGGCTGGATTTAAAAAAAGATGTAAAAACAAAATCACCAAAAAATAAAAACACCAAAAAAAGGCCTCCCCTTCTGTTGCTACCTTGTTGTGGTGGGGAGGCTTGTGTTCCTCCGTGACCCTGAAGATTATACCGGCGGGGGTTATACAGCTGGCAGGAACTACCAAGCCAGGCAGTTTTCAGGTTAGAGGCCAGTCTAAAAGCAGCAGGATGATTGGATGAACATTGGGCCGATATATTTATCATAAATATGAATGGTGTTTCTGTCTATGCAAATTAGGACATATTAAATAAGTGTAAAGCTCATGTGGATATTCAAATTCATTTCAAAAGAAACTTGTAAATTCAAAAAGTTACTTTTGTGTGTATTTTGGGCATATTCGATTAGTGTATAGCTCATTTGCATATTAAAATTATTTTTCAAAGCAACTTGTAATACAAAATAAGTGCAAAGCCCACGTGGACACTCAAATTCATTTCAAAAGAAACTTGTAATACCAAAAAGTCACTTTTGGGTGCATTTTGGGCATATTCGATTAGTGTATAGCTCATTTGCATATTAAAATTAATTTTCAAAGCAACTCGCAATACAAAAAAAATCACCCCCCATGGTCACTTCCATTGTGCAAAGCCTCACCTCGACTGGAGCAAAGGAAAAAATAGCCCCATTGGGGTGTACTGTAGTCCGGCCCTACTGCACACACCTCGGATCCATGAGAAACCAACACACCTCCTCAACCAGGATTTCCTAGGACTTTTAGTATGTTGTTCTGGACACCTCATAGAAATGATCTATGCTGAAAAAAATTATCTTACAATTAGTCTGTCGTAAAACGCTATTTTGCCTGGACTAAAGGGATTTTTTTATTGGGATTTCAAATGTACATACAAAACAGGCCTGCAATAAAAAATAACTACAATTGTCAAAGGCAGACACATTGCACCATAAACATTTACAGTTCAAATATGAAAATACAAAGAAATGAATTAAATAATATAATTAATGAAAAAAATGAATTAAAGAAGAGAAAATAAATAACTAATGGTAAAAATAAATAAATAAATAATACTTTTTAATAATGTTGACAATACAAGGGGTTACAAATAATTATTGGGTACAAAGATCTTTGAAAAAACTGGCAATAACATTAAATTTTTCATTTGAAATGGTATGAAGAGAGTTTGCAATCGTTTTAAGTTCTCTGATGAAGCGAGGAAAGGATGGAGGGGGGACTTTTATTTTACTCCTCGCAGCCTGTCGTGTGGTGACGTCATAAGTAGCGCGCTAGCGCTCGTCTGTCGGTTGAGGGAAGATTCAATCGAGGTACAATACAAACAAAATACAATACAATACAAAATGTTTTTTTTTTACCAATTTATTCCAACAACTTAAATGTTACTGAAGCAACTTTAGATAATATTACAAAATTTTAATACTTTGTTGTGAAGTATCTGAGACTCTTTCTTGTGTACAACGGCAATGAGTTTGGTCTCTGAAACAAACAAAAACACAGGAAGAAATATTTTCTTTCTTTTTTTTTAAACCGTTTATGTATGTATGTTTTTATAAACCTGTTACTGAAATTTTGTTTCTTTTTTTGAGTAAGTGTTTATTTAAAATATGCAGACTGAAATATGAAATTCTTTTACAAATTCTGTTTATGGTATAGCATTAATATTTGTTTTGATTGGGGTAACTGGAATAGATAAACATGTTTATTTTTTCTTAACGTCATTTCAGCATTTATGGCAAATTTGGCAAGGTTTGCCACAAAATCAACCTTATGCTGATCTCAAGAGACAGTTTTATCTTGTTATACCCCTAATGTTTACCTTTTATGTTTATTTGATCATAGTTCATCTATAAATACTGTGAAGAAGCCAAACAAGCAGCTGCTGTCACAACACATTCAACTTCTCTACTATTCTGATCCACTGTTGTTATGATGGAGTGTGTTAAAGAGGAGACTGATCCTGAATCATTCACAATAACACCTCAACATACTCAACAACAAAGAGGTTTGTGTATAATCTTCATTTATTATTAATAACTGCTAAAGTTTCAAAATGTCAGATTTGACTTAAAGGGTAATGACACCACTTCTTTCAGATCCAGTCTACATCACTATTGTTTTAAAAATGCAATTTCAATTTAAATGGTGGTGGACACTGTGAGAGGAAAGGAAGTAAGGGCTGACTGGCCATAGGACTTTCTGGAGAAGTCTATAACGGTCGTCCGTCCTTGCTGGATCTGATGGCCAACAAAAAGGGCACTAATGCAATCTTTGTTGCTTATAATAAACAGAACTGATGAAGTGGGCTCGTGGTGGGAAGCAAAAAAAACATAAAAATAAAGGTGGTTGGGAGAAGCTAAAAGTTGAAAGTAGGCAGCAGTAATATTGAGCCAGATGAGAGAGAAACCGCAGCAGTTGCTCCTGAGCCAGTGGTTCTGGTGAGTCACATGTCAGGAAAGTTACATCAGGTTACATTTGCCCACCTCTTTCACTAAAAAGCATGTAGGGGGCAGTTTCCCAGACAGGGTTTAGATTAATAAGATTAATATAATTAGGCTTTGGTTATATTAGGACATTTAAAGGTGCAGTGTGTACATTTTAGCAGCGTCTAGTGGTGAGGTTGCGAATTGCAACCAACAGCTCAGTCCAATGCTCACCCCTCGCTTTAGAAACGTATAGAGAAGCTATGGTAGCCGCCACCGGAAAAACATGTCATTGACGGAGACAACTTGGCAAAAATAGTTTGTCCGTTAATGGCTTCTGTAGAAACATGGCGGCACAAAATGGCGACTTCCATGTGGGGGGACCCTCGGTGTATGTAGATAAAAACATCTCAATGTAAGGTTAAAAAACATAACGGGTCATTATAAAAAGGTATTTATACACCCCTGATAATATAGTTTTGTATATTATTTTGCATTTCTGTCAAGAGATCCTTTTAAAAATTACACATTGCACCTTTAATACTGGTGTGCATCTTGACACAAAAACAATGGCATTGATATATGTTAAGAAATGTCAGTGCAAGATGTTTATAAATTAAGGCAGCTCAAACATGTATTTTAGTCTGGGATAGGGCTGCCTAATGATTAGTCACGACTAATTGTTTGCATAATAAAAGTTTTTGTTTACATTATTATTATTATAAACAGTACATCAACAAATATTATGTATATATAAATACAAACACACGTATGTATAATTTTAAGGAAAAAATATATTGATATAATAAATATTTATATTTAAATATATATGATATGAATTATTTGTAAATATACAAATGTTTATACACATGCAAATATTTCTTAAATATATACATGCATGTATGTGCATTTATATACACATAATTATTATACACGTTACACACACATTTAATATGTAAACAAAAACTTTTATTCTGCAGATGTAGGCAGCTCTAGTCTGGGATTAGGATAAACTCTGTCCGGGAAACCACCCCTCAATATTTCAGAGCAGTTTAAGGATAGAAGTGATGAGTGACCGACAGTATTATCCATTGATGCAAACTATAAAACAGCATTTTAGATGGACAATATGAGATTGATTCACAAGAATCAGTAATGGGAGCCCTTTTCATCATTTTATAAGGAATAGGAAAAAATGTGTGCATTTGAAAAGAAAAAGAAAAAATATTTAGTAAAAAGAAGCATAGAGTTTTAAGTTTTATTGTTTAATATAACTTTTAAGTTTTATACGTTTTAAATTGATTGTTTATTGATAAATCATACTTCGAATTTTATAACAGCATCTGCCAAATGCATAAATGTTATATGATGGTATTGAATATTACAGAATTTGATTTTCTTTTTTGCATTCTCATTTTAATTGGATTTGACAATAAAAAAAGTTACTATGTTTATTTCAGACTTGGTGGAAGTAAAAGAGGAAGGTCAAGAGCAAAATGAAATGATAGAAGAACATCAGGAGGACCACAATCTTATGACTGACATCTGCTCAGAAACTGATGAGAATTCCCTTCAAGAAAGAGTTGCAGCCAAAAATGTATTTGCATGCCATTTTTGTGGAAAGATTTTCTCACAAAAAGGGAACCTAAGGCAACACCTAAGGATTCACACTGGAGATAGGCCTCACACATGCTCCCAATGTAAAAAGACTTACATCCATAAAAGTCATCTTAGGAAGCACATGATGATTCACACTGATGAGAGGCCTCACGCATGCTCCCACTGTGAGAAGACTTTTATCCAAAAATGTCAACTTAAGTATCACATGATGGTTCACACAGATGAGAGACCTTTTGCCTGCCCTCAGTGTGATAAACGTTTCATAAGTAAAGGAAGACTTAATACTCACTTGAAGACTCATAGTACGGTAAAGCCGTACATCTGCCCTCAATGTGGAAAAACTTACACATTTAAATCACATTTTAAGAATCATATGATAACTCACAGTGAGACAAAGCCTTTCTCATGCCCTCAGTGTGGAAAGTGTTTTTCATATAAGGGACACTTAAATACTCATGTGAGAATCCACACTAGTGATAAGCCGTATACCTGCTCTCATTGTGGAAAGAGTTTCTTATTTAAATCACGTCTACAGATTCACATACGAGTTCACACTGGAGAGAAACCTTTCAGGTGCCCTCAATGTGATAAAAGTTTTAACCACCAAGTACAACTTAGGTATCACATCCGAGTTCATACGGGTGAAAAGCCTTACTCTTGTCATCTTTGTGGTAAGAGCTTTAAACATAAAGATCATCTTAAGTGTCACATACGAGTTCATACAGGTGAGAAGCCGTACTCGTGCCATCTGTGTGATAAGAAGTACACTCAACAACAACGCCTCAAACATCATTTGCTGTTTCACTCGAATGAAAGGCCGTTTAGCTGCGATCAGTGCGATAAGAAGTTTGTTTCGGCAGCTCTGCAAAAAGCGCACCTAAAGATTCATTCAGTTGAGAGGCCGTATTTGTGTTCTGTTTGTGGGAAGAGTTTTCAATTGCTCAAAAAAGCTAATGAGCACCAAAAGAGGCATAATGCTGTGAAAAACCATGTGTGCTCTGTGTGTGAAAAAGCCTTTTTGACAATCACAGAACTAAAGCGGCACCAAAAGATCCATAAAGACAAATCCTGAAAGTGCTCACTTTGTAGACAGTGTTTTATTGAGTTTGTGAAGCTGATAAATAAAAGTGACTGTATATCTCACAGAGAAAAGTGCTGTCCGCAAAGATCAACTTCAGTCTTCAGGTCCAAGCACATTGTTACCCCTTTTCCTGGACTTACTCCATGCTGAACCAAAGCTACGTTGACCAGGGCTGGGTTTCCCGATAACGATTGAACTTAGCTCTTAAGAGCGCTTTCTACGAGCTACTTAACGAACATTCGTTGTTCATTTACGTGCGTTTCCCAAAGATGCACGTTAAATGATCGCTCGCAGCTGGGTTTTAAGTGCTACTTACGAGTCGCTATCCGTTTGTCAAGTGCTGAAATGTCACTAATAGAATGACTCGAATTTGTAGCAGAAGCTTGTTTAGGCTATACAGGCTATATCTTCAGCTGATGTGCACTAATGTTTTTTTTATAATATTTTTCATTATTGTTTAAAATTATTTAAATTTTTTAATAATTTGTGCATAATGAAATATTTTCCGTATGTAGTTAGGAGTCGCCCCACTGCGAAATGCCTTCTGCATTTTATGTAATAGTTTAGTTTATTATTATTATTTGTTTTTTTTATTATCTATGTTTATTTATTATTGGGGATTATTGAATTGTACCGTACATATTTATTTGGTTTCCTTAATCAGATGCCATTTCACTTCAAAACATTTTTTTTTACTGTAGATTAATTATAGAAACAATTTGTAGGAACCATTTATCAATTTGCTAGTACCAACTTTTACCAAAATACCAAATATGTTTTCCTTCTTTATTAATTTATGTTTAGTAATTTAAATTTCTAATTTTAATTTTAAATATATTATATTAAAGTAATTTAAACAAATAAACAAAGAAGAACCCAATAAATAAAAATACATTTAAAGCATTACATTATCGTCATTGCAGGAGTGCAATTTGCTGGTTGTCCTGTAGGTGACCTTGTAACTCTGTTGTCTTATGATGCACTTATGAATGAACGATTACTCCAGAGCACTCGTAGATCTACGATGATTTTCAAGTGCTACTTAAGTTACGAAGCTTTTGGGAAAAGGCCCGTAATTCTAAGATGATTCGTACGATCGTTTTTACGATCAACTTAGCCTTACGATGCTTTTGGGAAACACGGCCCAGAATTGCAGCAGGTTATATTAGTATACTGCAGTGGCAGCCGGAGACTTCTTTTTTCGAGGGCGCTCGATGCGAAGTTCGTCACAACATGTATGTAGCCTGTCGTGTGTTGTTTCTTTTTCAGAATATGTATTTTGCACGTCGAGTGATCCTGTGTGCATTACGTGTCTTGTCGGGGTGGGTGCCTGCTGCAGATGCGTCTAGGGGGTTTGTGATGGAGGGGACGCTTGTGTTTGCTAGATACTCGCATAATCAGAGTTTACTGTTAAGGGAGTGTCTTGCGTGTATTTTGTGAACGTGAGCGTCTCTTTTGTCGTGGGCCCATTGGACGCATGTGCGGCAGGCACTTGTTTTGACAGGACACGTGATGCACATGGATTACATGATGCAACAAACACCAGGGTTCCCACGGGTTCTTGAAATCCTTGAAAGTTTGTAAATCTGGGGGAAAAATTCAAGGCCTTGGGAAGTTTTTGAAAATATACATACATAGATACAGGTCATTGAAAGTGCTTGAAACTATTTTATGCAAGACATTTTCTGGGAAAAAAATCCATATTATTCCCTGTGTAGTGTAGAATAATATCATAAAAATATAAGCACATGCACATGTTAAACTGTTCGCTTTAAATGCTTATATCTTCTGTATGCGAATGTTGATTTATACCAAAATGCTTTTTTGCGTAGTTGTGTTTGACACATGAAAACATCTCTGGTTACGTATGTAACTGTTGTTCCCTGAGAAGGGAACGAGACGCTGCGTCTCCCTTGCCATACTCTCTGGGTTCCTGTAACGCCATCTTTGGCAATATTTCAGATAGCGATATACTTCCTGATCCCGCGTCACCCTGTCTTTGTCGTTAAGCCTCACCATTGGTTGAATTTGATATACATGTTCAGATGCACTTACCCCTGGAGGCGTCCCCAAAGTGTCACCGCAGTGACGCAGCGCAAGTTCCCTCGAAAGGGAACTGTGACAATGTACCTTTAAAGGTAACACAATGTATCCTGGCTCTTACTTGAAATGTGTCTCCACATTTAGTCCTTGATTTTGAGGGTATTGGACCAGGAAGTCCTTGAAAGGTCCTTGAATTTAAAGTTAACTAAGGGGTGGGGACCCTAAAACACATATTGTGAAAACGCAAGCAACACACATGACAGTCACGAGCCACCACTGCAATACACCAGTCACTTTTCATACAAATGCTGCTATCCTATCTGCACATTGTAATGTTTGTACTACATTGTAAATAAATATTTACTGTACTTTTATGTGACGCACTGTTTTTTAAATGCTGAATATTATTTATTTCTAATACTTGTTTTGTGTAATGTGGTTTTTGTACACTGCACGGCTGGCTTGAGGAGAGTAATACTCTCTATGTCCTGTACATATGCTGAAATGACAGTAAAGTTGACTTTGACTTAAAGGGATGGTTTACCCACAAAATAAAATTCAGCATAATTTTCTCACTCTCGTGTTGTAACTCACGTATATAATTTTTTTGTTCTGATGACCACAAAGGAAGATATTTTGAGAAAACTTTGAAACCAGAATGATCATGAGCCTCATAGACCTCCCTAGTAGGATAAATAATACTATAGATAGAAGTAAATGGGGCTCATGATCGGTTTATTTTAATTTGCCACTTACACGTTACATGAGGGAATCCTTTGGTTTGTCAGTTAAAAGTTAAACAAAACTAGCCTTTAAACACAAAGTAATTACTATTAACATTCAAATAGAATCAGTATATGTCCTATTTATATTCTATTTTTCAAAACGTTTTTTATTCAAGGGACTTTTATTTTGTTTCTCGAAACCTGTCGTGTGGTGACGTCATATGGAGTGCGCACGCTGGCTCTTGGTTGAGGGTGTTTTTGTTAGGTAAGTTAAAAACGATACATAATATGATTTTTTTTACACAAATGTTCTCCAACAACTCAAATGTTACTGAAGCAACTTTAGATAATCTTTGAATATTGTAATACTTTGTTGTGACAAATACAACGTCAATGAGTTATGTTTGATCTCTGAACCAGACATGTACACATGCAAATATTTACTTTTTTTTTTAAACCATTCAGGTATTTATGCCTTTATAAATCTGCTGATGATAATTATTTTTCAGTGAATGTTTTTGGAAAAATTTTAATGACTATTATACATCCATATCCAGTTTATACTGTGTCATGATTTACATTAGATGGCAAAAGTATTTTAGGACACCGATTCTAATGTAACGTTACAGGTTTGACTATTTCAGTATGCATAAATCTTAATGCTATAGCATTTAATGATATGAATTGTGTGCTTCTAATTATATAGCTACAGTTTGGGCAGAGCACATTTTTTTTATTTCAACGTGACAATGCTCCTGTGTATCATTGATAACTGCTAAAGTTTATAAAGCTATTGACATGAAATTTTCACCAGATGTTGGTAACATCCCAAAAATTCTTCTTTTATTAGAAGAGGTCTCCCAATACATGGGTGATTCTCACGAAAACTTGGTTTTAAAAATGTCAAGCATGAAAATGTAAATATTGCTTAAATTTACTTATTTTCCCACCAGACATTGAAAAACAAAGTCTGGAGTAAATGGGAACATTAATTTAAAAACTTTTACTTATCATTTAACACTTTTTGTAACATAATTTAAAAAATTAGTCCTAAAAAATCTCATTACCGCAACAGTCAGAAAACATCAACACTGACATATTTTCAAAATGACATGACAAACCTGAAAGAACATAATTTGGAGATTCTGCACATGCATTTAAAATCAAAGTATTATGCTTCTAGTAATTAAATTAACATTTAATAAGCATCTGTTGCGGTAATGATAATCAAAATGTCGTGTAAGCATTCTGACAAGACAATATTTCAAATTAACTGTAAAAAAATGATCTTACCTGGTAGCCATCTTGAAGTAACTGGTCCATGTGCTTGGTAACTCAAAATCAAACTTTATTAAAATTCTGTATGTGTGCTTAAACTGTTCTCAAAAAGTGTTGCGGAGGATGAGAACATCAGGCATGGACACATCATTTTCCTAATTTTTCTTCATTATTATTATACATGAATATTCAGTAAATATAATCTAAAGTAGTCTAGCAAAACATCCATTTATTTTTTTTCTTAATATTTTTGTGTTAATTTGATTAAATTACAACATAACGCATGTTCAAACACAGCCGGACACATTGCGGTAATGAGAATTTCAGCAGAAAATGAGATAAAATTTACAATTATAAATTCTTATGTTGAAATCACACATTGTGCAAGGTAGATCACAGTATTGTGTTAATTCTGATGCTTTTTAATGTTACTATATTACACATTTTAAAGTTAAATCATTAGTGCCGTGGTGTTTCAATGGTTTCGTGAGAATCACCCACTTAGGCTTATGTAGTGTATGATACCAGTGCCATGTTATTACATTGAAGATTCTCTCATTGTTTACTCTTTATGTTTATTTGATTATAGTTCATCTATAAATACTGTGAAGAAGTCAAACAAGCAGCTGCTGTCACAACACATTCAACTACTCTACTATTCTGATCCACTGTTGTAATGATGGAGTGTGTTAAAGAGGAGACTGATCCTGAATCAATCACAATAACACCTCAACATACTCAACAACAAAGAGGTTTGTGTCTAATCTTCATTTAATATCATTTAATACTTCATTTGACACCATTAATAACTGCTAAAGTTTACAGATTGTCAGGCTTTGGTCATAAAATCATTAGAGCTGTATAATTTTAGTGAAATTTGCCTTAAAGAGACCCTATTACGTTGCTAAAAAGAACATTATTTTGTGTATCTGGTGTATTGCAATGTGTTCACTTGGTTTATGGTTCAAAAACACATTATTTTTCACATACCGTACATTATTTTTGCTCCTCTATGCCCTGTCTTTTTGAAACGCGTCAATTTGTAAAAAAGCTCATCATTCTAAAAAGTGTGGTGTTCTTCGATTGGCCACCTATCCAGTGCATTGTGATTGGCCTAATACCTCAAGCGTTTGGCGGAAAGGTGAGGCTCCTTACCATATTTGGAATGTCAGCTCCCAAAGCAGATAATAAAGCAATAAGCCCCGCGAAGAAGTGGTGTTACAGTGCATTTTATAACAGGTAAGGGGCGTTGTTAGGCATGACGCGAAGCCAAGTTTCCACCACAGGAACTTTCTCCAGTAACTCATGACTTTGGGGTAGTACTCTGTGTGTTTCCACCACCGTAACAAGAAATTAAATAAGGTTCCGGGTAAAAAATTACCCAACAGAATGTCCCTACTCAAAAGATAGTACTTTTTCAAAGTTCAGGAAGTTTTGGGGCTGGGACTTGGGCACTGAACATGCTGATTGGTTTAGTTCACGCATGATTTTATTGGTTGACTGTACGCAGCATTGTGTGACGTTAAAATCCAAAACGATTTTTACACTTACGGTTAGGTTTGAAGTGCTGATTTGATGTTACAACATTTAATTAATGACATATATTTCAGTTATGTTATAATACAGCCCCCACCCCCAAAAAAGCTATAAACAAGAGTGTAGTCTCACTAAAGGGATAGTTCACCCAAATATTCTGTCATGATTTACTCACCCTCATGTTGTTACAAACCTGTATACATTTCTTTGTTTTGATGAAAACAAAGGCAGATATTTTGAGGAATGTTTGTAACCAATCAGAGGCCAGATTGACCTCCATAGTAGGAATGTCCAAGGGTTTTTGTCCTTCTAGGAGTTTTCCCACAGGGTTTTTCTCCTAGGGGTTTTTTCATCAGCCAACTTTGGCTTAACTTAGCACTTTACTGTATACATTACATTATTGCTACACTCGCTTGTACGGTTTAGTCTTAGCCACTGTATTCTACTTCTTTATCTATTGATTATTCTGTGTTTTCCCCTACATCTAATCGTGTAAAGCTGCTTTGAACCTGTTAACAATTGTGAACAGCGCTATATAAATAAAATTGAATTGAATAAATAATAGAGTGGAAGTGAAGGGGGCTCATGATCAGTTTGGATACAAACATTTCTCAAAATATCTTCCTTTGTGTTCATCAGAACAAAGAAATTTATACAGGTTGGTAACAACATGAGGGTGAGTAAATAATGACAGAATTTAAATTTTTTGGGTGAACTGTCCTTTTAATTTGCCTAATCTTCAGGGTACTTTAGGCCCGATGGAAACTGAGACAGCAACGTATGTGTCGGGGGGTTGTTCCTGGGAAAAGTTTTTGGGACAAATTGTTCAAAGTTATTCTGGTGGAAATTCGTTTTTAAAGGTCCCGTTCTTTCTGTGTTTTTGAAGCTTTCACTGTGTTTACCGTGCGTAATATAACATGTGTTCATTTTTCATGTGTAAAAAATTTGTTATTTTTCACATAATTGACTTATCTGTATAGCGCTGTTTTCACTGTCCTTAAAACGGGCTGATGTTTTTTTTTTGTATGAAGTCCCTCCTTCAGAAATACGTATAGAGTTCTGATTGTGTAGTTTGTTAAGTGTGTTGTGATTCGATAGCAGCTCAGCTTGCTGTTAGCTTAGCTGGCGACTGATGTATTCCTGTGGGCGGAGTTTAGTCAAAAAACTGTTTTATTGACGTCATTAAAGCAGGAAGTAGAGGGCTGTAGTTCAAACCGGCAGCTCGCTGTAGGCTTTGAAAGGCGAATTCTGTGACCTTTAAATGGATGTGGATGCTTTGTATGCTTTGGATGAAAGCATCTGCCAAATGCATAAATGTAAATATGATGGTATTGAATATGACAGAATTACATTTTCTTTTATTTCAGACGCGGTAGAAGTTAAAGAGGAAGATCAAGACCACAATGAAATAAAGGATGAAGATCAGGACCACACTTTTATGACTGACAGCTGCTCAGAAACGGATGAGACTTCCCTTCAAGAAAGAGTTTTTGAATGCCATCTTTGTGGTAAAATGTACTCAAAGAAAGGGCACCTAACACATCACCTAAGGATTCACACTGGTGAGAGGCCTCACACATGCTCCCACTGTGAGAAGACTTTCATCAAAAAAAGCCACCTTAAGTATCACATGATGGTTCACACGGGTGAGAGGCCTTTTTCCTGCCCTCAGTGTGATAAAGGTTTCATTACTAAAGCAAGACTTAAAACTCACATAAAGTCTCACAGTACTGAAAGGCCGTTTGTCTGCCCTCAATGTGGAAAAACTTTTACATTAAAAGGAGCTCTTAAGACGCATATAATCACTCACACTAAGACTAAACCTTTCTCTTGCCCTCAGTGTGAAAAGAGGTTTTCACATAAGAGAAGTTTTATTGCTCATGTGGAAAGATGTGTCAGTAATGGACAGTTAACCGGCTCTCACTCTTGAAAGAGATTTTCATGTAAAGCACATCTGCAGGATCACATTCGCGTTCACACTAGGGATGGACATTTTCAGTAATATAATATTTGAATATTTGAGCTTATAAAGAATATTCAAATATTTGTTTATTTAGATAAACTTATTAAAGACATACTTTTTGGAAGTTTTATGTATTTCTCATTTTGTCACAATTTTTACTGAAGGCTTATAATTAGGAAATATCCACAACAAGCTAAGCTTATATTCTGTGTGTGTGTATATATATATATATATATATATATATATATATATATATATATATATAGTTTGGTTCCAAAATGCGAAAAACACCATTTTTTAAAAAAATTAGTTACTGCCAAAATCAGTATTATATCAGGTCAGTATTTAAAAATAAATTCTTAATTTACGCAAAATACACTATCCGCCGTGTTATTCTGTCATCTTTTCTACCTTTTTTCCCAAAACCCAATATACGCCACTCCTCATTTTCTACAGAACGCAATAAATCCGCTCCACATATTACAGCGCACCATTCACGCAATGTAAACAAACAATGGCGGCGCGTTGAGTACACAGAATCCTAGTTTTCCTCATCTACTTTGTACTTCATGATCAACAAACAAACAAAAGCAAAATAATACTTTAATGGCATTAATAAACCTGTGGTTGTTTTCTGTGACGGGAAAGATTGTAATAGAATAGATTGTAAAAGAATCCAATACTCGGCAGATGGGTGCTTGTTCTCCTGACAGCATCTGTGATTCTAACACATTGACCCCAGGGGATCTTATGAAGAACTTTCCATTATTTTACTCAGTCAACGAAAATCGAGCAGGACCAAAACATTTTACAGCGGATCGCTTTGAAAAATGTTAAGCGACGGAGTCAAGTATAACCGCAGCAATGACAGTGTTCTTAATATGACAAAGTAAGTATTTTGATTAATGCCATTAATGTTTATTTTTTATCAGGGTCAACTGTTCAACTAAATTGATATATCATGGCAAAGATGAATGCACATTTATACATTGATTGAATAGATTTATAGCATTTTGGAAAAAAAAACTTGTCATGGATTAATTTGCATTTTGTGGAAAAAAAATGCGTTTTTATAATAAATCTTTGAAAATCAAGTTATGGATTTGAGTTTTTTTATAACCTAAAGATGCTATGTGAAAGTTTGTAACAGAAAATAGTGGTTTTCATCTTGTCACTTTCTTGGTATAGAAAACACGTTTTTACCGAAATTTGTCAAAATGAATTTATTGCGTTTTGGAACCAAACTCTTCATATAGGCTACAACACGAATTCCGGAAAAGTTGGGACGTTTTTTAAATTTGAATAAAATGAAAACTAAAGGAATTTCAAATCACATGAGCCAATATTTTGTTCACAATGGAACATAGATAACATGGCAAATGTTTAAACTGAGAATTGTGCACTTTTATCCACTTAATTAGCTCATTTAAAATGTAATGCCTGCTACAGGTCTCAAAAAAGTTGGCACGGGGGCAACAAATGGCTAAAAAAGCAAGCAGTTTTGAAAATATTCAGCTGGGAGAACATCTAGTTAATTGATATCAAGGCTGTAACATGATTAGCTATAAAAGATATGTCTTAGAGAAGCAGAGTCTCTCAGAAGTAAAGATGGGCAGAGGCCCCCCAATCTGTGAAAGACTGCGTAAAAAGATTATGCACTGTAGATGATGAGATTTGCAAAGCCTTTGCAATTTGACGTTGAGTAACATTGTTTTTAAAGTATTCCACACGGAGACCTTTATTGGATGCCCGTGGTTTTCGGGCCCTCAAACGACACTGCATCACTCATCGGCATGATTGTATCAATGACATTACTAAATGGGCCCAGGAATACTTCCAGAAACCACTGTTAATAAACACAATCCGCCGTGCAATCAGCAGATGCCAACTAAAGCTCTATCATGCAAAAAGGAAGCCATATGTGAACATGGTCCAGAAGCGCCCTCGTCTCCTGTGGGCCAAGGCTCATTTAAAATTGACTATTTCAAAGTGGAATAGTGTTCTATGGTCAGACGGGTCCAAATTTGACATTCTTGTTGGAAATCACGGACGCCGTGTCCTGCATGTTATTAGCGTTCAGTTCAAAAGCCAGCATCTCTGATGGTATGGGGGTGCATAAGTGCATACGGTATGGGCAGCTTGCATGTTTTGGAAGGCTGTGTGAATGCTGAAAGGTATATAAAGGTTTTAGAGCAACATATGCTGCCCTCCAAACGATGTCTATTTTAGGGAAGGCCTTGTATATTTCAGAAGGACAATGCAAAACCACATACTGCAGCTATTACAACAGCATGGCTTCGTCGTAGAAGAGTCCGGGTGCTGAACTGGCCTGCCTGCTTTCACCTATAGAGAAAATTTGGCACATCATTAAACAAAAAGACGTCAAAGACGACCACAAACTCTTCAGCAGCTGGAAATCTATATAAGGCAAGAATGGGACCAAATTCCAACACCAAAACTCCAGCAACTCATAGCCTCAATGCCCAGACGTCTTCAAACTGTTTTGAAAAGAAAAGGAGATGCTACACCATGGTAAACATGCCCTGTCCCAACTATTTTGAGACCTGTAGACGAAATCAAATGTGAAATTAGCTCATTTTGTGCATACAATTGTAAAATTTCTCAGTTTAAACATTTGCTATATTTTCTATGTTCTATTGTGAATAAAATATTGGCTCATGTGATTTGAAAGTCTTTTAGTTATAATTTTATTAAAGTTTAAAAAAAGTCCGAACTTTTCTGGAATTCGGGTTGCATAATGTTTTTTATTTTTTAAATTGATTTCACAAACTTAATGGAATATTGTATCGCGTATCATTTAGCAAGTGACCCCTTATACAACATACATTTCCCTTTAATATCATGCAGCCCTTACTTGTTCTCAGAGCAACTCCTTAAATGAAATATGTTTTTGTGTTTTTTTTCCCTTTTTTATTGAATATCATCAACAGTATAAAACACATTTTGTTCAATGCCACATGGACATGAGGTATTATTCACACAATTATTCACATGTTATCAGAGAAGAAAATAGAAAAAAATATACAAAAAATATATAATATTATATATTATAAAAATATTATATATATTATATATTTTTTAACTTTTCAGGGGGACTTTTATGTTGCTTCCCGCAGCCTGTATTGTGGTGACGTCATAAGGAGTGCGCTCATCATCTGTCGGTTGGTTGAGGGAATATTAAGGCGTCTGTTCGAGGTAAATTAAACGATAGATTTTTACAGATGTACCCCCACATCATAAATGTTACTGAAGCAACTTTAGGTAATATTAAAATATTGTAATACTTTATTGTGAAGTACAACGGCAATGAGTGACGTTTGTTATCCGAAACAAACATGAACGCATGAAGAACAAACGTTTACTTGCTTTTTCAAACCATTCAGCATGGTTCATGGAGTTTGATGTGTGAGTTTTGTAGTTACCTTACATGCAAATCAAGTAAACCTGTTCTAGGACAGCAAGATATAATGATTTTAATACTTTATAAAGTTATATATAGACTAAGTTTTTAATGCAGATTGCAGAGAGACTGGTGAGACAGAGATCCCCTTTTCCCAGAAAAAATGTAAAACGTCCTTTATCTAATCATTTAGTGAGCTACTACATATCGCATTGTAATATCATGCATCCCTAACCTGTTCTCAGAGCAATAAAATGAAATGTTTATGTATTTCTATGTGGCAGAGTGTAATAAGATCTTTGAAATGAAAAGTGTTTAAAAACCACGCTGAACAACACAAGTGCTCAGAGTAAACAGTGTCATGTTATTACATTAAAGATTCTGTCATTGTTTATCCTTTATGTTTATTTAATTATAGTTCATCTATAAATACTGTGAAGAAGTCAAACAAGCAGCTGCTGTCACAACACATTCAACTACTCTACTATTCTGATCCACTGTTGTAATGATGGAGTGTGTTAAAGAGGAGACTGATCCTGAATCATTCACAATAACACCTCAACATACTCAACAACAAAGAGGTTTGTGTCTAATCTTCATTTATCATTAATAACTGATAAAGTTTATGTCTACCTGTCTCCCAGGAGCGTAGCTAGGGGGTGGTCATATGGGGCCAGTGCCTCCCCTGATTGTGTTTAATTAGAGTTGGAGCTAAACTTTGCAGGACAGTGGCCCTCCAGGACCAGGAATGCCCACCCCTGCACCAGCCGAATTAAGTTTTTACCGCTCTTTGACGCAAGCAGTCTGTAGTGGTGGCTGAATAGCTACTAACTGCCTTTATGAGAAGAACGTGTGTGTGTGTAAGAGTCTAGGAGCTAAAGATACACAGATTGTCCGCCGGTCTGGTGGGTCAAGTAATTTTAGAAATAGCATTCTGATTATTTGGCGAGTCGCAAGTAGATGCGTTAAATCATTGACAATAGAATATCATCTACATTCTTTGTGCATGTGTATGTGACAAGCACAATAACTTTAAATACATGTTCATTTAAAAACATAATAATTTACCATATCATACATCTGTCACAGTGAAGGTAATAAGCCTATGGGTTGGGGTGTCGATGTATAAATATATACATTTTATATATATAAAACCCCAACCTACAAAAAGCCTTTTTAAGCAACATAGTTTGTCGATTTAATAAAGGTCTGAAGATGATTTATTATTGATAATAAATTGTTTTCACTTTGGCAGTGTAGTTACTTGATAACCATAACATTTATTCACATGCAGATATTTATGTATATCCCTATTAAAATGCTGAAAACAGCTGCATTACTGTTTCTAAGAAATTACATTATAAGAAAAAATGACAAATGGTTATATTTAAGGACGTGACCATTAAAACAGAATAAGGCTTAATGTTACCGCAATGTTAACACTTTAAAATGTTACAAAAAATTATTTTGTTTGTATCTTCTCATTGTCATACTTCTTTCTATTTCTGCACCCGAATGATATACTCGTTTTATTTTTTCTCGTCCAAAATAAATCCAAGTCCAGGGAAAGGGAACTAGCGATAGCGATTTTTTTTAAGGTCTATGGTCAGTGAAGCATAGTTTGTTAGTTAGTGGGGCCCCTAGTGGCAGCAGGGACCTAAGCAGGTGCTAAATTTAAGTATTGGGAGGGCCGGTACAGAGCAATCACACTAGTCAAAGAAACAAGGCTTTGGGGGTCCAACAGGCTCGGGTACAGTTTGGTTTGGATTGTGTAAGTACACCCACTTTGCTTTAAAAGCATCTGCCAAATGAATAAATGTAAATATGATGGTCTTGAATATGACAGATTTTTTTTTTTATTGGAATATTAAATTGGAATTAGATTTTTCATTTGACTCTATTTTTTTACATGTTACTATGTTTATTTCAGACTCTGTGGAAGTGAAAGAGGAAGATCAAGAACACAATGAAATAAAGGATGAAGATCAGGACCACAATTTTATGACTGACAGCTGCTCAGAAACTGATGAGAATTCCTCTCAAGAAAGAGTTGAAGACAACAATGTTTTTGAATGCCATCTTTGTGGTAAGATTTTCTCACAAAAAGGGAACCTAACGTATCATCTGAAGAGTCACACCGGTGAGAGGCCTCACGTGTGCTCCCACTGTGAGAAGACTTTTGTCCATAAAAGTCTGCTTAGGTATCACATGATGATTCACACAGGTGAGAGGCCCTATGCCTGCCCTCAGTGTAATAAACGCTTCATTAGTAAAGGAAGACTTAATAATCACATAAAGACTCACAGTACTGAAAGGCCGTACATCTGTCCTCAATGTGGAAAGACTTACACGTGTAAAGCACATCTTCATAATCATATAATAACTCACATTCAAACAAAACCTTTCTCTTGTCCTCAGTGTGATAAGAGCTTTAAACAACAGGTACAGCTTAGGTATCACATACGGATTCATACAGATGAGAGACCTTTCTCGTGCCATCTGTGTGATAAGAGTTTTAAACACAAAGCACATCTTAGGCATCACATACATGTTCATACAGGTGAGAAGCCTTACTCGTGCCATCTTTGTGATAAGAGGTACACACAACCACAACGCCTCAAACTTCATCTGCGTTGTCACTCGAATGAAAAGCCGTTTAGCTGCGAACAGTGCGATAAGAAGTTTGTACTGGCATCTGTGCTTAAAGAGCACCTAAAGACTCATTCAGATGAGAGGCCGTATTTGTGTTCTATTTGTGGGAAGAGTTTTGTATTGCTTAAAAATTTTAAACAGCACCAGAAGAGGCACACAGAGGTGGAGAACCATGTGTGTTCTGTTTGCAATAAAGCCTTTCTGAGAGCCGCAGAACTAAAGCAGCACCAAAAGATCCATGAAGAAAACCCATAAAAGTGCTCGCATTGTGTAAAGAGTTTGAGTTTGGGAAGCTGATAAAACACAAGTGTCTGCATATCTCACAGAGAAAAGTGTGTCCACAAAGAGTGAGCAAAGATCAACTTCAGTCTTCAGGTCCAAGCACATTGTTACCCCTCTTCCACTTGGGATGGCTCTGTGTTAGCACAGAAGTTGGAGCGAACGCTCGGCCAGATCTTATTACCTGCTCTTGTTTCCACCAAAAGAGAGCTGGGTTATATTATTATACTGCTGCTTGTTTTGTTGTATTATTTTGCGTTATATTGATACGTGATTTATTTATTTGCAGCTTACACGTAAAAGAAATACTTTTTTGTTATCAGAATCCACTAAACGATTTTTTGTCCTCTCAAGTGCACGAAAGAATGACAACGTGCAAAATGATTGTGGTTCAAATTCAAACTTGCATCTCCTGTGAGCACTTAGACCTGAATACAACCTGAATGTGGTGGTCACATGGACCACAGCGCCACCTAATGTGTGCTTCATTTTTACATTCCGACCTTTTTGACTTTGTAAAACAGCATCAGATGACTTTTTGAAGCAGTACATTTTTACTTTCGTAGTTATGCAACAATGTCAGATGTTTGTGACATAAAATAAGCAAGCAATAATGCGTCTAAAACAGTGGTTTTCAAACTTTTTCTGCGTGCGGCCCCCCTTGTATACGGTGCATTGCTTCGCGGCCCTCCCCCAAAGAAAATTTATGACAAAAACAGTTTTTAAATTTAACATTGTAATTAAACAAAAAATATTAAATTATGCAAAGTGGTGCTGTTGGTTAGTAGCCTTGTTTTTTAGGTGTAATTACACCGAATTCATGATAAATTAATGTATTTTATAAAATGTCATAAAACTAGGGCCCCCTGGCACAATCTCACAGCCCCCCTGGGGGACCCAGCCCCCAGTTTGTGGTCTAAAACACTGTAAGTTATTTTTATGAACCCCAACGCTTTTAGAAAGAGCGGTTAACCAAATGCGGTCTGTACTGGAAGCTCCGCCCACTGACATCACAGGTTTTTTGGCCTGATTCTGAACCCCGAACCATGGCATATAATAGTGAATGTGTTTTTCTGTGTGAAAGCGCAGCAAGTTTTAAGATTGAGTTTCAGCACAGGAGCCAGCCCCGGTGGAAAAGGAGTGCAGATAAAACTCATGTCTGAGTACTCCCAAAAATGTATTTCAGTGTATTATCTACAGTAGCATTATCTTGAGCATGCTATTTTAATGATGTGAATTTGTTGTATAGATTTTTAAATGTACTTTTAAATAAACCATGCAACATGTATAAGGTTGTTGTGTTTCTTTCCTTTTGAATCGATACCTTATCATTGGTAAACTTTGTGAATGGTGTTTTTACATGTTGGGAGGCATTATATATATATATATATATATATCAGATGGCAAAATTTTTGGCACGTAATATAAGCAAATAAGGCTGTGGACAATTTATTTTAAAAATCCTAATCTGACCTTTCACTGAAGTAACACATTGAAAATTGGGGAAAATCTCATTATGAGAGAGTTGTTTTTAAGTACACATTAGCCACAATTGTTGTTTTGTAACCTATAAATCAGATGTGATCAGAGACCAAACAGATCCTCTCCAGATTTTCCAAGGACTCTCCTCTTCTGTTCACCCCACTAGTTTTCTATAGGGTTCAGTTCAAAGGACCCTAATTTTGTGCTCATACCCTAATTTTTGGAGAGGATTGTTTTCCCTCTGATCAGTGGCGCATACAGAGTAAATGTTTGTGTGTGATGTGTGTGGAAAAGCCTTTCTGAGAGCCAAGAGACCTGAAATGACCAAAAGATCTATCAAGAAAACCCCTAAAAGTGCTCACATTGTACTGCAGTACTTACGATTAACCATAGATTTGAGAGTACTATGATGTGAAACAATTTCACTTGTAATATAAAATATTTGCCGTTAAATAGGCGAGAATATATGAAGAGTTTGGTTCCAAAATGAGATAACTCCGTTTATTATCATTTTATCATGTTTTTATTGCGCTACTTAGCTGTATTTTCTTAGTTTTGAAGGCTTAAATCAAAACAAACCAACTGCAGTTTGATTAATATGAATTGGAATGCACAATCAAAAAACATGATTTTTGAAAAATTAAAAAAATGGAGGTTATTTAATTTTGGAACCAAACTCTTCATATATAGAGAGGGAGGGAGAAAGAGAGAGTGTTTATATTAAAAAACCTCCACGTTGTATGTGTGAACAACATTCGTTTTTTGTAGATAGTTATTTTTCCTGCTTTTCACTGTCTTCGACAATTAAGAGGACTTTTATTTTGGTTCCCGCAGCCTGTCGTGTGGTGACGTCATAAGGAGTGCGCTGCCGCTTGTCGGTCGGTTTCGGATGAGTGAGGTGTTTGTTTTTACCTCAAACGACACATAATCTGATTTAATTTCATTTTAACAAATAATCTACAACAATTTAACCGCCAATATCACAAACGTGCACACCACTACAAGATCTTTGAAATGAAAATTGTTTAAAAACCATGATGAACAACACAAATGCTAAGAGTTTGTTGTAGACCAACAGAGTAACGTTAAACAGTTTCATGTTATTACATTAAAGATTCTGTCATTTTTTACCTTTATGTTTATTTGATCATAGTTCATCTATAAATACTGTGAAGAAGTCAAACAAGCAGCTGCTGTCACAACACATTCAACTATTCTACTATTCTGATCCACTGTTGTAATGATGGAGTGTGTTAAAGAGGAGACTGATCCTGAATCATTCACAATAACACCTCAACATACTCAACAACAAAGAGGTTTGTGTCTAATCTTCATTTATCATTAATAACTGCTGAAGTTTGTAAAGTGTCAGGCTCTGGTTATAAAATCATTAGAGCTGTATAATATTATAGTGAGATTTGTCTCAAAGGGTCATGAAACCCCTTCTTTCAGCTCCAGTCTTCCTCGTGTTGTTTTGAACAATGCGATTTAAGTGGGTGTGGCTTGACAAGTAAACCCACAAACGAAGAAGCAGCTTGTTGTGTGTGTTTTGAGAGGACCAGCGGTGATGGAAGTACAAATAAACAGTGACTTGTGTTGCAGTTTGAATTAAATTACTCCTTAACTTGGCCCATCTTTGTTCTCACCGTCGTAGCCCCGGCTAACAACTTAAGTGTACATAGAGTCGTGGAGGCTAACTTGTAAGTCTGTTGTCTCACCGCTATATATTTGGTTCACTTTTTTTAATGTTATTATGTTTATTTCAGACTCTGTGGAAGTGAAAGAGGAAGATCAAGAACACAAGGACGTAAAGGATGAAGATCAAGACCACAATTTTATGACTGACAGCTGCTCAGAAACGGATGAGAATTCCTCTCAAGAAAGAGTTGAAGCCACAAACCCTTTTGCATGCCATCTTTGTGTTAAGAGTTATTCAAAAAAAGCTCAACTAACGCGTCACCTAAGGATTCACACTGAGACGCCTCACGCATGCTCCCACTGTGAGAAGACTTTCATCCGTAAAAGTAAACTTGTGGATCATATGAGGATTCACACAGGTGAGAGGCCTTTCTCATGCCATCTCTGTGATAAACGTTTCATTAATATAGGAAGTCTTAATTATCACGTAAAGACTCACAGTACTGAAAGTCCGTACGTCTGCCCTCAATGTGGAAAGACTTTCACATGTAAAGAATATCTTCATAATCACATAGCAACTCACATTCAGACAAAACCTTTCTCATGCCCTCAGTGTGGAAATAATTTTTCATGCAAGAGAAACTTAAATGCTCATGTGAGACGGCACACCACTAGTGATGGCCCGTACCCCTGCTCTTATTGTGGAAAGAGTTTCTCATTTAAAACTCATCTACAAGAACACATACGAGTTCACACTGGAGAGAAACCTTTCACATGCCCTCAGTGTGATAAGAGCTTTAAACAACCGGGAGCTCTTAGGGACCACATACGAGTTCATACAGGTGAGAGACCTTACTCATGTCAACAGTGTGGTAAAAGTTTTAAACAACAAGGAGCTCTTGGGTATCACATGCGAATTCATACAAGTGAGAGGACTTTATCATGCCATCTGTGTGATAAGAGGTACATACATGCAAACAGTCTGAAAATTCATCTGATGATTCACTCAAATGAAAGACCTTTTAGCTGTGATCAGTGCGATAAGAAGTTTGTTTTGGCATCTTTGCTAAAAGAGCACATAAAGACTCATTCAGCTGAGAGGCTGTATTCTTGTTCTGTTTGTGGGAAGAGTTTTCTATCACAAAAAAAAGTTAAAGTGCACCAGAAAATACATACAGGTGTGAAAAAACATGTGTGCTCTGTGTGTGATAAAGCCTTTCTGAGAGCCCCAGACCTAAAGCGACACCAAGAGATTCATAAGGAAAAATCCTAAAAGTGCTCACATTGTGGAAATAATTTTATTGAGTCTGGGAAGCTGGTAAAACACCAGTGACTGAACTGAAAGGGTTATAGGGTTATCTTAATAAAGAATCCAGAATTGCGCTGGGTTATATTATTAAGCTGCTGCTTGTTATGCTGTATTATAACACAGGCCTGTTAATTGCTGTATTCTGATTGGTTGAGAAATGGTCCATGGGTGTCTGTATAACGCACACCTAATCTGTCAAATGTCTTTAAATAAAGATCAAAGCAATGTTTGTGATAACTGCTATAAGCAGAATAGTTGACTCCATTACTTTGAATTATTTGAAAATAATGCACACCTGCGGTGTAACTCATGCCGCATTACCATCTTGGGTGTGTATTATTTTTCGAATAACGGCCCTTTGTCAATAATTCCTTAGTTACTTTATGCTATGATTTTCTGATAATAATGCACAATCGAGGTGGTAATGCAGCCACAATGTGAAGTGGAGTTGAGGTCTGGACTTTGATTGGGCCAGTTGGGAAAAGGACCTAAATCTCCTCATGATGGCTCTATTCTGGTTCATTGAGAATAATGATGACTTTGCAGATACAGTAGTGGCTATCATGAAAAGATTTAGGTCATTTTTCTTACTGGACCCCTCAACGTCTGGACCTCAACCCCATCAATCAAAGTTTGAAAAATAAACTGGACTTGTAGATTCAAAGGAAAGCCTTTAATTTGAAAAAGCCATGGGATTACATTACTGATGAAGTTCTTAGTCACAACAACACCAATATTTCACGTCACTGACGCTATTCGCCGTTTTGTCTGTCAAACCACAGAGTAGAAATAAACCACAATTATCTCAATCAGCTCCCTTTTTCAGTAGTCAGGGCAACTTCAGCACAGGAGCCAGCCCCGGTGGAAAAGGGGTGCAGATAAACTGACTGAATTATTTTCAACAAATTTATTTCTGTGCATTAAGTAGAGCTTGTTATTTTTAATGGAGTGAATCTTTTGTATTGATTTTAAACTAATTATAAATAAATCATGCAACATTTATAAGCTTGTTGTGTTTCTTTCCTTTTGAATTAACACCTAATCATTGGTGAACTTTGTGAAAGATGTTTGTCCATGTTGAGAAGATAATGGCTTGTCTGCCCATGTCTGTCATTATATATATCAGATACAGTCCTGGTCAGAATTATTGGCACCCCTAATAATATGAGCAAATAAGGATATGGAAAATGTATTTAAAAAAAAATCGAATCTAGCCTTGGTGCTTTTTAATCCCAGTGTGCACCACCTGCTAAAAAAACAGTAGACACCATCACAGAAATTCTATTGGTTTTATTGGGAATTTATTGCTTTTAATGGAAGATGGACCAAAACACACTAAAGTATAGTGGTTTTAATGGTAAAAGCTAATGGTTCCTATTGGTATTTTAATGGAAACCATTAGACTTTTCTGTAATGGTTTTATTGTTGTTTCAGCAGGGAAACTCATCTTGTGTATTTGTTTTATAAAAGCTTTTATTTTGGGTTTCATCTGACCATAGAGCTCAGTCCCATTTGAAGTTTTAGTGTCCGCCAACTGAATATGCTGGACTCAGTGTGGTAAAAAGTGTTAAGATTCATATACAGAGTAAATGTTTGTGTGTGTGTGATCTGAGTGTGGAAAAGAAAAACCTTTGTGTTATCCTTGTGTAATTATTTAAAATACTTAAAAATACATAGTCACACAAATTACATCACTTTTGTGTTTGTAAATGATAGTTCATTATTTGTCTTGTTTTTTCACAATCTTGGAAATTAAAAGGGACTTTTATTTTGCTTGTCGGAGCCTGTCGTCTGGTGACGTCACAGGTAGCGCGCTGCCGCTTTCGGCTGAGGAAAGATTGCGGTGTTTGTGTGAGGTAAATAAAGCGATACAAAATGGATTAATAAATATACTCCCAAAACTTAAATCGGAAGCAACTTTAGATAATGAGTACTGAGAGTCGATCTTTTGTACTACGGCAAACATTTCAGTTACGCTTCTGTGAAACAAACATACAGCTACAGTTTTATAAATCGACATCCAAAAAAAAAAAAAAAAAATCGACATCCATACAATTCATAGTGATTTGCAGATAAAAATGTAAATCTTAATTCCTTAAACATTTTACCATTCACTTAAATCAAGTTATGTGTTCTTGGGCTGCCAGGTATATCGAAATTACCGCAAATATCACTGATGTGCGTATTGCAGCACATATTGCTATTGTTTGCAATAACTGAGTAATTGTAATACGTTAAAAAGTTATGTATAGTCTTAAGTTTTCAATGCAGAGTGATAGAGAGAGTGAAACAATTTTTTCTCCGAAAGAATGAGAAACATGTTTGTTGTTATCTAATTAGGGTTGGGCAAATATACATCAAAAGGAATTTTAAAATATAATACCAAATACCTTAGTTTTAAGTGTATCATAATAAATTACAAAATACAGCAGCCACAACATGTATCAAAATAAACTACTGTATTTTGAAAAACCAAAAAATGCTTTTACAAGAAAGCATTAAAATACCTGTTGTTGTACAAAACTGAAACGCCCTTTTTTTTGTGCAAAACCAACATAGTGAAAGTAGCAAGCTACAATATTAAGCCTAGGCTACTAAAACAAACATCAAAACTTAACATTAGGGGTGCTCCGATAAATCGTCCGATGATGCTTGCTATGCTGCTTAATGAATTACAGTGAAGATTCTGTCATTTGTTAACCCTTTATTTTGTTTGATTGTAGTTCATCTATAAATACTGTGAAGAAGTCAAACAAGCAGCTGCTGTCACAACACATTCAACTACTCTACTATTCTGATCCACTGTTGTAATGATGGAGTGTGTTAAAGAGGAGACTGATCCTGAATCATTCACAATAACACCTCAACATACTCAACAACAAAGAGGTTTGTGTCTAATCTTTATTTCTTTATTTATTATTAATAACTGATAAAGTTTATAAAGTGTCAGGCTCTGGTTATAAAACCATTGGAATATTATAGTGAAATTTGACTAAAAGGGTCATGAAACCCCTTCTTTCAGCTCCAGTCTGCCTCATCATTGTTTTGAACAATGCGATTTAAATGGGTGTGAATGCTGTGAGAAGGGCATTACATGAATCGTACATGTCAAACAACAGCAGCATTACAGAAGGAACTAAATATAATCAATTATTTCACTTAATTCAAAAGTCAAGTAAACAGTTTATGGTTAAAATATGACAGATATGGTCTCACATTCTTGTATAGACGTAAACTGCCTCATGAGCGAGGCTGAAGTCATAAACTCCTCTCTCAACTGCAGCAGGGCGCACACTTTATGTTTTTTGTATCGATTATAGATGTAATTTGATCATAGACTGATTGTGACCAGTCCAGTGCTCGTAAATAACTTTTTTAGTTTCTAGCAATGGTGCTCCCAAACAGGCTCGGTGCCAGGATGGCATAACATTTAATTCCTTGGAGGTCCACACTATACACTCAACTAAAGGATTATTAGAAACAACTGTTCAATTTCTCATTAATGCAATTATCTAATCAACCAATTACATGGCAGTAGCTTTAATGCATTTAAGGGTGTGGTCCTGGTCAAGACAATCTCCTGAACTCCAAACTGTATGTCAGAATGGGAAAGAAAGGTGATTTAAGCAATTTTGAGCGTGGTATGGTTGTTGGTGTCTGAGTATTTCACAATCTGCTCAGTTACTGGGATTTACACGCACAACCATTTCTAGGGTTTACAAAGAATGGTGTGAAAAGGGAAAAACATCCAGTATGCGGCAGTCCTGAGATTGAAATTGCTTTGTTGATGCTAGTGGTCAGAGGAGAATGAGCCGACTGATTCAAGCTGATAGAAGAGCAACTTTGACTGAAATAACCACTCGTTACAACCGAGGTATGCAGCAAAGCATTTGTGAAGCCACAACACGCACAACCTTGAGGCAGATGGGCTATAACAGCAGAAGACCCCACTGGGTACCACTCATTTCCATTACAAATAGGAAAAAGAGGCTACAATATGCACGAGCTCACCAAAATTGGACAGTTGAGGACTGGAAAAAGTTGCTGTTCTGATGAGTCTCGATTTCTGTTGAGACATTCAGATGATAGAGTCAGAATTTGGCGTAAACAGAATGAGAACATGGATCCATCATGCCTTGTTACCACTGTGCAGGCTGCTGGTGGTGGTGTAATGGTGTGGGGGATGTTTTCTTGGCACACTTTAGGCCCCTCAGTGGCAATTGGGAGTTGTTTAAATGCCACAGCCTACCTGAGCATTGTTTCTGACCATTTCCATCGCTTTATGACCACCATGTACACCAGATCTCAACCCAATAGAGCCTCTTTGGGATGTGGTGGAACGGGAGCTTCGTGCCCTGGATGTGCATCCCACAAATCTCCATCAACTGCAAGATGCTATCGTATCAATATGAGCCAACATTTCTAAAGAATGTTTTCAGCACTTTGTTGAATCAATGCCACGTAGAATTAAGGCAGCTATGAAGGTGAAAGGGGGTCAAACACAGTATTAGTATGGTGTTCCTAATAATATTTTATGTGAGTGTACCTTATTGTGACTGATTTCCTGCACATTTTCATTTATTTATTTTGGTTATCTATATTATTGTCTGTATTATGCCTATAAACATTCGCCTTTCACAATTAAATCGCCTAACAATCTTAATAAACCTGATAAAGAATTAACCTTCTCATCTCTTACCTAATCTCAAGCAAATTATATCTGTGCGCAAATAAAATGGAAATTCAGTGACATAGGTAGCATTTCCTTGATGTTTCAGCCGGGAAGTTTTTACACATTTGTTCCTTAAATGCAAAATAGACTAGGTAGTAATATTGTTGGTCTTTACATGGCTCAACTTAAGGGACTTAAGGGGTCTGGGGTCAGTGTGATTCGCCCTTAGTGACTAAAATATATTTTCTAACTGTGTTCGTTTGTCCAGATGTATTCTTATGCAATGTTACTATCGAGATGCATTTTAAGCGTCGCATTTTAAGTAGTTTCTCCTACCTCATTAGTACCCTTTCTTTTGGAATATTAAATTGGAATTTGCTTTTTCACTTTATGTTACTATGTTTATTTCAGACGCGGTGGAAGTGAAAGAGGAAGATCAAGAACACAATGAAATGAAGGATGAAGATTATGATCACAATTTTATGACTGACAGCTGCTCAGAAACTGATGAGAATTCTTCTCAAGAAAGAGTTAAAAATCTTTTTGCATGCCATCTATGTGTTAAGACTTACTCAAAAAAAGGGCAACTAATGCGTCACCTAAGGATTCACACTGAGACGCCTCACGCATGCTCCCACTGTGAGAAGACTTTCATCGATAAAAGTAAACTTACGCGTCACATGATGATTCACACAGGTGAGAGGCCTTTCACATGTCCTCAGTGTGATAAAAGCTTTAAACAACAAGGAGCTCTTAGGGATCACATACGAATTCATACAGGTGAGAGACCTTACTCATGTCAACAGTGTGGTAAAAGTTTTACACAACAAGGAGCTCTTGGGTATCACATACGAATTCATACAGGTGAGAAGCCTTTTTCATGCCATCTGTGTGATAAAAGTTTTAAACTAAAAGAAATTCTTAAGTATCACATACGAGTTCATACAGGTGAGAGACCTTACTCTTGCCATCTGTGTAATAAGAGTTTTAGAAAACAAGGAAATCTTCAGTGTCACATGCGAATTCATACAGGTGAGAGACCTTTCTCATGCCATCTGTGTGATAAGAGTTACAAACATGCAAAAAGTCTCAAACTTCATCTGATGTTTCACTCAAATGAAAGACCTTTTAGCTGCGATCAGTGCGATAAGAAGTTTTTTTTGGCATCTGTGCTTAAGGAGCACCTAAAGACTCATTCAGATGAGAGGCCGTATTCGTGTTCTGTTTGTGGGAAGAGTTTTCAATCACTCCAAAAAGTTAAAGAGCACCAGAAAATACATACAGGTGTGAAAAAACATGTGTGCTCTGTGTGTGATAAAGCCTTTCTGAAAGTATCAGACCTAAAGCGGCACCAAAAGACCCATGGAAAAAATCCTAAAAGTGCTCAGATTGTGGAAAGAGTTTTATTGAGTCTGGGAAGCTGATAAAACACAAGTGACTGTATATCACAAAGAGTGAGCAAAGATCAACTTCAGTCTTTAGGTTTAGGCAGATGGTTACCCCTCCAGAATTGCTCAGTGTTATATTATTAAACTGCTGCGTGTTATGCTGTATTATACCACAGGCCTGTTGAATGCTTTATCTGATTGGTTGAGAAATGTTCCATTGGTGTTGATTATTTTTTTTGTAAAATGTACAACTAATCTGTCAAATGTCTTAAAATAACCACCAGAGCAATGTTTGTGATAACTCGTATAAGCGGAATAGTTGACTCAGTTACTTTGAATTATTTGAAAATGATGCACACGGCTTTGTGTCATGCCGCATTACCACCTTGGGTGTGTATTATTTTCGAATAACAGCCCTTCGTCAATTATTCCTTAGTAACTTTATGTTATAATGTTACTGTAATAATGCACACTTGAGGTGCTGCAGCCACTATGTGAAGCGGAGTTGAGGTCTGGACTTTGATTGGGCCAGTTAGGAAAAAGACCTAAATCTCCTCATGAAGCCATCATGAGGAGATTTAGGTCTTTTTCCTAACTGGCCCATTCTGGTTTATTGAGCATAATGATGACTGTGTAGATACAGTAGTGGCCATCATAAGGACATTAGGTCATTTTTCTTACTGGACCCCTCAAAGTCCGGATCCCAACCCCATCTATCAAAATTTGGGCTTGTTGATAAAATAAACTGGACATGTAGATTCAAAGGAAAGCCTTTGGCTTGAAGAAGGCATGTGATAACATTACTGATGAAGTTCTGAGGAAATGACCAATCACAACACAGATTTTTTGCGTCACTGACGCTATTTGCCATTTTTTTCTGACATTCAAACCACAGAGAAGAGATAAACCGGATGTAAGCCAAGGTTGTGTCTCAATCAGAACCCTTGTTCAGTAGTCAGGGCAACTTCAGCACAGGAGCCATTACTGGTGGAAAAAGGTTGCAGATAAACTGACTGAATATTCCCAACAAATTATTTTCTGTGCGTTATCTAGAGCATGTTATATTAATGGAGTGAATCTTTTGTATATTTTTTTAACTAAATAAATCATGCAACATGTATAAGCAAGTTTGTGTGTTCTTTCCTTTTGAATTGACACCTTATCTTTAGTGAACTTCATGAATTGTGTTTATGTTAAGAAGTTAAGGGCTTGTTTGCCCATATCTCTCTTATATATATATATATATATATATATATATATATATATATATATATATATATATATATATATATATATATATATATATATATATATATATATATATATACCCTTAGTAATTTGAGTAATGTTCAATAATCATAATATAACCTTTAATTCAAGTAAAACTGGGAAAATTCTAATTATGAGAGAGTTGTTTTTCGGTACACATTAGCTACAATTGTTACCTACAAATCAAATTTAATCAGACCAAACAGATTCTCTCAGATTTCTACTTATTCAGTACTTATGATTAGTCAGTATTAGAGTACTATAATGTGACTTTAGACTGGTAGTTCTATTAGGCTGCCACTTTTCTTGCTGTCTCGTCCTTCTTTATAAAGATATTCATTACAAATATCTTTGCACTATAAACAAGAGTCTCATCTTGGATTTAAATGCGAGTAGATCATTTAAAGCACTTAAAGCATTTTAACTCAACATATTTGACATTAAATAGCAGAGAATAGAAAGGAATTGAACTCTCCTGTATGTTATCCTCGTGTAAGTATTTAAAATACTTAAAAATACATATACACTTACAAACAAATTCACTTTTGTGTTTGTAAATGATAGTTCATTATTTCATACTTTTCAAAATCTTGGACATTTAAAGGGACTCTTATTTTGTTCTCGGAGCCTGTCGTGTGGTGACGTCACAGGTAGCGCGCTGCCGCTTTCGGCTGAGGAAAGATTGCGGTGTTTGTGTGAGGTAAATAAAGCGATATAAAATATGATTTAATTTTTAACAAATGTACTCCCACATAAATCTTACTGAAGTAACTTTAGATAATATTATAATATTGTAATACTTTATTATGACGTACTGAGAGTCTTTCTCTTCTCTTGTACCACGGCAAACAGTTACGCTTGCCCTTAAAAAAATCAACAATGGTTTTACTACAGTAAAACCATGGTAACCACAAAATAACCATGGTTTTGACAACTATAGTTTTCAAAAACCATATTTAAACCATGGTTAGTGTAGTAAAACCATGGTTTTGCTAATAGTAATCAATACATTAAAAACATGGTTAACGTTACTACACTTTTACCTTAGTAAAACCATGGTTTATTTTCGTAAGGACAAAAACAAACATACATACAGTTCTATAAATCAACTAAGTTACATCCATACATTTCATAGTGATTTGCAGATTAAAATTTAAATCTTAATTCCATGGGTATTTTACAATTCTCTTAAATCAAGTTTATGTGTTCTTGGGTTGCCATGTATATCAAAATTGCCACAGACTTATTGCAATTGTTTGCAATAACTGAATAATTGTAATACTTTATAAAGTTATGTATAATCTTAATATTTTAGTTACTTTTTACAAAAGTAATGCAAGTTACTTTTTGGTTTAACTAATTTGATTTAAAAACAACACAACGTACTGAATTAAACTGAACTTAGTCACACAGAATTGCACACCATATGCGTGCACGCCTGAGCGGAACAGTTTTGAGTCCGAAACGGAGATGGCAGGCCAGACCTTGACATTTTTGCAATGGAAATATGCAACTTTTGAATGCAGAACTTCTCTGTCATAAAAAAACACCTGCAAAGCCTGAACGAGATCAAGCCTCAGCCAAGTTAGAAAAAGTAACTTAAAAGTTACAGAAGCATTACTTTTCAGGAAAGTAACCAACTAACACAATTAGTTACTTTTTGGGTAAGTAACTTAATATTGTAATTCATTACTTTTAAAAGTAACTTTCCCCATCACTGGAAATAGCTGTTAATAATATTGGCTGTGCGATTCAGAATAGTTATTAGCCACGTATTATATCGGCATTTACCCCTACTTAACATGAACTGTTAAAAATGATAGCAAATTATGCACAAAAAAAAACACGACGAAAAGCTGGCAGACCGCACTTTTCTTACTGTGAATACCACCTTTCATTTGGATCAATTTTCTGGTCTGGAGCTCGGCAAACTTCTAGGCACCAATCAGAGGCGCATTTTTATGATGTCATCATGTTGACTTATTTCTATGATGTCATCATGTTGACTTCTTACTTAGTATTTAACAGTATTTTAAAAATACAAAACACTAAAGTATTTTGATACAAAATAAGGCATTTTCATCAACCCAATCAAATCATAGCTCCTAAAATTAAACATGTTTATGCATTTCTATATTACACACCGTCACAAGACCTTTGAAATGAAAAGTGTTTAAAACATGATGAACAAAACAACTGCTGAGAGTTTGTGTTGTAGTAGATCACAGAGTAAACAGTGTCATGTTATTATATTGAAGATTCTGTCATTGTTTATCCTTTATGTTTATTTGATTATAGTTCATCTATAAATACTGTGAAGAAGTCAAACAAGCAGCTGCTGTCACAACACATTCAACTACTCTACTATTCTGATCCACTGTTGTAATGATGGAGTGTGTTAAAGAGGAGACTGATCCTGAATCATTCATAATAACACCTCAACATACTCAACAACAAAGAGGTTTGTGTATAATCTTTATTTTGTTATTAATCACTGATAAAGTTTATAAAGTGTCAGGCTTTGGTTATAAAATCATTAGAATATTATAGTGAAATTTGACTACAAGGGTCATGAAACCCCTTCTTTCAGCTCCAGTCTGCCTCATCATTGTTTTGAGCAATGCGATTTATATGGGTGTGTGAATGCTGTGAGAAGGGCATTACATGAATCGTACATGTATTCACTTAAATCAAAAGTCAAGTAAAACGTTTACAGTTAAAATATGAGAGATATGGTATCAAATTCTTGTAAAGACGCAAACTGCCCCGTGAGCGTGGCTGAAGTCATAAACACCTCTTTCAACTGCAGCAGGGCGCACACTTTATAGTTTTGTATCGATTATAAACGTAATTTGATCATAAAGACTGATCGTGCCCAGTCCATTGTTCATAAATAACTTTTTTAGTGCTCCCAAACAGGCCTGGTGCCATGATGGCATAATAGGGGGCATTTAATTCCTTGGAGGTCCACACTATACCTTATTCCTTTTCATTTATTTATTTTGGTTATCTATATTATTGTCTCTATTATGCCTATAAACATTCGACTTTCACAATTAAATCGCCTAACAATCTTAATAAGCCTGATAATCATGAATTAACTTTCTCATCTCTTACCTAATCTCAAGCGAATTATTTCTGTGCCAAATGAAAAATTAAAATTCAGCGACATAGGTGGTGTTTCCTTGATGTTTCAGCCTGCAAGGTTTTAAACATTTGTTCCTTAAATGCAAATTACACTAGCTAGTAATGTTGTTGGTCTTTACAGGGCTCAACATAAGGGACTGCCCGGTGGCCTGGGGCCAGTGTAAAAAACACTTGGGCCAAATGGGCCAGTGCTTCGCTTTTAGTGACTAAAATATATTTTCTGCCTGTGGTCGTTTGTCCAGATGTATTCTTATGCAATGTTACCATCGAGATGCATTTTAAGCGTCGCAAACGTTACCTTTCATGCAATGTCAAGAGGTTTCTCCTACCTTATTGGTTCCCTGTCTTTTGGAATATTAAATTGGAATTTGCTTTTTCATTTGACTTTTTAGAAATGTTACTATGTTTATTTCAGACTCGGTGGAAGTGAAAGAGGAAGATCAAGAACACAAGGAAATGAAGGATGAAGATCAGGACCACAATTTTATGACTGACAGCTGCTCAGAAACTGATGAGAATTCCTCTCAAGAAAGAGTTGAAGACAACAATTTTTTTGCATGCCATCTTTGTGTTAAGACTTACTCAAAAAAAGGGCAACTGACGCGTCACCTAAGGATTCACACCGAGGTGCCTCACCCATGCTCCCACTGTGAGAAGACTTTTATCCATAAATGTCAACTTAAGTATCACATGATGATCCACACAGGTGAGAGGCCTGTCTCATGCCCTCAGTGTGATAAACGTTTCATTAGTAAAGGAAGACTTACTTCTCACATGAAGACTCACAGTACTGAAAGTCCGTACATTTGCCCTCAATGTGGAAAGACTTACACATGTAAAGCAGATCTTCATAATCATATAATAACTCACATTCAGACAAAACCTTTCTCATGCCATCATTGTCAAAAGAGTTTTTCGTATAAGAGAAACTTAAATGCTCATGTGAGACGGCACATTAGTGAAGGGCCGTACACCTGCTCTCATTGTGGAAAGAGATTTTTAGGTAAAGCACATCTAGAGAATCACATAAGAGTTCACACTGGAGAGAAACCTTTCACATGCCCTCAGTGTGACAAGAGTTTTAAACAACAAGGAGCTCTTATGTATCACATACGAGTTCATACAGGTGAGAGACCTTACTCTTGCAATCTGTGTAATAAGAGTTTTAAAAAACAAGGATCTCTTCGGTATCACATGCAAATTCATACAGGTGAGAAGCGTTTGTCATGCCATCTGTGTGATAAGAGTTACATAAATGCAAACAGTCTCAAACTTCATCTGCTGATTCACTCAAATAAAAAAAGACCTTTTAGCTGCGATCAGTGCGAAAAGAAGTTTGTTTTGGTATCTTTGCTTAAAGATCACCTAAAGACTCATTCAGATGAGAGTCTGTATTCGTGTTCTGTTTGTGGGAAGAATTTTCTATCACAAAAAAAACTTAAAGAGCACCAGAAAACACATACCGGTGTGAAAAATCATGTGTGCTCTGTGTGTGAAAAAGCCTTTCTGAGAGCCTCAGACCTAAAGCGACACCAGAAGATCCATGAAGAAAAATCCTGATTGTTGAAAGAGTTTTATTGAGTTTAAAAAGCTAATCAAAGACAAGTTACTATATATCTCAGAAAAGCGCTGTCCACAAAGAGTGAGAAAAGATCAACTTTAAAGTCTTTAGGTCCATGCAGATGGTTACCTCTCTGAATTCACTACGTCACCAGTGACCAGATTCGCGCAGGTTACTGTTATTAAACTGGTGCATGTTATGTTGTATTATACCACAGGCCTGTTGAATTCTTTATTCTGATTGGTTAAGAAATGTTTCATGGGTGTTTATGTAATTTTTTCTGTAAAACGCACACCGAACCGGTCAAATGTCTTTAAAATAACCACCAAAGCAATGTTTGTGGTAACCGTGGTATAAGCGGAATAATTGACTCAGGTCCTTGGAATTATTTGAAAATAATGCACACCTGCATTGTAACTTTGCGTTGTGCCGCATTTACCAAATTGAATGTGTATTATTTTCTATAATTCAACAGCCCAATGTCAATTTTTCCTTAGTTACTTCATGTTATGTTATGATATGTTATGCACTGAACACTAGAACGGCCAGACACTAATTTTTTTTCTCCGGCTATATTAAGCCTGGACACTTAAAGCACATCTGCTATAACTGTATATTGTTTATAATCACCACAAATTATACATCTGTAAAAGACATCCTATGCAACTGAAAATATCACCTGTAAATAATTTATCTATCTGTACAATAACATCATCTGAACATCCATACATGCATCACTGTACACAATTGTAAAGAAGGAAGAAATATATTTATATGTATATATATATATATATATATATATATATATATATATATATATATATATATATATATATATATATATATATATTTCTTCCTTTTTTACAATTGTGTATAGTGATATATATATAGACTTACTGTACCACCCTGCTTATTTAAATTTTGTTTTTATATTACTGCTGTAATATTATCTTTTTTCATTTTACTTTGTAATTCAATGTTCAATGTATGTCTGGAACATATCTGCACTGTTTTCTTGCACTGGAAGCTCCTGTCACCAAGACAAATTCCTTGTATGTGACAAAAACATAGGTGTCAATAAAGATGATTCTGATTCTAAATCTCCTCAGGTGGGCTCTATTCTGGTTTATTGAGCATAATGATGACTTTATAGATACAGTGGTGGCCATCATAAGGACATTTAGGTCATTTTCTTTACTAGCTCCCTCAAAGTCTGAACCTCAACTCAAATTTATTACAGCGTTTTTTATTACATTTAATTCATGGTAGATTTAAAGTGCATGAATACTGCAGTAATTACAATTAATCATAGTTTTGAGATTACTTTAATGTGACTTAAAGCATTTTCACTCAACATATTTGACATTAAATAGCAGAGAATAGAAAGGAATTGACCTTCCCTGTATGTTACTTAAAAATACATATACACTTACAAACAAATTCACTTTTGTGTTTTTAAATGATAGTTCAGTATTTGTCATTAAAACATTGACATTAAAAGGGACTTTTATTTTGCTTCTCGGAGCCCGTCCTGTGGTGACGTCACAAGTAGCGCGTTGCCGCTCGTCTGTCGGCTGAGGAGAGATTGAAGTGTCTTTGTGAGGTAAATAAAACTACAAAATATGATTTAATTTTTAAAAAATGTACTCCCACAACTTCAATGTTACTGAAGCAACTTTAGATAATATTAGAATATTGTAATATTTTATTGTTTAGAATCGATCTTTTGTACAACGGCAAACATTATCAGTTATGCTTGGTCTCTATAAATCTACTACATCCATACATTTTATAGTGATTTGAAGATCAAAATTTAAATCTTAATTCCTTGAAAATTTTACCATTCACTGCAGCTGTATGTGAATTTTACATCTTATTTAACATTAAATCAAGTTTACGAGTTCTTGGGCCCATACATACATACATGCATGCATGCATGCATGCTATTCAAATTGATTTAATAAAATTTAAGCATTATTGTATTGCATATTGTATTATTTAGCAAATTACAGAATATCGCATTTTCCCTTCAATATCATGCAGCCCTAACCTGAACTCAGAGCAACCCCTAAAATGAACAGTGTTAAAAACAATGATGAACATCACAAGTGCTGATAGTTTGTTTTGTAGACCACAGAGTAAACAGTGTCATGTTATTACATTGAAGATTCTGTCATTGTTTATCATTTTTGTTTATTTGATTATAGTTCATCTATAAATACTGTGAAGAAGTCAAACAAGCAGCTGCTGTCACAACACATTCAACTACTCTACTATTCTCCACTGTTGCAATGATGGAGTGTGTTAAAGAGGAGACTGATCCTGAATCATTCACAATAACACCTGAAGAACAAAGAGGTTTGTGTCTAATCTTCAGTTATCATTAATAACTTATAAAGTTTATAAAGTGTCAGGCTCTAGTTATAAAATCATTAGAGCTGCATAATATTATAGTGAGATTTGACAAAACATTACCTTATTACACTGTGCGACATGGAGCGTTTACATTTGGGTTCGACAAGCATGTAGACTGTACGATGATGACACCTATTGAATCGTGGCTGTGACGACTGTGACACATGTAAGCCCAAACTTAATCAGCATGCGCTACTGGTAAACAAATACCGGTATTCAGGTTATAACAGCAAACACACTGTGCGTTGATCATGATGAATTTCTAACACTTTCAGAAAACTATCGTAGGCTATCTTTGGTCGCAAGACCAGGAAAACAGCCATCTTTAAACCTCTCGCACTGGACGACATAGGTCCACCAATGAGGAGCCACAATCACAGAAATCGCGACGATTGTTTAACGATGTCTTTTATCTGGGACAGCCAAAAATTGTGCAGTGTATCACGGGCTTAACAGAATATTGAATAATCATGAATAAAAAAAATTTCCAACACACTTTAGTTGTTGGCCAATTTTTAAACAAGTTCTTATGGTTAAAACATGGTTCCCTATAAAAACAATTTCATTATAAATGAAATGTTTTTAAATGCAGTTTTTTTTATTTTTACACATTTCATTTTTTCTGTTTTAATTTTTCTGTGAAAACAAAATCAAGAATGCCATCTCAGTGTTTCTCCCCAGACTTGCTGTTTATTGTGGTGACACATCCAACCAGGTGGACACGGAGCTGCAAGCAAAGTTGCAAAAATGCCCTGCAGACAAAAATGCAGACATCAACATGTGTGCCTGGCATTCAGGGTTCCTACGGGTCCTTAAAATCCTTGAAAGTTTGTGAATTTGGATGAAAAAATTCAAGGCCCTGGAAAGTTTTTGAAAATATACTTACATAGATACAGGTCATTGAAAGTGCTTGAATATATTTTATGCAAGACTTTTTCCCAGTGTAGTGTCGAATAATATCATAAAAATATAAGTACACGTGCTAAACTGTTCCTTTAAATGCTTATATCTTCTGTATGCAAATGTTGATTCATACCAAAATGCTTTTTTGCATAGTTTTGTTTGACAAATGAAAACGTCTCTGGTTATGTATGTAACTGTTGTTCCCTGAGAAGGGAACGAGACACTGCGTCTCCCTTGCCATACATCCTGCGTTCCTTTAACATCATCTTTGGTAATATTTCAGATGGCGATATACTTCCTGGCTCCCGCGTCACCCTGTCACCCTAGGGCTGGGCAAACGAAATTAAGGAAATTGTTTCCTATAAAATGGCCAAAATCAGGCATAACACATTTACGATGGCTAATATATAGATTTGGCAGAGCGCTGCGCAAAAGGCGTATTTTCAGAGACCACGCAGACTTAACTTGCCGAGAATGAAGACTGGTTAATGAGTTTCAGGCTACCCACACCAGTTCTTTTGTGAAAAGTTAAATCTGCTCAAATGTAAACTGCTTGTGTATTTTTCTCTAAAATTATTATTATTATTATTATTATTTTGAATAAGATTTTTTTGAAGTTAACTAATTCGTTTTTTGCAAGTTTCATGTCGAACCATTTTCTTTTCACTTGTGGGACTGTTCGATTAACAGATGAAATTTCATTAACAGCATCTGTAATGTGCTGCCAAGCTTCCTTTTTTTTAGGACCTGAGACGCCACTATGTATGCTTGAAAATAAAATTTGACTTTTTAAATTAACTTCTGATAATAAAACTTCAATTTCTGCATCTGATAAATGTTTCTTTTTCATTTGCTTTTAAGAAGACATGTTGAAATCCTTCGTTTGGTGTCATAATATGATGCCCATATATAGTTTTCAGTCGGATTTAATGGGCAGTATTTATGGTAATTGAGAATACGCGTGCACGCGCGTCCCATGTACGATTGATAGGAATTCACAAATCTGACGTTTATGAAGTATTTGTGAATCAGGAGGAGAGTTTTCGGGAAGGTCTGTTTACGTGCAAATCACTCACATATTTACTCATATATTTACGAATGTTTCATGAATGAGACCCCATGTGCAAAAATCTATTTGTAGCGGTCAATTTTGATTTTGTTGCAGAACAACACAAATACATGAATGCATGAGAAACACTGCATTCCATTGAAATGCTTTGCTGCTCCTATGTTGTGTGTTAGTTTGTTTCACGTTTACGATGATGTCACGGCAGAGGTGGTGTTACTGTAACAATAATTCTAATCCCACCCACTCTGAAGCGATACTAAACTGTAGTGGGAAAGCAAACAAAAGCGAGGCGAGCCAAGATGCATCTTGCCGAGTGTGAAGTACGTGTGCGTTATTTGCTGGCGCTACCCAAGCTGACTATGTACTCCGGTAAGAGAGTCGCTGCAACCTTGGTTTTATTCAACAGATTTATTGACATCCCATTCTTGCAGGCAAATACAGTGCTTTGTGTTATTGCAATTGTCTGTGTGTGTGTGTGTGGTTTTCTGTAAATAAAGAAATACAGAATATGTAAATATAACCTGTACATAACAATTACACATATACACAGATTAAAGATTAATAAGTAACTACTCACTCTGAAGTATAATAATTATATGCAATAAATAATTGCTATACAACCACAAAACAATACTGAGTAGTAATGGAAATTACTATAATCCAATAAAGTAAAGAATGCAATTATATCTATTGGCCACTAGATGTCAGTCTAAGACCACAAATGAACATATCGTCAATATGCAGGTGCAACAGTCACGTGACAGACTGGTGGCGCGAACGGCACAATGAAACGCGCTTCAACATTTCAATAAGCAAATACCATTGCTAGTGCAAAACTAAACTAATCCTAAACAGGATTATAATTAACAAATGTACAACACATGCATAAATCAAGATATTAACTATCGTTTCTGAATTATATTAACAGCATGTTATTATCATTACAGAAAACGTGAGCATGCTGAACTATATTTAAGAGAAACAATATTATGTTAACTAAACAAATAAAGACAATGCAATACCATCATTGACATAATATTGTGCACTTACGTTCTCAATAACGCACACGGCAACACAACAGAAAAGTATACAATTAACATGCAACTCAGGAGCAGCTGTAATCGTGTCAGCAGCGAACTATAAAGTAAAATGGCGAAACTGCGCATGTGCACAAATACGTGAGTCTAAGGGAGTGACGTCAGATCATCAGTCCAGCAGGGAGTTTTCCACACCGAGCTGTGTTTTGTATTGACTCTAGTAGATTGTGGTTTGTGTTGTCACAAATTCCCGTTCAGGTTAGTAACGGAAAAAGATCCTGTCTAGGTGGAGCATAGGTGGTTCTCTTACAATGGCGGAATTTGATTTTCCTTTGGAATATCAAATTGGAATTAGCTTTTTCATTTGACTTTTTTATGTTACTATGTTTATTTCAGATTCTGTGGAAGTGAAAGAGGAAGATCAAGAACACAATGAAATAAAGGATGAAGATCAGAACCACAATTTTATGACTGACAGCTGCTCAGAAACTGATGAGAATTCCCTTCAAGAAAGTATTAAAGCAAAAAATGTTTTTGCGTGCCATCTTTGTGGTAAGACTTACTCAAAAAAGGGGCAACTAACGCGTCACCTAAGGATTCACAATGAGACGCCTCACGCTTGCTCCCACTGTGAGAAGACTTTTTTTTTTTTTTTTTTTTATTTTTTTTTTTTTTTTTTATTGAATAGAAAAGTATATCAACAACAAAGGCAAATATATATTCACAGTTTAAATAAGTATAACAGGCTCAACACAAGAAAAAATTGAAAAAATAAATAGAAATCTGAAATAATAATTTAAATGAATTTAAATAACACGTAAAAGAAAAATAAATAAATGAATAAAACAAAGATACATATTAGGGGCAGTATCACAATAAATTAAATGACGTCAATAAGTAAAGCAGCTTCATAGCACTCTGACCTTTCATCTTATTAAGGGCTTTGGAAAAACATTTTAAGTCATTTTTGAATACAATAAGTAGTGGGGGGGATTTAAAGAATCTACATTTATGAATGAAATATTTTGCTAATATTACAATGTTATTAAGCAAGAAAGAATTAACACAACAGTCTTGAAATACTCCAAATAAAATATGATGCAAAGAAAAAACAAAATTATCAGCAACCACCTCTTTTTCTATCAACCAGTCCTGAAGTGATATCCAGAACAGTTTGGAAAAATTACACAAGAAAAAAATATGATCTGTGTCTTCAGATTGGCTTTCACAAAAGGAACAGGGGACCATTTCTATATTAAATTTCTGATTTAAGAATTTATAAGAAGGATAAATCTCATTTAAAATTTTGAAATGTATTTCTTTAGCCTTAGGAGGAACAGGAAATTTCAAATAAGCCGTTCGAAGAAAAGTCACAGTATTCTTATCAAACATGTGATCTAATTTGTTTCTTTTAACTTGACAGGGATAACAGGTTTTTAAAATGACCTGTCTTATATATTTGTTAGTACAACTATCACTTTTAAACTGAAAATCTCCAATATATAAGGCTGGGAGAACTGGTTTAACTTCAGAATAGGAAAGAGAGGATTTCATCAGCATTTTTATGCCAGAAGGTATTGCATTCACAACAATGAAAAACTCTTTCGGGTGACAGGCAAAACCATGTTTCAAAGTAAAAGCATTATAATCTAAAATGTTACCCTGTTCATCCATTAGATCTCTCACTGACCATATACTTCTGTTTAACCAATTCTTATAGCATAAAGATCTGTTCCTGTGCAATATATATCTGTTGTTCCAAATTGAAGCATTATGAGGTGTAAAATTGTGTGTATGTGCCAATTTCCAAAATAAGAGTACTTGTTGATGGAATGTAGATAGTTTCACTGGGAGTTTAGATAAATCAAAATCACATTTGAGAAAAAATTTAATTCCACCATATTCTTGAAACAGAGCTGATGGAACTGTAAACCAAAAACTATCTTCTTTACATAGAAACATTTTTAACCATTTAAGTTTTAACAAAGTATTCATGTTTTCAAATTCAATTACATTCAAACCACCTTGTTCATAGGATTTTGTAGTGTCTGTTTTTTTAATATAATGGGCTTTGTGCTTCCAAATAAAATTAAACATTTTTTGGGAACATACTTTGATGAAATTTGAGGGGGGAGCCAAAGAAAAAGCGGGATAAATCAGTCTTGATAAATATTCAACCTTCGTTAGCAAGATTCGGCCAAAGATGGAAATGTCCCTTTGTAACCAGCAATTTAATACTCGGTTTGCTTTTTGCAAGTTATTATCAAAGTTTTCTTTCGTACTTATTTTCTGGTCTTTGGTAACTATAATGCCTAGATATTTCACTTTATCTTTTACCGGAATATTATGCAAACAAGCACTATCACTCTGATGCAGGGCAAGAAGTTCACATTTGCTTAGATTCAACTGTAGTCCTGATGCCTTAGAAAACACATTAACTAATGAGATGGCCAGAGGAACTTGGTCTTTGTTTTTTAAGAACAGTGTAGTATCGTCTGCCAGTTGACTAATTGCTATACTTTTACCAAATACTATTAATTTTTGTACCGTTTGATCATGAATAACTAAAGTAGATAACATATCCGCAGCCAAAATGAATAAAAGAGGGGATAGAGGGCATCCCTGCCTTATTCCACGACTGACAGGAAATCTTTGTGATGTACCACAAGGAAGAGAAATCGAACTGTTCATACCTTTATAGATCATTTTTATAATATTGACAAAGTGCTCACCAAAACCAAAACTTTCTAAAGCTTTAAATAAAAACCTATGTTCTAGCGTGTCAAAGGCTTTCTTAAAGTCTAAGAAAAGAATATATCCATCATCCTCTATCAAGTGATTGTATTCTACCACATCCATTACTAGCCTTATATTATTGTGAATTGACCTTTCCTTAAGAAATCCCGATTGAACCTCATTAACTACTCCATTAAGTCCTTTTTTTAATCGATTGACAAAGACGTGTGTGAAAATTTTATAGTCACTGTTAAGTAAAGTGATTGGGCGGAGATTATCTAAAATTCTATGATCTTTATCTGGTTTGGGAATTAATGTAATCAAGCCTTGACTCATTGTGGGGCCCAATGAACCATCTTCAATAGATTCACTAAGGGCATTAAATAGTAGCATTTTCAATTCATTCCAAAAGAATTTATAAAAATTCCCTGTAAGGCCGTCAGGACCAGGCGATTTGTTTGGTTTGAGTTTCTGAACAGCTAAATCAAGTTCTTCCATACATAGTTGCGCATCACAAAGATCTCTCAATTCATTGTTAATCTTGGGAATATAATTTATAATTTTTTCAAAAAAAGTCATCACACTCATTTGGAGAAAAATTAGACAAATACAAGTCACTATAGAAATCATGTATTTTTTTGCTAATTATTTTAGGATCAGTAATTTCAACATCATTTACAATTAGGGAAACAATACTGTTTTTTGATTGGCGTCTTTTTTCCAATCTACAAAAATAGGACGTGCTCTTCTCTCCCTCTTCTATCCATTTGGCACTTGAACGAATGTATGCACCTTTAGCTTTTTTAATGTACAAGTCATCCAGTTGTGATTGAAGAGAAATAAGATTACTTTTTTCTAAGCTATTCAGAGAAATTTTACTACAGTACTTATTAAATTCAGATACAATTTTGTGTTCAGTTTGTTTTCTTATTTTGGCAAGCATTTTACTATAGTTTATAGAAAATTCACAAATTCTAAATTTAAGGAACTCCCACCTGGCTTTATGAGAACTGAAGTCATTACTGTTTTCAATTTCTCTAATCAAATCTTTTAACTTAGCACAAAATCCTTCATTTACAAGCAAATCAGAATTAAACTTCCAATATCCCTTACAATGTGAAATTTTACTTGTTGGCGTAACATCCAAGGCAATAGCACAGTGATCTGTTAAAGGTGCTGGTGAAATAGTGCAATGCTTAACGAAATGTAACAAATTATCTGAAATCAACCAATAGTCGATCCTTGATTTGCTAGAGGCATTGGGTCTAAACCATGAGAACTGTTTGGTGTTAGGGTTAAAATGTCTCCATACATCCAATAATTTAAGATTATTGCAAAAATTTGTAATCAGAGAGTTTGGTTGAGGGGTACTGCTTTTAGGTGGATGTCTGTCAAGAGTTTCATCTGGTGTAACATTAAAGTCTCCACCTATAACAATATTATCTGTTGGGAACAACTTCTTAAAGTCACAAACTAAACAGGAAACATCAGCAAAAAGCTGCTGATTTTGTTTTACATTATTATAGCCATAAATATTAATCAAAATAAAAAAGACGGATTCAATATCCATAACAATTGCAACCCAATGTCCATTAGAATCAGTTTTAACAGAGATAACTTTTCCTGGACAGTTGTTAAATAAAATAGCAGTTCCTGCAGAGTGGGAGGATCCGTGGCTTAGTAACACTTTATCTCCCCATTGACTCGACCAAAAAGCTGCATCAGCAACAATAGAGTGCGTCTCTTGTAAAAAGATGCAATGCGAACCAGTTCCTTTACAGAATAAAAACATAGCCTTTCTTTTGACCTTGTTTTGAATACCCCGAACATTTAAAGAGAGTAATGAAAACGGTAACTTAACTGGAAACATAAAAAAAAAAAAACGTATAAACGTAGAAAACAAACAAACACTGGTTGTACTGGATATGTACTAACTGGGTGACAACTAACCGTACATACCTCGCAACCTAGTATTTCTCCAAATTATCATTTCTCACACCATCCTACCCGTAAAAAAGTTCAAGTGCAGGGTTTTGTTGGGTCAATGCGCCTTCCTTCAATATAACCAAAAGGACCTCTGTAATATGCTTTCTTCCCTTCTTTACGCGCTTGAGCAATCAGTGGCCATAAAACCGCACGGGCGTTCCGGTCCTCCTTCGTAAAGTCTTCCACAAATCTGACTCCATGGTGTAGGCAGATAGAAGAGTTTTTCGTTGATTTCCATATTTCGTCTCTGTATTTTCGCATTGTGAATTGTACGATCATCTGTCTTGGTCTTCCTGGCTCCTTCTTACCGATCCGGTGCGCTGTGTCAATAATATCGTCCAATTTTTGTATCAAGTGCGGAGCAATTTCAGCAATCAGGCCAATCACCTCGCTGCGGGCATCCTCTTCAGATTTTTCATTCATGCCGTTGATCCGGAGATTCCATCGTCTCTTATATCGTTCAAGATCTGATGTTCTGTTTTCCAGGTCGTTCTGTGCAGCAGTCAGTTTCAGGACCGATTTGCTCATCTCGTTGCACTTTTCTTTGCATTCTTTGATTTCATCAGAGTTAAATTCGACCGCTTTGGAAATCTCCGCTATCATGATGCTGTTGCTTCGCATTTGGTTCGCCATTTCTTCTAACTTCTCATCCTGTGAGTCGAAGCGAGCAGTCAAGGAAGTAATGGCTTGCAGCAGAGTAGCGTTAGTGATGTCGTCGTCTTGAGATTTTAGCTTTTTCGGCGTGTGTGTTTTAGTGGGAGTAAAGTGAGAGGAATCACGCCGTTTTTCTAATGTATCAGTCACTGTTTCCATATCTGGAGCAGAAGTTTGAGCCACGTGCTGAGCCGGAGGAATAACAATCCTTGGATGAGTTGTCTGTTGAAATTTTCGCATTTTGGAGGCCCGTATACAGTAACACCAATCTTAAATATCACTCTGGGTAGGTGTAATTGAGAATTAAATTATTTTCATATTAGAAAACGGGAGATAACTAAGCCGCTTAGTGAGAACACATGTGTTCAGCCCGCCATCTTGCCGGAAGTCCCACTGTGAGAAGACTTTCATCCAAAGATGTGAACTTAGGCGTCACATGATGATTCACACAGGTGAGAAGCCTTTTGCCTGCCCTCAGTGTGATAAAGGTTTCATTAGCAAAGGAAAACTTAATGTTCACATAAAGACTCACAGTACTGAAAGGCCGTACATCTGCCCGCAATGTGGAAAGACTTACACGTGTAAAGAATATCTTCATAATCATATAATAACTCACATTCAGAAAAAGCCTTTTTCTTGCCCTCAGTGTGGAAAGAGTTTTTCATATAAAAGTAACTTAAAAACTCATGTGAGAAAGCACACTGGTGATGGCTTGTTCACCTGCTCTCATTGTGAAAAGGGTTTTTTAAGTAAAGCAAATCTAGAGAATCACATACGAGTTCACACTGGAGAGAAACCTTACACATGCCCTCAGTGTGATAAGAGCTTTAAAAAAAAGGTAGCTCTTAGGGATCACATACGAGTTCATACCGGTGAGAGACCTTACTCATGTCAACAGTGTAATAAGAGTTTTAAACACCAGGTAGCTCTTGGGTATCACATGCGAATTCATACAGGTGAGAAGCCTTTTTCATGCCATCTGTGTGATAAGAGTTACATACATGCAAAAAATCTCAAACAACATCTGCAGGTTCACTCAAATGAAAGACCTTTTAGCTGCGATCAGTGCGATAAGAAGTATTTTACAGCATTTCTGCTTAAAGAGCACCTAAAGACTCATTCAGATGAGAGGCCGTATTTGTGTTCAGTTTGTGGAAAGGGTTTTCAATTACACAGAAAACTTAAGGAGCACCAGAAAATACATGCAGGTGTGAGAAACCATGTGTGCTCTGTGTGTGATAAAACCTTTCTGAGAGCCCGAGACCTAAACCGCCACCAAAAGATCCATGAAGAAAATCTTAAAAGTGCTCAGACTGTGGAAAGAGTTTAATTGAGTTTGGGAAGCTGATAAAACACAAGTGACTAACAGAAAAAAGTGCTGTCCACAAAGAGTGAGCAAAGATCAATTTTAGGTCCATGCAGATGGTTACCCCTCTTCCACCGAGGCTGGTTCTGTGTCGACACCAAAACTAGAAGGAACACTCGGCCAGTGCTCAGTATGGGCTCACGTTACCACCAAAAAGAGAGCTGAATGCACTACTTCACCAGTGATCAGAATTGCTCAGTTATATTATTAAACTGCTGCGTGTTGAATGCTTAATCTGATTGGTTAAGAAGTGTTCCATGGGTGTTGATTATTTTTCTGTAAAATGTATAACTAATCTGTCAAATGTCTTAAAATAACCACCATAGCAATGTTTGTGATAACTGGTATAAGCAGAATAATTGACTCCGTTTGAATTATTTAAAAATAATGCACACCTGCGGTGTTACTGAATTACCACCTTGGGGATGTTTTTTTCAAATAATTCAACGGCCCTTTGTCAATTATTCCTTAGTTATTTCATGTTATGATGTAACTGTAATAATGCACACTCAAGGTGGTAATGCAGACTTTATGCAAAGTGGAGTTGAGCTCTGGACTTTGATTGGGCCAGTTAGGAAAAAGACCTACATCTCCACTTGATGGCTCTATTCTGGTTTATTGAGCATAATGATGACTTTGTAGATACAGTGGTGGCTATCATAAGGACATTTAGGTAATTTTCCTTACAGGATCCCTCAAAGTCCAGACCTCAACCCCACTAACTGTACACTTAGGCTGTTTCTCAATTAGAGCCCTTCACTGTAAAACCTAGGAGTTGACTCGACTCAAGCCATTTAAGTAAACCGGTTGCATTAGTTTTAAAACGCATACATTTGAGTACTGTGAACTTAAACAAATTGAGTCATATGCAGTTATGCACATGAATCAATTTCACAGTATTTAAATTTATGTGTTTTAAAACTTAAATGGCCCAATGCAACCGGATTACTTAAATTGTTTGAGTTGAGTCAACTGTTAGGTTTTACAATGTTGTTCAGTAGTCAGGGCAACTTTAGCACAGGAGCCAGCCCCGGTGGAAAAAGGGTGCAGAAAACTGCTTGAATTTCTCCCAACAAATTAATTTCTGTGCGTTGTCTAGAACATGTTATTTTAAATAATGGAGTGAATCTTTTGTATTGATTTTTAACTGTACCTTTAAATAAATCATGCAACATGTATAAGTGTGTTGTGTTTCTTTCCTTTTGAATTGATATCTACTCATTGGTGAACTTTATGCATGGTGTTTTTTTATGTTGAGAAAAGAAGGGCTTGTCTGCCCATGTCTGTCATTATATATATCATTATATATGTCTGTAATAATATATATAACATAGCAGACAATAGAAAGGAATTGACATTTCCTGTATGATGTTCTCATGTAAGTATTTAAATACTTAAAAATACATATACACTCACAAACAAATTCATTTGTAAAGTATAGTTTATTATTTGTACTGCTTTTCCCGAAATTAGATATTAAGAGGGACTTTTATTTTGCTTCTTGGAGCCTGTCGTGTGGTGACGTCATAAGGAGTGCGCTGCCGCGCGTCTGTACGCTGAGGAGCGATCGAGGTGTCTCTGTGAGGTAAATAAAAGGATATAAATAATGATAATTTTTTAACAAATGTACTTCCACAACTTAAATGTTATTGAAGCAACTTTAGATAATGTTAAAATATTATAATACTTTATTGTGAAGTACTGAGAGTTTCTTGTACAACGGCAAACATTTGTCAGTTAAGCTTGGTCTCTCAAACAAACATAAAGTTACAGTTAACGTTACAGTTTTATAACTCGACATCCATATTTATTATAGTGAGATTTAGAAAGAATTTTTTTATCAAAATTTAAACCTTCCTTACTTATCTTACCATTCACGGCAGCGAAATTTGCATTTATGTGAAATTTACATCTTATTTAACTTTTACCGTTAAATTGTGTAAAATGGCCACTAAATTAAACGGCTGTAAAAATGTATCAGATTAATATTTTTTTCCAAATTGTTTTGCATAAATCTGTTAATCAACCTCAGAACTGATCAAAACTACCAAATGTTTCCAAAAATTTCATGATTTTAACTCTTTCATTGCCAAGCTCATAAGTGATGCCACTGATTTGAGAAAAAAAACACACAAAATCACTGATTTTCAATATAAAAAGTGATTGTGGACTGAATTTTTTTTCACCCTTTTCACAGTCTTCGGCATGCCGAAGATTGGTAAAAACATTGGCTTTGATGCATTTTTAATTTTTTTGCAGCATCAGATTTAATTTTTTTCTCCCTCATTTATTGTTTGTGGCCATTTTTTCCCCATTGACTTCCATTATAACAAAATTTTTGATTGCAGAGCCATGACACCTTATTACCACGCATTCTTGATTCTTTGTGGTTTTACCTTTTGCAAAGAGGTAAAATTTGTCATTTTTACTGTTGATCACCATGTGGCACCATTAACCCTTTAGTAGACTGTGCAAAAAAAGAGCTTGAATTCTGGATTGTACATTGAGTTATATGGAGTATAACAGCATATTAGAGAGAGAGAGAGAGAGAGAGAGAGAGTGTGTGTCTGCGTGCGTGCTTGCATGTGTGTGAGTCTGTGTGGAAAAATCTTTAAAAAATCTTCTCTGCATCAGATTTATGAACAACATTTATTATGAACCAAAATGCAAAAACAACTTCAAATAAACTGAACAATGAATTAAGAGTAGAGGATGGATGGAGAACTAAACAATCAAACTAATTTTTTGGTGTGTATATGTGTACGTGTGTATGTTCAGTCTTTTCAGCAGGACTTGCAGCATATTACTTGGTGCTCTCTGCAAGTGTGTCTACCACAACAGATACAAGTGCTGACTGTTCTTTTTTTGGTTCTGTACACCACTTGCATGTTCCCCTCTTCACTCCTGAGCTGCTGGTGCCTGCTGGTGTCTGTGGATTTGTGTCTAGAGGGACAGCTACAGGAATATAAATCCCTCTTACCAGTGCAGCACTAACTGGTGCACGAGGGAGGTGCTCTCTCCTCAATACTAACACTAACCCTACACACACACACACACACACACACACACACACACACACACACACACACACACAATGGTGTTATAGTCCATATAACTCAATGTACAAACCAGAAATTAAGCTCTGTTTTTTTGCACAGGCTACTAAAGGGTTAATGGTGCCACATGGTGATCAACAGTAAAAATGACAAATTTGACCTCTTTGCAAAAGGAAAAGCCACAAAGAATCAAGAATGCATGATAATAAGGTGTCATGGCTCAGCAATCAAAAAATGTTGTTATAATGGAAGTCAATGGGGAAAAAATGGCCCCAAACAATAAATGAGGGAGAAACAAATTAAATCTGATGCTGCACAAAAACTAAAAATGCATCAAAGCCAATGTTTTTACCAATCCCTGGCATGCCCAAGACCGCAAAAAAGGTAAAAGAAAATCCAGTCCACAGCCACGTCCTACACCGAAAATCCGTCATTCTGTGTGTTCCCTTTCCCCAAATCAGTGACACCACCCATAAACTTGGCAATGAAAGAGTTAAAATCATGGAATTTTTGCAAACATTTGGTAGTTTTGATCAGTACTGAGGTTGATTAACAGATTTATGCAAAAAAAATGTGAAAAAAATTTAATCCGTTAAATTTTTACAGCAGTTTAATTTAGTGGCCTTTTTTGGCCGCTAACAACACGTAAGGGTAGTAAATTTGCCCACGGTATATTGTTAGGTTTTTGGAAAATTTCAAAGCATTTTCTTAAAATATGTGTAAATATAAGATTTGTCACCAAAAATCATTCCATTTGCTAAACACAGAGAAAGTTGTGGCCAAATCAAGAGAAAAAAATTGCAAAAATGGCCCCAACAACACATAAGGGTTAAGTTGCAGAGAGAGAGAGTGTGATGCTTTATTTTCCTAGAAAGTATCGCATATCACTTACCGCATATCACTTTTTCCTTGAATATCGTGCAGCCCTAACCTGATGTCAGAGCAACTCCTAAAATGAAATGTTTATGTTTTTTTATATTACACACCGTCACAAGATCTTTAAAATGAAAAGCCATGATGAACAACACAAGTGCTGAGAGTTTGTGTTGTAGATCATGTAGATTTTTTACCTTTATGTTTATTTGATCATAGTTCATCTATAAATACTGTGAAGAAGTCAAACAAGCAGCTGCTGTCACAACACATTCAACTACTCTACTATTCTGATCCACTGTTGTAATGATGGAGTGTGTTAAAGAGGAGACTGATCCTGAATCATTCACAATAAGACCTCAACATACTCAACAACAAAGAGGTTTGTGTCTGATCTTCATTTATCATTAATAACTGCTAATGTTTTCAATGCGTCAGGCCCTGGTTATAAAATCATTATTATAAAACGGCAGTTCTGGTTCTTCATTCTGATTAGTTGAAACGCGTTCTAAGCCGTGATAAAATACACCGGTAACCCCACGGTTCAAACCACATTACATAAGTATCACTGCTGCGCCACTGTTGCTGCGTACTGATTTATGAAAATAAACACCACAGTCTTTAATCATATTTTTAATTTGTCAAAAATTGCACAATTAATGGCGATATCCAGATAAATCTCAATAAATATTGTTGAGTCATCTCGTCGATAAAGAGAAAACGTTGTCTGATGAGTTTATAACTCAAGTTCATACGTCCGCTATTATCCACTAGATGGCAATCTTACCCAACTTAAACACTGACGCATTCACTGAAAACACCGTGTAGTACTGTTCATGGCTCTGAATCTGATCTCTTAATTAAGTTCTTCACAAAAATGGAATTATCTCCGCTTTTAGCTAAAAAATTTGTGAGGTGATAAGAGAACAAATGAAGGTAGGATGAAACGTTTTTTGTTTGTTTTTGTTTGAAAGCGGATGGTCTGTTCTTTCATTTGATATTTTATGTTTATTTAAAGAAGATAATTTTTCTGCAAGGCATTAAACTAAAACTGGGTGGCAACTTTAAAAAAAAAAAACGTTGACGGGGAAAGAGTTAAGCATGCTTTCAAGCATATTTGATCATCACTTCAACAGTTGCACGATATAAATGTTAATGTATAAATGTGATGAATGGTGATTTATAACATAAACACCACAGTCTTAAATCATATTTTCATTGTGTCTTTGCTGCATCTCTGTTGGTTGAGAACTGATTCTGAGGAACTACTTTGTTTGGCGGAAGAGTAATATTTGTACTAATATAATTACAACTTATTTGTGTTTTATTTTATAAAATCCCGCTAACGTTATGCATATGAAGTAAACGTTTTATAAACGCAATAAACCCCTCGAAGCTTTGTGTTACCAGTGCATTCGCGTCGTGCCTAACAACGCCCCTTAGCTGTTATAAAATGCACTGGTAACCCACTGCTTCTTGGGGTTTATTGCTTTAGAATATTGTAGTGACATTTGACTTAGTGTAGGGCTGCAGGATACATCTTTGTGTAGTAAATGCTGCTCCATCTGAAAGCAGGTGATGGTGATTTACTACTAATCAAGGAACCGGCTTCACTGACGAGATGTGCAATGACTATTGCATGTGATATATTGTGCATCCCTAACTTAAAGGGTCATAAATTCTCTTCTTTCAGCTCCAGTCTGCCTCATTGTTTTGAGCAGTGCTATTTAAAAGGGTGTGGATGCTGTGAGAAGGGCATTACATAAATCGTACATACACACAACAGCAGCAATAATATTGCGCAGCTGCCGAAATTAGTCCCCTTAGTAACTTTCAATACCAGAGGACTATTTTCGGGCACTGCGCAATATTATTGCGCCTCCTGCAGCAATGTTACGGCAACAAAGTCCTTGATTATTACACCAGAATGAGAGTATATTTCCTAGCAATCTGCCTAGAAAATCGCAACTTTTAATTTTCTGTCGGTCTTAGTACACAATGTCACTATAGAATAGGCAAGTTTTAAAAAGAAAAATATAGAAACGCTTTGGTTATTTTTTAGGGTAATGCTAATGGTTTAATCAGATTCAATGGATTGTGCTAAGCTTAGCCTAAAAGTGGTAACGCCAGACCCGGAGATCAGCTGAATAGATTCCAAAACGTTTAAAATCAAATGTTTAACTCTAGGGGAGCTGGAAAATGAATATGTTTTCAAAAAAAGTGGAGTGTCCCTTTAAATTCATATTACAAACAGCAAGATTTTAATTTTTGGACTCAGATAAAATTACCAAAATTATGTAACATTAATAAAAGTAATTTTAACAAGTAAGGGCCGAAAAAGAGTGAATGCGCAAGGACCCTTCGCCGTGCCGATTGGTTTCCACCATTCGGCAAACGAGTGGTTATTCAATTGGAATTTGCTTTTTCATTTGACTTTTTTTAATGTTACTTTGTTTATTTCAGACTTGTTGGAAGTGAAAGAAGAAGGTCAAGAACACAATGGAATGAAGGATGAACATAAGGACCACAATTTTATGACTGACAGCTGCTCAGAAACTGATGAGAATTCCTCCCAAGAAAGAGTTGAAGCCAAAAATGTTTTTGAATGCCATCTTTGTGATAAGACTTTCTCAAAAAAAGGGAAATTGACGTATCATCTAAGGATTCACACTAAGGCGCCTCACGCATGCTCCCACTGTGAGAAGACTTTCATCGATAAAAGTAAATTTGTGGATCACATTAGGAGTCACACAGGTGAGAGGCCTTTTTCCTGCCCTCAGTGTGATAAACGTTTCATTAATAAAACAAAACTTAATGTTCACATGAAGACGCACAGTACTGAAAATCCATACATTTGCCCTCAATGTGGAAAGACTTACGCATGTAAAGAATATCTTCATAATCATATAATAACTCACATGCAGACAAAACCTTTCTCATGCCCTCAGTGTGATAAGAGTTTTTGGTATAAGAGTACCTTAAATGCTCATGTGAGACGGCACACTAGTGACGGGCCGTACACCTGCTCTCATTGTGGAAAGAGTTTCTTCGGTAAAGCAAATCTAGAAAATCACATACGAGTTCACACTAGAGAGAAACCTTTCACATGTCCTCAATGTAATAAGAGCTTTACACAACAAGGAGCTCTTAGGTATCACATACGAATTCATACAGGTGAGAGACCTTTCTCATGTCAACAGTGTGGTAAAAGTTTTAAACAACAAGGAATTCTTGGGTATCACATGCGAATTCATACAGGTGAGAAGCCTTTTTCATGCCATCTGTGTGATAAGAGTTACATACATGCAAAAAGTCTCAAATTACATTTGCAGGTTCACTCAAATGTAAGACCTTTTAGCTGTGATCAGTGCGATAAGAAGTATTTTACAGCATTTCTGCTTAAAGAGCACCTAAAGACTCATTCAGATGAGAGGCCGTATTTGTGTTCAGTTTGTGGGAAGAGTTTTCACTCACACAGAAAAGTTAAAGAGCACCAGAAAATACATGCAGGTGTGAGAAACCATGTGTGCTCTGTGTGTGATAAAACCTTTCTGAGAGCCCCAGAACTAAAGCGACACCAAAAGATCCATGAAGAAAATCTTAAAAGTGCTCAGATTGTGGAAAGAGTTTAATTGAGTTTGGAAGCTGATAAAACACAAGTGACTGTATATCTCACAGAGAAAAGTGCTGCCCACACAGAGTGAGCAAAGATCAACTTCAGTCTTTAGGTCCATGCAGATGGTTTAACCACTTCCACAGACCAGCCTCAGTGTCGGCACCAAAACTAGGAACGAACACTCAGCCAGTGCTCAGTATGGGCTCACGTTACCACCAAAAAGAGAGCTGAATGCACTACTTCACCAGTGACCAGAATTGCTCAGTGTTATATTATTAAACGCTGCGTGTTATGCTGTATTATACCACTGGGCTTTTGAATGCTTAATCTGATTGGTTGAGAAATGTTCCATTGGTGTTGATTATTTTTCTGTAAAATGTACAACTAATCTGTCAAATGTCTTAAAATAACCACCAGAGCAATGTTTGTGATAACTCGTATAAGCGGAATAGTTGACTCAGTTACTTTGAATTATTTGAAAATGATGCACACCTGCGGTGTTACTGCATTACCACCTTGGGGATGTTTTTTTCAAATAATTCAACGGCCCTTTGTCAATTATTCCTTAGTTATTTCATGTTATGATGTAACTGTAATAATGCACACTCAAGGTGGTAATGCAGACTTTATGCAAAGTGGAGTTGAGGTCTGGACTTTGATTGGGCCAGTTGGGAGAAGGACCTAAATCTCCTCATGATGGCTTCATTCTGGTTTATTGAGCATAATGATGACTTTGTAGATACAGGGGTGGCTATCATGGGGACATTTGGGTAATTTTCCTTACAGGACCCCTCGGGGTCCAGACCTCAACCCCACTAACTGTACACTTAGGCTGTTTCTCAATCAGAACCCTTAAGTCAGGGCAACTTTAGCACAGGAGCCAGCCCCGGTGGAAAAAGGGTGCAGAAAAACTGCTTGAATTGCTCCCAACAAATTAATTTCTGTGCATTGTCTAGAACATGTTATTTTAAATAATGGAGTGAATCTTTTGTATTGATTTTTAACTGTACCTTTAAATAAATCATGCAACATGTATAAGTGTGTTGTGTTTCTTTCCTTTTGAATTGATACCTAATCAACTTTATGCATGGTGTTTTTTTATGTTGAGAAAAGAAGGGCTTGTCTGCCCATGTCTGTCATTATATATATCATTATATATGTCTGTCATATATATAACATAGCAGACAATAGAAAGGAATTGACATTTCCTGTATGTTATCCTCATGTAAGTATTTAAATACTTAAAAATACATATACACTCACAAACAAATTTACTTTTGTGTTTATTTGTAAAGTATAGTTTTTTATTTGTACTGCCTTTCCCGAAATTAGATATTAAGAGGGACTTTTATTTTGCTTCGTGGAGCCTGTCGTGTGCTGACGTCATAAGGAGTGCGTTGCCGCGCGTCTGTACGCTGAGGAGCGATCGAGGTGTCTCTGTGAGGTAAATAAAAGGATATAAATAATGATAATTTTTTAACAAATGTACTCCCACAACTTAAATGTTATTAAAGCAACTTTAGATAATGTTAAAATATTGTAATACTTTATTGTGAAGTACTGAGAGTTTCTTGTACAACGGCAAACATTTGCAGTTAAGCTTGGTTTCTCAAACAAACATAAAGTTACAGTTAACGTTACAGTTTTATAACTCGACATCCATATATATCATAGTGAGATTTAGAAAGAATTTTTTAAATCAAAATTTAAACCTTAATTACTTAACTTACCATTCACGGCAGCGAAATTTGGATTTATGTGAAATTTACATCTTATTTAACTTGTACCGTTAAATTGCGTGTTCTGAAAAATCTAGCCACCCTGCTGAAAAAACAATAAAACCATTACAGAAAATTCTAATGGTTTTATTAAAAATACCAATAGTAACCATTAGCTTTTACCATTAAAACCACTACATTGTAGTGTGTTTTGGGCCACATTTCATTAGTACCAGTAAAATTCCCAATAAAACCAATATAATTTCTGTTATGGTGTCTCTTGGTTTTTATTAGCAGAGCAAGACCAGGATAAGATGGTAGCTGGTTTAAGGTGGCAGTAGCTGGTTACCAGCTCACCATCTTATGCTTTTTATTTAGTAGGGTAGGGCTGAAGGATATATAAAAATTGCCCTAAATATCACCAATGTGCGTATCACTGCACACATTGCAATAACTGAATAATTTAAATATTTTATAAAATCATTTGTGAAGTTTATGTCTTAAGTTGCAGAGAGAGAGTGTGTGATGCTTTATTTTCCTAGAAAGTATCGCATATCACTTACAGCATATCGCTTTTTCTTGAATATCGTGCAGCCCTAACCTGATGTCAGAGTAACTCCTAAAATGAAATGTGTTTATGTATTTCTATATTACACACCGTCACAAGATCTTTAAAATGAAAAGTGTTTAAAAACCATGATGAACAACACAAGTGCTGAGAGTTTGTGTTGTAGATCACAGAGTTAACAGTGTCATGTTATTACATTGAAGATTCTGGCATTGTTTATCTTTATGTTTATTTGATTATAGTTCATCTATAAATACTGTGAAGAAGTCAAACAAGCAGCTGCTGTCACAACACGTTCAACTACTCTACTATTCTGATCCACTGTTGTAATGATGGAGTGTGTTAAAGAGGAGACTGATCCTGAATCATTAACAATAACACCTCAACATACTCAACAACAAAGAGGTTTGTGTCTAATCTTGATTCATCATTGATAACTACTAAAGATTTCAAAGCGTCAGGATTTGGTTATAAAATCATTATAACATTGTAGTGAGATTTGACTTAGATTAGGGCTGCAGGATACATCTTTGTGTAGTAAATGCTGCTTCATCTGAAAGCAGGTGATGGTGATTTACTACTAAACAAGGAACCGGCTTCACTGACGAGATGTGCAATGACTATTGCATGCGATATATTGTGCATCCCTAACTTAAAGGGTCATAAATTCTCTTCTTTCAGCTCCAGTCTGCCTCATTGTTTTGAGCAGTGCTATTTAAAAGGGTGTGGATGCTGTGAGATAGCCTGGCTCCGCCCTCCTATGTGCTTCCGCTTAATTTTCATTTCGCTTCAGTACTACGTCTGGGTCTGCTCTGTAGAGTTTCGTTTTCTCCTGCAAAAATCTGCAGGACCAATCAGCGAACAGATGGGGGTGGCTAAGAACGATGATGTTGAGGTCGTGCCGAATATACAGAAGTTAAAGCCGGAGCAAGAACCAGGTTTGCTAAGTTTGTTTGTCTGATTATTCTTACTTGTTGTTTCCGGCCGGTTTCGGTGCAAGATATACGTCACGACCAAACGTTAGCGATTGGTTATGGCAGATTCAGAGTGACTCTGGGCAGATCCAATAGTTTTAAACTTTAACAGAGGACCCTCCTTAACGGAAGTAACGCTTTGCAATGGAGCGTGGGCAGACTCTCTGTACAAATGAAATTAATGTACGAGAGTCTGGTTGTACCAGGCTAGCTGTGAGAAGGGCATTACACAAATCGTACATACAAACAACAGCAGCAATAATATTACGCAGCTGCCGAAAATAGTCCCCTTAGTAACTTTCAATACCAGAGGACTATTTTCGAGCACTGCGTAATATCATTGCTCCTCCTGCAGCAATGTTATGGCAACAAAGTCCTTGATTATTACACCAGAATGAGAGTATATTTCCTAGCAATCTGCCTAGAAAATCACAACTTTTAATTTTCCGCCGGTCTTGGTACACAATGTCACTATAGAATAGTGAAGTTTTAAAAAGAAAAATATAGAAACTCTTTGGTTATTTTTTAGGGTAATGCTAATGGTTTAATCAGATTCAATGGATTGTAGGGCTGTCAATTGTCCTCTATTATCCCATTCGAATTTCATTCATTATTTTTGTTTAATATTCGATTTATAATCGATTATTTAATGCTCAAATTTGACTTATTAATATTTACTATGTATCTTTCTACACACATTGAAAAAACGGGCTTATGCGTTGCCAATGCCACTATGAGCTCGTATAGTTGACTTGTTTTAAATTATGTCCACTAGAAGACATTGCAGGTGATAGCTTTCTTGCTAATGAATGATTAAGCTTAGACACAAAATTAACAAAGTTGTCAACTTTAATGAACAATTTCATTGTCAACGCAACAGTTCTCTTTGTTCTCGTATGAGGGCTGCGTAGATCGCATCATTAGTTATACAATACTTACACACAGCACACACATCCCCTGGCCTCCAATTTCACTATTCTTTTTTCATTAAAACACACCTTAGAGGAAGTGTGATCTTGAACAAGTATTTTGTCACTGGTCGAAAAGACAAACTTATCCAAACAAATTAGCATTAAAGACATTCCCAAAACGGTCGCCCATAGCGCTGAGAGCGGTTTTCTCCTGACACTGTGTCCTCTTCACCTTGGCTGCTCCGTTCTCGTCTTCCTCATAACCTTCCTCCGCAATCGCTATCAGCTCTGCTTTCCCTTTCTCACGTACCCCCTGCTGCTGGTTTCGTTTCAAATGAATTAGCTGATGGAAACGCGGGTCGAGGTAGCTAGCGGTATTTAACAGCGCAAATGCGTTAGATAGTGAACACATAAAAAATATAATAATATAATAAATATAATAAATATTTAAATCCCATTCGAATAGCAGTTTAAACGTTCGATTAGTATTCATTTTTTTAATATTCGAATTATATTCGATTACTGAAATTCGTTTCAACAGCCCTAATGGATTGTGCTAAGCCCAGCCTAAGGCTATGTTTACACGTGGACGGCTATTTTCATAAACGGACATTTCAACCTCTCCGGTTTCAAAGATAATATCGTGCACACATGTCAGTTTTCAGAAAAGTGTTTATTTACACATACCCGTGCATATATGCCATCAAGAGAAGCTCAAGCCCACCTAAGCCAATCACCGGCAGCGCTGGTGGTGACGCGAACTGGTTCTTCATGTTGGAGGGAGGAGTTGTTGCAGTAGGTGATCGATGACGTCAAAGTACCGCGAGAGCGAGTTGAGGAATCACACGTAGAGGTCTAATTTCGAATCGCTCTCGCGGTACTTTGACATCATCCGTCGGTCGGTTCTTGCAGCGCCGCATAAAGTCAAACACGCGTAAAATTGCTGACCTCCAAGCACTCGTCTCTGCTCCTCGACATAATGGAGCAGCTGTATTTGCAAATACAAACACACGAAACGAGTTTGCACGAACATAAATGTGAACTTAGAAGCGTTCAGAGTAGCAGTCAGACGTAGGTGCGAGCTCTGGCGCATACTCTGTGACGTTGCCTGCTTAAACATCCGTTTGTCTTAGTTTACATGCAACCGTGCAACCAAAGATTTTCAAGATCTCCACTTTAGCCGGAGTTTTTAGAAACAATCGGTTTCAGAGGCAAGTTCTCCGTTTGCGTTTAAACGAGGCGCACAAACGAAGGTAAATCTCTCAGTTTTTAAAAATAACCATGTACATGTAAACAGGGCCTAAAAGTGGTAACAGAAGACCCGGAGATCAGCTGAATAGATTCCAAAATGGTTAAAATCAAATGTTTAACTCTAGGGGAGCTGGAAAATAAGTATGTTTTCAAAAAAAGTGGAGTGTCCCTTTAAATTCATATTACAAACAGCAAGATTTTAATTTTTGGACTCAGATAAAATTACCAAAATTATGTAACATTAATAAAAGTAATTTTAACAAGTAAGGGCCGAAAAAGACTGAATGCGCAAGGAACCTTCGCCATGCCGATTGGTTTCCACCATTGGGCAAACGGGTGGTTATTAAATTGGAATTAGATTTTTATCATTTGAATTTTTTTAAATGTTACTTTGTTTATTTCAGACTTGTTGGAAGTGAAAGAAGAAGGTCAAGAACACAATGGAATGAAGGATGAACATAAGGACCACAATTTTATGACTGACAGCTGCTCAGAAACTGATGAGAATTCCTCCCAAGAAAGAGTTGAAGACAACAATGTTTTTGAATGCCATCTTTGTGGTAAGACTTTCTCAAAAAAAGGGAAACTAACGCGTCACCTAAGGATTCACACTAAGGCGCCTCACGCATGCTCCCACTGTGAGAAGACTTTCATCAATAAAAGTACATTTGTGGATCACATTAGGAGTCACACAGGTGAGAGGCCTTTTTCCTGCCCTCAGTGTGATAAACGTTTCATTAATAAATCAAGACTTAATGCTCACATAAAGACTCACAGTACTGAAAATCCGTACATTTGCCCTCAATGTGGAAAGACTTACGCATGTAAAGAATATCTTCATAATCATATAATTTCTCACATTAAGACAAAACCTTTCTCATGCCATCAGTGTGGAAAGAGTTTTTCATATAAGAGAAACTTAAATACTCATGTGAGACGGCACATTAGTGACGGGCCGTACACCTGCTCTCATTGTGGAAAGAGTTTCTTCGGTAAAGCAAATCTAGAAAATCACATACGAATTCACACTGGAGAGAAACCTTACACATGCCCTCAGTGTGATAAGAGCTTTAAACAACAAGGAGCTCTTAGGGATCACATACGAATTCATACAGGTGAGAGACCTTACTCTTGCCATCTGTGTGATAAGAGTTTTAAACATCAAAGTGTTCTTGGGTATCACATGCGAATTCATACAGGTGAGAGGCCTTTCTCATGTCATCTGTGTGATAAGAGTTACATACATGCATATAGTCTCAAACAACATCTGCAGATTCACTCAAATGAAAGACCTTTTAGCTGCGATCAGTGCGATAAGAAGTATTTTATAGCATTTCTGTTTAAAGAGCACCTAAAGACTCATTCAGATGAGAGGCCGTATTTGTGTTCAGTTTGTGGAAAGGGTTTTCAATCACACAGAAAAGTTAAGGAGCACCAGAAAACGCATACAGGTGTGAAAAAACATGTGTGCTCTGTGTGTGATAAAGCCTTTCTGAGAGGCACAGACCTAAAGCGACACCAAGAGATCCACGAAAAAAATCCTAAAGTGCTCAGATTGTGGAAAGAGGTTTTTTTTAGTTTGGGAAGCTGATAAAACACACATGACTCTCAGAGAAAAGTGCTGTCCACAAAGAGTGAGCAAAGATGAACTTTAGGCCCATGCAGATGGTTACCCCTCTTCCACTGAGGCTGGTTCTGTGTCGACACCAAAACTAGAACGAACACCCGGCCAGTGCTCAGTATGGGCTCACGTTACCACCAAAAATAGAGCTGAATGCACTACTTCACCAGTGACCAGAATTGCTCAGGGTTATATTATTAAACTGCTGCGTGTTTTGCTGTATTATATCATGGGGCTGTTGAATTCTTAATCTGATTGGTTAAGAAGTGTTCCATGGGTGTTGATTATTTTTCTGTAAAATGCACATCTAATCTGTCAAATGTCTTAAAATAACCAACAGAGCAATGTTTGTGATAACTGGTATAAGCTGAATAGTTGACTCCGTTGTGTTGAATTATTTGAAAATAATGCACACCTGCTGCGGTGTAATTCTGTTTTGTGTCGTGCTACATTAGCACCTTGGGTGTGGTTTATTTTTTAATAGTTCCTTAGTTATTTCATGTTATGATGTTACTGTAATAATGCACACTCAAGGTGGTAATGCAGACATGATGCAAAGTGGAGTTGAGGTCTGGACTTTGATTGGGCCAGTTGGGAAAGGGACCTAAATCTCCTTATGATGGCTCTATTCTGGTTTATTGAGCATAATGATGACTTTGTAGATAAAGTGGTGGCCATCATAGGGACATTTGGGTCATTTTTCTTGCTGGACCACTCAAAGTCCAGACCTCAACCCCATCAATCAAATTTTGAGCCAGATGGAAAATAAACTGGACTTGTAGATTCAAAGAAAAGTCTTTGGCTGAGTTGAAGAAGGCATTTGATTACATTACTAATGAAGTTCTGAGGAAATGACCAATCGTAACAGTGATTTTTTTTGCGTTACCGACGCTATTTTGTCTGACATTCAAACCACATAATAGCGATAAACTGACTGTACACTAAGGCTGTTTCTTGTTCAGTAGTCAGGGCAGCTTCAGCACAGGAGCCAGCCCCGGTGGAAAAACTGCTTGCATTTCTCCCAACAAATTAATTTCTGTGCGTTTTCTAGAGCATGTTATTTTAATAGAGTGAATCTTTTGTAGTGATTTTTAACTGTACCTTTAAATAAATCATGCAACATGTAGTATAAGCGTGTTGTGTTTCTTTCCTTTTGAATTGACACCTAATCATTAGTGAACTTCATGAATGATGTTTTTTTTTATGTTGAGAAAAGAAGGGCTTGTCTGCCCATGTCTGTCATTATATATATGATTATATATGTCTGTCATATATATAACATAGCAGACAATAGAAAGGAATTGACATTTTCTGTATGTTGTCCTCATGTAAGTATTTAAAATACTTAAAAATACATATACACTTATGAACAAATTCACATTTGTGTTTATTGGTAAAGCATAGTTTATTATTTGTCCTGCTTTTCACGATATTAGATATTAAAAGGGACTTTTATTTATTTCGCTTCTTGGAGCCCGTCGTCTGGTGACGTCATAAGGAGTGCGCTGCCGCCGCCGCGCGTCTGTTGGTTGAGGAGCGATTGAGGTGTCTCTGTGAGGTAAATTAAAGGATATAAAGTATGATTAATTTTTAACAAATGTGCTCCCACAACTTAAATGTTACTGAAGCAACTTTAGATAACGTTAAAATATTGTAATATTTTATTGTGCAGTACGGCAAACATTTGTCAGTTAAGCTTATTTTCTCAAACAAACATACAGTTAACGTTACAGTTTTATAACTCGACATACATATTTATCATAGTGATATTAAGAGATTTTTTTTATCAAAATTTAAACCTTAATTACTTATTTTACCATTCACCGCAGCGAAATTTGCATTTATGTGAAATTTTTGCTGAAAAAACAATAAAACCATTACAGAAAATTCTAGTGGTTTCTATTAAAAATACCAATAGGAACCATTAGCTTTTACCATTAAAACCAATACACTGTAGTGTGTTTTGGTCCATATTCCATTAGAACCAGTAAAATTCCCAACAAAACCAATAGAATTTTTGTGATGGTTTTTACTGTTTTTTTAGCAGAGCAAGACCAGGATAAGATGGTAGCTGGTTTAGGTGGTTTAAGGTGGCAGTAGCTGGTTACCAGCTCACCATCTTATGCTTTTTATTTAGTAGGGTAGGGCTGCAAGAGCAAGATATATAAAAATTACCCTAAATATCACCAATGTGCGTATCGCTGCACACATTGCAATAACTGAATAATTTAAATATTTTATAAAATTATGTGTGACGTTTATGTCTTAAAGCGTAACTAAACCATAGACAGTAAAATAAATGGACACAGCGACCCCCTTGGATTCAACGGAGACAAGTGAAGCCAATAGCCGTTTCTCAATACCAAGTACACCAAACTAGGACTTGTGTCCTTCGTAGTTCGAACTTGCAAGTTCAGACTCGGAAGAACAAACTCCTGACGCGAAATGCATTCTGGGAAACTTCGCTGTCATATGTCCACACAAGTCTCCGGCTGCGTCCGAAACCGCATACTGTATAGTAGGTACTGAATTAGATGAAGTACCTACTTACTTGGCGTTAAAACAGTAGGTACTGTATAGTATGAATCCTGGTAGTATGAATGAGATTCGGACGTACTACATCCGCCATGTTGCTACATCACGTGACATACGTCGTCATCACGTCATGTCATTTCAGCGCGAAAACAACCGCATGCCTTGTCTTCTTCGTTGGATAACTCCTCTCCCGGGGCATCATGGGATAGTGAAGCGTCCATCGTGTGCACACTGCAAAATCTAGCCGGAAGTAGTAGGTCATCCGGGTACTTTTCGCATACTATTTTTCGAATACTATGTATTCGGACATACTACTCGCCTCGCCTACTGCTTTTCGCCTACTATATAGTAAGTAGTAGGCTGTTTCGGACGCAGCCTCCTTCTTCTTCTTCTTCTTCTTCTTCTTCCTTTTAATGGCGAGTAGCACCAACTTTAAGGTGCATTATCGCCACCTACTGTATTGGAATATGGACCAGAGTTTCAGCCTTACATTATGTTAATAAAAAAAAAAAAAAAAACACTAAATTCTCCCAATCAGCCCTGTTGTTTTAAGATAAAGAAATAAACTTTCTAAACCATTATGTTTTATATTTTTAAGATTTAACTCCACCACTCCGATCTTCCTAAGTTCATTCCTCATTATTTCTCGTTCATTATTATATTTTTGACATGCACAAATAACATGTTCAACTGTTTCATCTAGTCCACAATGATCACATTTTCCTGTTGGATCACACAAGTCTCCTCTGATGCATCCTCGATAAAATAGGCGGATCAAGAACACATCCGGGGATTTTATGTGAACTTGGGCTTGATGCGAACTTTGAATTGGAACAGTGCTTGGGCCCCGACTGATGACGTTTCACAAGTCCACAAGAACGCAAGTACAGACAAGAACGCATATTGAGAAACGGCTAATTAGAAGCTCACACTTCCGGGGGGGTCGAGCGTACTGCGCAGACTCAAACTGAGCTTGTCTGACAATTGTAAGTCTTCTAATAGCTATGCCGAGAGAAATCTGAATCACCCACCGAATCTTGCAGAAACGGCGAGCGTGAACAGGAGTACATTCTGTATTAAGTATATTTAGTATTCTGATTAATTACTTTGTCATTTTGCATAGTATTTATTTATTGTAAAGTTTAACGCCAGTACGCCATATTCTACATGCGCTTCTCCTCCTGTCCATACGGTAATTTCTCTACTGTGCGACAGAGAGTCGCGTGGTTATGACCCAATCGTTAGCATAGTTTTACTAAAACTGCTTCTACTGGACCATAACGTAAGATACAAGGTAATGGAGCCTTTTATACATTTTCGTGTTTCTTTAGAAATAATTGATGCACAAATTGAGTCTTTAAACGCCTCAGATGTAAAGTTATTCTCTGTCAAAGTGACGCCAAAATGAATGGGAGTCAATGGAATTCTAAGAGCAGGTGGGGTCCGCTAGCTAATGGCGGTGCCCAGGGCTGCTTCAATAAAATATGAAACCCTGCCCCCCTGAACTAAACCCCTGGTCAGAGCGTGACTTCACCCACTGGCAATATTTGAAAAATGCAAGAAAAGTGGGCAGATCCCAACGGAGATGGAGGGGATGAACAAGTGTGTGGTGAGATCGTAACAAGGGCGTGGTGAGCTTGAATCTGCTTACGTCACAAGTTATTTTTTGGACCCAACATCCAATAGGGAAATTCAACTGCAGTAGCCACCGTTCAACCTCAAGAGGGCAGCACTCAGACGTTTTTACACCATATATTGTAGTATTGAAACACTTTATATCCAAATGTCAAAAAACTTACTAAAATCAATGAACAGCACTAATAAAGCCCCATTATTACAGATCATTAACTAAAAAAGTTGGTTTAGGGTTCAGTTACGCTTTAAGTTGCAGAGAGAGAGAGTGTGTGACGCTTTATTTTCCCAGAAAGTATCGCACATCACTTACCGCATATCGGTTTTTCCTTGAATATCATGCAGCCCTAACCTGATGTCAGAGCAACTCCTAAAATGAAATGTTTTTATGTATTTCTAAATTAAAGACTGTCACAAGATCTTTAAAATGAACAGTGTTAAAAACAATGATGAACAACACAAGTGCTGAGAGTTTGTGTTGTAGACCACAGAGTAAACATCATGTTATTCTGTCATTGTTTACTCTTTATGTTTATTTGATCATAGTTCATCTATAAATACTGTGAAGAAGTCAAACAAGCAGCTGCTGTCACAACACATTCAACTACTCTACTATTCTGATCCACTGTTGTAATGATGGAGTGTGTTAAAGAGGAGACTGATCCTGAATCATTCACAATAACACCTCAACATACTCAACAACAAAGAGGTTTGTGTCTGATCTTCATTTATCATTAATAACTGGCAAAGTTTGTACAGTGTCGGGCTCTGCATGGTTAAAAATCATTAGAATATTATAGTGAGATTTGACTTAAAGGGGCTGTGAATTTGTCGATTTTATTGTTTTATGCTGATGTCTACTTATGATATTCGCATGGTTTTTACATTCAAAAACATCAAAAGCAATAATTTTTTCGCTATCTTGTAACATGGATTAGTGGCTCTCTGGAGAAAAGCTTCTTTGGAAGGGGCGGCCGCATTGAAAACTTGGAAGTAAACGCCCACTGCTATGATTGGACAGCTTAATTCTTTGTCATTACATGTGGGTAAATGTTTTAAAAGCGTTAATGTGTAAAAAATAGCCGGCGAACACATATATGTTTGAGCCACAAAAGATTCTGGGTGCTAAAGATGATACACATAAATGACAATACGTATAGTAAAGTAGAAACAAAACTTTAAACTCGACGTGACTAAATTACCCTAAACAACACAGTAAGCGCGCATCAGAATCTAAACTGCGGCTGATAAATCATTATCAATAACTTTGTATATTTCTGTTGTGCTTGTGGGGTTGCTCTTATATACTCAAAACGTTAAATACCACAGTTATATTATAAAAAAGCTTTGTTGAATGTTTGACCTTTCAAACGCAAATTGCCTAAATTACCGTATACAACACAGTAAGCGGGCATCAGACTCTAAATTGCGTCTGGTAAGTCCTTCTTTAACACTAAGTTTGTATATTTCTATTGTTATATTACAGTCGTATTGTTAAGTGTTGTACCTTTATTAATCGTTTAATGTTTTAAGTAAATTAAAACAGTCAAACATACGTGTTTAGACACGGATGTTACAACAGGACATATCAAGCGATCTCTTCTAACAAAGCAATAGTGAAACGCAGTAACTTAAATAAACTTACTGTGTTTACTGCTGTGTCATTTTTGTCAGATCCATTATTAGTGGTGCTTTTAATCACAGTCTCTCTGCAAATCCAGCATCGACTTATTTACAAATTAATCTGCGGTACACAAAGTAAACAAACACTCCCCACGCAAGCTGGAACTTCTTCAAAAACAAACTTTATCCACGCATTCCTAATGTTATGTTTTGAGCCTCCGTTATCCACTGTCTGTGTTCTTCCCATAGACGGTTCTTCCACAACCGAAAACTGCGTTTCCATGGTTACTCTATCATAATAGATCACTGCGTCAAAATAAAAGTCTCTCAGAAAAAATTTATTTGAAAGTCATTTTGGTTACATTTGGCAATCTTTAAAGACATGTTTACTGATTGTTGAGACACATGTGTTTCAAGCGAAGCTGTGGGCAGGGCTACAAAAGCGGTCGTTGTATTTGGCTTTGGGGAGGTGCTCGGACATTTTCAGTTCTGAAACTTGCAGGATGTTCATTTAAGTATGATGACCTCTTATATAACAAACTATCACTTTAAAATTGAGTATTTGGTTCACCGCTCCTTTAAAGGGTCATGAAACCCCTTCTTTCAGTTCCAGTCTAACTCGTTGTTTTGAACAATGTGATTTATATTGGTATGGATGATGTGAAAAGAGCATTACACAAATCATACATTTTAGACAACAGCAGCATTACAGAAAGTACTTAATATAATAAATTAAATCAAATCTAAAGTTAAGTAAAACGGTTACAGTGGAACATGACAGTTTTGATTTGTCTAATTATTTTGCCAATTTTCTCCCCATTGCACAAGTTACATTTTCAGAATGTCCCTTTTACTATATTTATTTTACATTTATTTAACAAAGACATTTTTTAACATTCCAGCAGTCATTATAGGAACTGGTCACTTCTTCGGTCAGATAGCTATAGATAGACTTGTTAAAACTCTTCCATTTCGACCACACAAATGAGTCTTGGCTAAACGAATATTAATCCGACCTTCTTTTCCTGCTCAAAATGCAAATAACCTATTCATTACTATAATACCTTAAAAACTTGCAACAATGCATATGTATATCTGTATGTTGAGCAGCGGACGCGCGCCTGCCTGCACGATCAGAGGGAGAGAGAGCCAAGAAAGACAGGAGATGACAGAGCACTCAACAAAGCAGTCTAACAAAAAGCTTATTGTTAATAAATGTTTTATTTCTTGTTTAATAAAAGTCTGTTTGTCATCGTAGAACTTTTATTACATTATTACATTAAGCTGGAGAGACACTTTATGGTTTTTGTACTGAATATGAATATAATTTGATCATAAACTGTGCCCAGTCCAGGACTCTGAATAGGTAGCACTGGTAGCTCTTATCACAAATAATAAAATTACTGTCACTGCATTATTATTAATGCAAAATGTTTTAAAATATGAAAACTACATTCTTAAAGCTTTCCAATGATTCATAGTTTGTCAACATTTTTGAGGATTTATAATAGGATATAGTGTTATGAAAAGGGCTTGACATTAACTTTTTTGCTCACCAGCCAAAGTGGCTAGTTGTTTTCCAAAGTTACTAACCACTCAGCATTTTAGCATTATAGTTGTGCGTAGGTCCTACGGCATAGGTTCCCCGTCGTTTTTCATTTACACACTTGAGTCGTCGTCCGCGTCGTTGTGCAACCACACGTGCAGACCGCAGTATTCACGCGTGTAACCACAGTAGTAACGCGACTGTGAAAGAAGAAGAAGCTTGGCAAGTTAACCCACAAACAAAAAAGAAACAGCAACTTGTGTATGATTTGAGAAGACCAGCAATGATGGAAGTAAATAAACAGCGACCTTTGTTGCAGTTTGTGTTAAATCACTCCTCAACTTGGCTCATTTTTTTTTTTAAACACCACTTCTGCAGTTTGGCAGTATTTCGGGTTTGGACCGAACGAGAAGGGAGAGGCGGTAAATACGAACGAGGCAATATGCAAATTGTGCAAAAAAAAGTGACCACGAATGGGTCTATTTGCACTTTTTTTATAAGCTGCTCTTTGTTATTAAAAGTTGTTCGGGCGGTGTGATTTAATTTAATTGATTTGTGTGCGCGTCTTTCCATGAAAACTCTTCTGCATGTTTATGTTAATTTAATTCTTTTTGCACTTTTTATTAACTGCTATTTGTTGCATGTTATTTTGTCATTGTTTCAGTGTAAAAGGCTCGTTATAGTCGTGCGTAGGTCCTACGGCTTAGCCGTGACGGCGTAGGTTCCGTGTCGGTTTTCATTTATACTTTTGCGTCGTCCTCCGCGTCGACGTGCAAACACACGCGCAAACCGCTGGTAGGCAGTATCCACGGGTGTAACCACAGTAGCAGCACGACCGTCAGAGAAGAAGATGCTTGGCAAGTTAACCCACAAGCGAAGAAGAAACGGCAACTTGTTGTGTATGATTTGAGAAGACCGCAATGATGGAAGTAAATAAACAGCGACTTTTGTTGCAGTTTGAGTTAAATCACTCCTCAACTTGACCATTTTTTTCATCGTTGCAAACGGAAATACCTATGATGCAGTTTTTTTTACCTGACAGGAGGGGTTGTGGTGTACCAATCACAGCGCTTGCGGTCCGCGTAGAACTGACGCGCTGTTAAATTTTTTGCGAGGTGCACATTAGGCTACGCAGAGCTACGCACAGGTTATGGATAGGCTACACCATAGCTACGGGTAAGAACTTACGCACGACTATAAATCGCCCGGCATTATTACTATAAATTTTTTCCGGCATTATTTACAGACAGAGTGCTGGAAGCAGAAAGCGATTGCAGGTCATGTGACTAAAAAAAACCAACCTTTCCATGACAACATCGAAATCTCGGCCTAACATCTGATCATAGCTGAACAAAACAGGTTTTTATTTCTCATCTCTATGGGGTGGTTTAACGGACAGGGAATAGACTAGTCCTAGACTAAAATGTAAAGAACTGTCAAACTAGGGACATCCCGATCCAATCACATGACCCCATCCATCCGTTTGGCCCAACGACGGAATCCGATGATTATAGCGTGTTCTGTCTTTTCCGGCGCTTGCAGATGACGTTTTGGCATTTATGCGATTTTGTATTATTATCTGACTCCAAGATAAAGTTAATATAAATCAGATTGATAATTTCTTTTAACAGTTGCAGAATTTGGGTGGATGTTTGGTTATTCTGGTTTAGCCCTACTTGTTATTGCATCCGTTCATTCGGCCACTCATGTTGCTTTGGACTCACGCACCAGCCGTTTATTAATATTTAATAATCATGCGGGCCCACGATCACAACCGAATCAGGCTTGGTCGCTGCTAGAGGTTAGACCATATGTTCAGAGGTGCAACTTAATTTGCAATATTTATTTCTATCCAGAGGTTCACGACCACTATCATCAAACAAACTAACCGTCTTCTCCAATGATAGCTTTGTATAATTATGCCATAATTTAATATGCAACTAAGATAGATTAATATTGAAATAACCAGAGGCTGAGGCTCATCTGATTTAGAGTGGTCAGACAACATTTACTTGTTACTCTAAACAGGAAATTAGCCTCCACGCATCTAATTTAACTTAAACTAACGGCAAGTGCTAGTCGGATCTCCAAAATCCTCCGCTGATGTACTACTATGCCATCTAGTCTGGGATTTTGGTTTGTTATACTAGCTTGATTTCAGACATTGCGGTAACAAGGGTACATCGTAATTTACTAATCATGTCAAAAACTTTCGTAGCCACAGAATAAATCCAAACATAACAATTTATTAACCAGGTAAGAAGGTCATAATTCAAAGTCAATTTACATTCCAATTCAAATACGAAGAAACAAATGGAATCAAATGAGAATAATGCATACCTGGCAAATTATGAAATCTGGTTACAGATTTCTCAAAGTAAAATGAAAATACATGATGCTATATCAAAGATACAGCATCATTGGGGTGCATTTCTAGATATAGAAAGTCCCGCTGAACCATTTTACATCATTCCCTTAAATATCCAGAGAGACAAAGCATATATGAATTTGGTACTGATTGGTTATTTGTAAAACTCAGGGGTGTTGCCTAATATACATACAGTGGGTGATTTGTCAACATGTCTAAGGTAGGAGTTGTCATCCCCACAAAACAAATCACAACTTACCCCTGTACATATATACTATATATATTCTCATTATTTTTTAACACATCAATAGTTATGCGCTGGTACAGAGTTAGACTCTTTTGACTCCACACAGAAACAGCAACGCGTGGGGCATGACATAAGGAACATCCTGGTTCTGTTTTTTCGCTCTTCTTTATTCTTTTTTTATGTATTATAGAAGTATCGGATCGGGACTCGGTATCGGCAGAAACTCAAAATCAAATGACTCGGACTCGAGGGCAAAAAAAAACTGATCGGGACATTCCTAGTCCAAACTAATAAAATCTCTTTTTAACATATCTTAAAATACGTCAGTGCCCTGTGTTTTGCCTCAAAATGGACAGAAGTAATGTTTTTTAGTAAGGCATGTTTGTTAAAACTAGTTATATTTCCTAATTAACCTAAGCTCTAGTACTAGTTTAAGATAATTCCTGTCCGGGAAACCACCCCTATATTTATTTGTAGTAGTAAAATGCTAGAAATCAATATCCTTTGCTGATATTTGGAGAGTTCAGTTTATAGCACCCTCACCTGTTTGTACTATTTGTTAAATATATATATATATATATATATATATATATATATATATATATATATATATATATATATATATATATATATATATATATATATATATATATTTTTTTTTTTTTAGTTCAATAAATGTTACTTTTTTAAATTGAGACTTCTAACATTTGGCATCATCATTGTGTCATTTGATGTAAATTGAGTGAGCAAAAGCAGTATCGGCTCAAGAAAATCGTCAGCCAGTATCAGTCATCGGCTAAGGCAGATGAAACAAAAATCGGTATCTGCACTGAAAAATCCATATCGGTCGACCCCTACTGTATACCCAGGTAAAACAGGGAGGAGGTTTGCCCATATAACGCAGTTTTTTTTAACCTGACGGGAGGGGTTCAGGTGGACCAGTCACAGCGCTTGCGGTTCGCGTAGAACTCACTGTTAAAAATTTTGCGAGGTGCACATCAGGCTATGGATACCTACCGCGTAGAACTTACGCACGACTTTAAATTGTGCTTAAGATCTGCGTATGGGGTTCAATGTTGTTCTTGCTACGTCGCCCCTCTGCGGTTATAGGTTGCTGCTATAATCACTTTGATTCGCATTACAATTTACAAACAGCAATAAAATTACAAAAGCTACATAACATTAAAAGTAATTTTAACCAGTAAGCGCACAGAAAAGGAGTGAATGCGCAAGGACCCTTAACATTTCCGATTAATTTTTATCCATTGGAGCAATGGGTGGTTCCCTTACAATGGCAGAATTAGATTTTTTTATATTAAAGTTAGTGCTGGGCGATAATTCGATAATGATAATTTACCGGTATAAACTTTTTCGATACAACGGTAAGGACAGTTCGATAATGTTTATGCACTGTGCGTAATGAAGGAGTGGAAGATGAGGTAAGTTATTCATTTATTAGTAGAGCCCTATGATTTTCGCGATGCGGATAACGCGGATGGAATCACGGAATCCAAATCCGCGGAAACAGATTCATGTGTGTAATGTTGGACGAGTAAACATGGTTCGTCAAACACAGCAGACAGTATACTGTACTTTCTTTCAGCGTCCACACAGCTTTAAAAGTATATTTACAGGACATTCACAAATTCAGGAAACTGAGGAAAAACAGCAGATCCACCACTGCAGTGAATATACCGCTCTTGACATCCATTTATCAGCGTGTATGGACCATTTCAAAAGATGTAAACAACACTGGTCCAGAAGCACTTCCTGTTTCCGTTTTTTAACACTAGATAAACATTGGGATAAAATAAACCAACAGAACATATAAACCTGAATTAACTGAAGTTAAACAAACATCTTAAAGGTAATGATATATGTGAAATAAAAAAATACTGTCACAAACTGTAACGGGAGGTTTTTCTGGACCAGTGTTGTTTGCATCATTTGAAATGGTCTATAGCTCGTATATGTATAACACACGTGTGATCACTGAACTAAGTTTTCTTTCTTGTTTAAGTGAACATAAATAGCTGGATGTTACTCAGTATATTGAAACTTAAAGCAGTCTATCTTGGGTCTTAAAGTGACAGTAGATGTGTTGATTTCATAACAAATATATTTACATTTAATACAGATGCCTCAACATTCTATTAGTATTTATATTTGTCATGTTCTGAATAAAAATGAGTTTAAAACCATTATTAACTGTCTGGTTTTTACAATTTTCATTCAGGAGCAAAAATCTTTAAATTTGACTGGAATAAAGATTTGTTATTTATCATGATAATTATCGATATCGACCGATATGGAAAACATTTTCTCAATAATTTTTTTGTCATATCGCTCATCCCTAATTAAAGTCAAATGAAAAAGCAAATTCAAATTTTTTAACGTTACTATATTTATTTCAGACTCTGTGGAAGTGAAAGAGGAAGATCAAGAACACAATGAAATAAGGGATGAAGATCAGGACCACAATTTTATGACTGACAGCTTCTCAGAAACGGATGAGAATTCCTCTCAAGAAAGAGTTGAAGCCAAAGATTTTTTTGAATGCCATCTTGGTGGTAAGACTTACTCAAAAAATGAGCAACTAACACATCACCTAAGGATTCACACTGAGGCGCCTCACGCATGCTCCCACTGTGAGAAGACTTTCATCAATAAAAGTACATTTGAGAATCACATGATGATTCACACAGGTGAGAGGCCTTTTGCCTGCCCTCAGTGTGATAAATGTTTTATTAATAAAGGAAAACTTAATTATCACATAAAGACTCACAGTACTGAAATGCTGTACATTTGCCCTCAATGTGGAAAGTCTTTCACATGTAAAGAATATCTTCATAATCATATAATAACTCACATTCAGACAAAACATGTATCATGCCCTCAGTGTGGAAAGAGTTTTTCACATAAGAGTAACTTAAATGCTCATGTGAAACGGCACACTAGTGATGGCCCGTACCCCTGCTCTCATTGTGGAAAGGGTTTCTTTTGTAAAGCAAGTCTAGAAAATCACATACGAATTCACACTGGAGAGAAACCTTTCACATGCCCTCAGTGTGATAAGAGTTTTAAACAACAAGGAGCTCTTAGGGCTCACATACGAGTTCATACAGGTGAGAGACCTTACTCATGTCAACAGTGTGGTAAAAGTTTTAAACAAAAGGGAGCCCTTCAGTATCACATGGGAATTCATACAGGTGAGAGGCCTTTCTCATGCCATCTGTGTGATAAGAGTTACATAAATACAAACAGTCTCAAACAACATTTGCAGGTTCACTCAAATGAAAGACCTTTTAGCTGCGATCAGTGTGATAAGAAGTTTGTTTTGGCATCTTTGTTTAAAGCGCACCTGCAGACTCATTCAGTTGAGAGGCTGTATCTGTGTTCTGTTTGTGGGAAGAGTATTAAATCACACAGAAAATTTAAAGTGCACCAGAAAATACATACAGGTGTGAGAAAACATGTGTGCTCTGTCTGTAATAAAGCCTTTCTGAAACCCTCAGACCTAAAGCGACACCAAAAGATCCATGAAAAAAATCCTAAAAGTGCTCAGATTGTGGAAAGAGTATTTTTGAGTTTGGTCCAGACCTCCACCCCATCAATTTAATTTTTGGCCAGTTGGAAAATAAACTGGACTTGTAGATTCAAAGGAAAGCCTTTGGCTTGAGTTGAAGATGGCATGGGATAACATTACTGATGAAGTGTTCATTTCCTCACAAATCATAACACCAATATTTTGCATCACAGACGCTATTTGCCATTTTGTCTGACATTCAAATTAATGATTTAGAAATAAATCGACTGTGTCTCAATTATAACTCTTGTTCAGGAGCCAGCCTGGTGGAAAGGGCTGCAGATAAACCTCACGACTGAATTACTCCCAACAAATTAATTTCTGTGTGTAATCTAGAGCATGTTATTTTAATGGAGTTAATTTTTTGTATTGATTTTTAGCTGTATTTTTAAATAAATCATGCAACATGTATAAGATTGTTGTGTTTCTTTCCTTTTGAATTGACACCTAATCATTGGTTACCTTCATGAATGATGTTTTTTCAAGTTGGGAAGATAAGGGCTTATGTTCCCATGTCATTTTTAATATACAGTCCTCGTCAAAAGTATTGGCACCCTTAGTAATATGAGCTAATAAGGCTGTGGATTCATTCAAGTAACACAATTGAAAATTGGGAAAAATGTTATGAGAGAATTGTTTTTGGTGCACATTAGCTACAAGTATTGGCCCTCTTTTATTAAATAGTTTTTGTTACCTACAAATTAAATGAGATCAGGGAACAAACAGATCCTCTCAGATTTCAATCAGAAAAAGACTGAGTTTGATTTTTTTTTATCCAGTTGTTATAGAATCCATGATGTCTAGTATTGTTATAAGATGTCCAGGAGCTTTGGTAGAAAAACAGACTCACAACATTAAAGATCAAAAAGTATATTTAACCATGGACATTGGTACTACCTAATTCCAGTGTACACCAAACTCATCTTGTGTGTTTGTTTGTCTAAAAGCATTTATTTTGCGTTTCATCTGACCGTCCCATTTTAAGTTTTAGTGTCGACAACTAAATATACTGGAGTTTGTTTCTCTCCACTCCTGTCCAGTTGGTGGCGGTAATACACCATAAGTTGGCATGTCAACCGCCATTAAACACTACAAGAAGAAGAACAACATCAATCTTGGAAATTAAAAGGGACTTTTATTTTGCTTCTCAGAGCCTAACGTGTGGTGACGTCATAAGGAGTGCGCTGCTGCTCGGTTTTCGGCTAAAAGAAGATTGAGGTGTTGTGTGAGGTAAATAACACTACAAAATATAGAATTTTTTAACATGTATTCCAAAAACTTAAATGTTACCGAACCATTTTTTTGATAATATTAGAATATTGTAATACTTTATTGTGAAGTACTGAGAGTATTGTACAACGGCAAACATTTATCAGTTAACTTTACACTTGTTCTCTAAAACAAATGAAGACCCTGCTGAAAAAAAAATAAAACCATTACAGAAAATTCTAATGGTTTCCATTAAAATACCAATAGGAACCATTAGCGTTTACCATTAAAACCACTATACTGTAGTGTGTTTTGGGCCATATTCCATTAGAACCAATAAAATTCCCAATAAAACCATTAGAATTTTCTGTAATGATTTTATTGTTTTTTTTTCAGCACTGGAGTTTGCTTCCAAAACGTTTCTCTCGTTTTTTTTATTGTGCATTCCAACTGATACCAACCAATCTGCAGTTGATTTGCTTTGATTTAAGCCTTCACGACAACAACAAAAAAATACAGTCTTATCTCGTTCAGAGTTTTATAAATCCACTACATCCATATATATCCATATAAGGATTTGGAGATCAAAATTTTAATCTTAAATGGATGGTTAACCCAAAATGTGTCATAATGTATTCACTCTCATGTTGTTACAAACCTGTATAAATGTTGTTGTTCTGATGAACGCAAAGGCAGATGTTTTGAGAAATGTTCATAACCAAACCGTTCATGGACCCCATTCACTTTCACAGTAGGAATAAACAATAGCCTACTATGGAAGTAAACGGGGTCCACAAACGTTTGGTTACTCAAAAAAATACCTTGATTTTTCAAAATATCTGCCTTTGTGTTCATTAGAACAACGAAATTTATAGAGGTTTGTAACAACATGAGAGTGGGTAAATTATGGCAGAATTTTCCATTCACTGCAGCTGTATGTGAATTTTACATCTTACTTACCTTTTAACATTAAAGGTATAACGAAATTACTGCAAATATCACCAATGTGCGTATCGCAGCACACATTGCAATAGTTTACAATATAACTACTACATAACTTTATAAAGTATTACAATTATTCAAAGTATTAAGTATAAGTATTAAGTACTAAGTATTAACAACATGTTTGTTGTTATATAATTTTTTGTTTTTATATATATTTTATTATTATTCAAACTGATTTACAAACGTAAAAGATTATTGTATTGTATATCATTTATTTAACCCTTAAGCAACTTACTGCATATCACATTTTTCCTTTAATATCATGCAGCCCTAACCTGTTCTCAGACCAACAGAGTAAACAGTGTCATGTTATTACATTGAAGATTCTGTCATTGTTTATTCTTTATGTTTATTTGATCGTAGTTCATCTATAAATACTGTGAAGAAGTCAAACAAGCAGCTGCTGTCACAACACATTCAACTACTCTACTATTCTGATCCACTGTTGTAATGATGGAGTGTGTTAAAGAGGAGACTGATCCTGAATCATTCACAATAACACCTCAATATACTCAGCAACAAAGAGGTTTGTGTCTTATCTTCATTTATCATTAATTAATGCTAAAGTTGGAATGTGTAGCTCTCATAAAATCCAAAATGAGCCAATATTTGGCATGACATTTCAAAATATCTCACTTTCAACATTTGATATGTTATCTATATTCTACTGTGAATAAAATGTAAGTTAATGAGATTTGTAAATTATTCCATTACTTTTTTACTCACAATTTCTACAGTGTCCCAACTTTTTCTGATTTGGGGTTGTAAATTGGATTTTGCTTTTTTTTATTTGACTTTTTTAACGTTACTATATTTCAGACTCTGTGGAAGAGAATAAGGAGGATGAAGATCAGGACCACAATTTTATGACTGACAGCTGCTCAGAAACTGATGAGGATTCCTCTCAAGAAAGAGTTGAAGACAAAAATTTTTTTGAATGCCATCTTTGTGGTAAGACTTACTCACACAAAAGGAACCTAACGTATCATCTGAAGAGTCACACTGGTGACAGGCCTTATGCATGCTCCCACTGTGAGAAGTCTTTCTTCAAAAAAAGTAGACTTGGGGATCACATGAGGATTCACACAGGTGAGAGGCCTTTTGTCTGCCCTCAGTGTGATAAACGTTTCATTAGTAAAGCAAAACTTAATGTTCACATAAATACTCACAGTACTGAAAGTCCGTACGTCTGCCCTCAATGTGGAAAGACTTATGCATGTAAAGAATATCTTTATAATCATATAATAAATCACATTAAGACAAAGCATTTTACATGCCCTCAGTGTGATAAGAGTTTTAAACAACAAGGAGCTCTTAGGCATCACATACGAGTTCATACAGGTGAGAGACCTTTCTCTTGCAATCTGTGTAATAAGAGTTTTAAACAAAAGGGAGCTCTTCAGTATCACATGGGAATTCATACAGGTGAGAGGCCTTTCTCATGTCATCTGTGTGATAAGAGGTACATACATGCATATAGTCTCAAACTTCATCTGCAGGTTCACTCAAATGAAAGACCTTTTAGCTGCGATCAGTGCGATAAGAAGTTTGTTTTGGCATCTTTGTTTAAAGCGCACCTGCAGACTCATTCAGGTGAGAGGCCATATCTGTGTTCTGTTTGTGGGAAGGGTTTTCAATCACGCAGAAATGTTAAGGTGCACCAGAAAATACATACAGGTGTGAAAAAACATGTGTGCTCTGTGTGTGATAAAGCCTTTCTGAGAGCCCCAGACCTAAAGCGGCACCAAAAGATCCATAAAGAAAAATCCTAAAAGTGCTCACATTGTGTAAAGGGTTTTATTGAGTTTGTGAAGCTGATAAAACACAAGTGACTCACAGAGAAAAGTGCTGTCCAAAAAGAGTGAACAAAGATCAACTTTAGGTCCATGCAGATGGTATGTTTCCAACCAAAAGAAAACGTGACACAGTGCATTCAGCTTGCTTTTGGGTGGAAATGTAACCCCATGATGAGCTCTGGCCAAGTGCTTGCTCAGTAACCGTAATTGTGCAGGGTTATATTATTAAACTGCTGCATGTTATGCTGTATTACTTTGTGTTATGATGTTACGATAATAATGCACACTCAAGTTGAGGTCTGGACTTTGATTGGGCCAGTTAGGAAAAAGACCTAATTCTCCTTATGATGGCTCTATTTTGGTTTGTAGAGCATAATGATGACTTTGTAGATAAAGTGAATCTTTTATATAGATTGTTAACTGTACCTTTAAATAAATGATGCAACATGTATGAGCGTGTTGTGTTTCTTTCCTTTTGAATTGATAACCTATCATAAGTGAACTTAATGAATGGTGTTTTTCATGTTGAGAAGGGCTTGTTCGCCCATGTCTGTCATTATAAGATACAGTCCTGGTCAAAGGTATTGTAATATGAGCTAATAAAGCTGTGGAAAATGTATTTAAAAAAAATCATAATTTAACCTTTTATTCAAGTAACACAATCTTCTCAGATTTCTATCAGAGAAAGTCAGAGCTAGATTTTTTATCCAGTTGGTATTTAATAAAATCAATGATGCCCAGTTTTGTAATAAGATGTCCAGAAGCTTTGGTAGAAAAACAACACTTAGACCCACAACATTAAAGATCCAGCAGTGTATTTAACCATGGACATTGGTACTTATTAATTCCAGTGTGCACCAAACTCATCTTGTGTGTTTTCTAAAAGCTTTTATTTTGGGTTCTGACCATAGAGCTCAGTCCCATTTGAAGTTTTAAGTGTCGGGCAACTGAATATGCTGCACTCTGGAGTTTGTTTTTGTATGTTTTCGAGAGGATTGTTTTCCCTCTGATCAGTGTGGTCAAAAGTTTAAAGATGCACACAGAGTGAATGTTTGTGTGTGATCTGTGTGACACCCAAAAAATCCAGAAGGAAAACCCTAAAAGTGGTTACATTAGTCTGAGATGATGATAAAACACAAGCGATTGTATACTGAAGAGAAGCTGCATCTCACTGCAGTTGGTGGCGGTAATAAACCATAAATTGGCTTGTCAACTGCCATTAAACACTATGGGGCGGTTTCCCAGACAGGGTCCATTTCTCTGTCTTACCCCTTAGTTTTGCACGTTCACATGAGAGTAAGGGCTATCCCAATTGGGGCCTACTCTCACGTGAACGTGCAAAACTAAGGGGTAAGACAGAAAAAATGGGATTGGGCCTAAGCCTGGTCCTAGACTAAGTGTTGTCTTGAATCGAAAACAACTTGCTCTCACATTTCTTAAAATATATCAGTACGAGTGATGTAAGATGCACAAAAGTAGTGTTTATTTATAAATTATGCTTTTAAAAATGACCTAAATATCCTGTTTAACTAAGGCCTAGTCCTGGTTTAAGTTAATCCCCGTCTGGGAATCCATCTGTATAAGAACAACAATCTTGAACATTAAAAGGGTTTTTTATTGCGTGTCAATGTCAGCTTTATTTATATAGCACTATTCAAACAAGACATGTTGACCAATGTACTTTACAACATTTCATTATATACATTGACACGCAATAAAAAATTTCATTATAAAAAAAATGTTACATTATTGCTGGGTTTCAATATACAATATGTTACAAAATTATATAATTTGTAAATACAATTATGAAGGGACTTTTATTTTGAGTCTCACAGCCTATCGTGTGGTGACGTCATAAGGAGTGCGCTGCCTGCCTGCTCGTTGGTCGGCTGAAGTAAGATAGAGATGTTTGTTTGTGTGTGAGGTAAATAAACGATAAAAAGAAGAATTTTTAAAATGTATGTACTTTTTCCAACAACTTAAATGTTACTGAAGCAACTTTAGATAATATTAGAATATTGTAATAATTAATTGTGAAGTACTGAGAGTGTTGTACAACGGCAAACATTTATCAGTTAGCTTTACACTTTTTCTCTGAAACAAATGAAGAGTTTGGTTCCAAAAAGAGATAACTCCGTTTCGTTTTTGTTTTTCCAATTGATAGCAAGCAAACTGCGTTTTCTCGTTCAGAGTTTTATACTCTTCTATACGTATCGCCGCACACATTGCAATAGTTTGCAATAAAACTACATAACTTTATAAAGTATTACAATTATTGATAGTGTTGTTAGGTTTTTGATATAGATAGCAGAGAGACTGGTGAGACCAAGATAATGATGCTTTCTTTTTCCAGGGTAATAATATGAAACATGTTTGTTATTTAATTTTCAGTTTTTGTGTATATATTATTATTATTATTAGTCAGACTGATTTACAAACGTACAGGATTATTGTATTGTATATAATTTAGTCAATCATTTAGCAACTTATCGTGCAGTCGTAACCTGTTTTCAGACCAACAGAGTAAACAGTGTCAAGTTATTACATTGAAGATTCTGTCATTGTTTACCCTTTATGTTTATTTGATCGTAGTTCATCTATAAACACTGTGAAGAAGTCAAACAAGCAGCTGCTGTCACAACACATTCAACTACTCTACTATTCTGATCCACTGTTGTAATGATGGAGTGTGTTAAAGAGGAGACTGATCCTGAATCATTCACAATAACACCTCAACATACTCAACAACAAAGAGGTTTGTGTCTGATCTTCATTTATCATTAATCACTGCTAAAGTTTATAAAGTGTCAAGCTCTGGTTATTAAATCTTTCCAATAGATATTGTATTGATGTAATATTATAGTGATAATTTGATTTAAAGGGTCATGAAACCCCTTCTTTCAGCTCCAGTCTACCTCATTATTGTTTTAAACAATGTGATTTAATGGGTGTGGTTACTGTCAGAAGGGCATTACACAAATCCTACATTTCAAACAACAGAATTAAAAAAAAACCAACTAAATATTATCAATTAAATTAAAAGTCAAGTACAACGGTTACAGTTGAAATATGACTACTATATTTGAAGAGGTGAAAAATTCCTCACGATATAGTCTCACATCCTTGGGTAGACACAATCTGCCTTTGTGAGGCTGAAGTCCACCTGTCTCCAATTCTCATAGCTTTCCTAAAAACGTGGGTAGTTAATGGCCGGCCAAAACCAACCAACCGCAGCTAGACTAGTCCAGACATCATCACGAGTAGAACCATGCGACATACGTATACTCTTACACAATGGAAACAATCATTTGCAACCCATAAACACCTTTCTCAAATGCAGTACTTGCATGATTTTAAGCTGGAGACACACTTTATGGTTTTTGTACTGATTATGAATGTAATTTGATTATTAAGATTGATCGTGTCCAGTCCAGGGATCGAAAATAACTTTTTAAGTAGGTAGCACTGGTGCTTCCCAATGTAAAAGTTAGGAGCACTGGCAAAAATGTAGAAGCATCCATTTAAAGGTCACGTTCTTTCTGATCCCTTTTTTTTAAACCCTAGTTGTGTAATATTGCTATAATAGCATAAATATAGTTATCGGCCGGCCGATACATCGGGCCGATTTTAGCAGGTTTTAGGTGTATCGGCATCGGCCGATTTGCGGCTTGCGTTCGCCGATAGCTTTTCCCCGGCATTAATTACAGACAGGCGCCCACAGGCAGCTCTGTGTTGCTGGAGGCTGCCTGCAGCCCGTGCATTGCCCCTCCCCCCACTAGCAGAGCGGAGCGCTCCAAGCCTGCTCTGGTAAGTTTTAAACTTCAAAGCATCTTTTAACTGTTTGACTGAAATATTGCCATATACTTTGAAAGTGTTAACACGTTGCTCTATATGTGCGTGCAACCATAGCTAAGAAAGTTTAGTGGTCCTAATGGAAAACGCGAATGCCTATAAAACTGCTTGCCATTGTATTAAAGGAGCTTCAAATAGCTTTTAGGCTAACCATATGCATACGGCAGCTGTTACGAACACTGGTCATAGGATTAAATAATGCTGACGTTGTTCCGTGATTTCGTGGTATTTATAGGAGTTTTATTCAGCGACCACCAGTCTGACGTTTGGACGCGACGCGTGCTCATGCCGCAAGCGAACGCAGGTCATGTGATCAGCCGAACAGCTGATCATAGCTGGACATGCTGGGTTTTTAATTCTCATCTCCATAAATATATGTAGTAGTAAAAGGCTAAAAATCAATATCCATTGCTGATAGTTTCTCATCATTGTGGAGAGCGCAGTTGCATACGTTTATGGTTGTTAACGCGGAGTTTCGCGGAATTTTGTCAGCGAAAAAAATTAAGAAATTCGACCCAAAGCACTTAGTTCCAAACAGTTCCCACATGACTTTTATGTGACCGGAGAAGTGTTTTTTTGTAAGTTTTGTCAACATTTCCGTTCACTGGGAGCGCAAAGATACATGCACTCTCTCATCCATGTCTCACTGCATCTCTCCCACGTGCACGCGCTTTTTACTATCTGACCGAAGTCCGTACACAAATCCTCATGTATTTGTTCAGTTTTATGCGTTTTAAGCGAGCTGAGGCAAACTACCTATCCCTCGCATTTATTATAGGGCACTAGGGTGTGTGAGGTACAGAAGTGGGGCAATGCGCATGTTATTCAGAACAGGTTGTAAATAGTTGGTTACTTTCATGGATAAAGTAAAGTGTTCCCCTTGTTATGCTGCTTGGTTGCTGCTACTGTGTGCAATGGTGTAATTATTATTTTATTTATGTATTTTAAGCAGCACTGAATTTTCTTACTTGTTCTACCTCACCTTTTTTACTATTTGTTAAATATAGTTCAGTAAATATTCCTTTTTTAAATTAAGAGTTGTAACATTTGGTTTTATCATTGTGTCATTTTTATGATATAAACTGAATGAGAAAAAGCAGTATCGGCTCCAAATATCAGCTAAAGAAAATCGGCAGCCTGTATCGGTCATCGGCTAAGGCTGATGGAAAAAAATCGTTATCGGCATGGGCACAAAAAAATCCATATCGGTCGATCCCTAAATAATACCTGTAAAATGACAATGCTCAAAGTTCATTGCCAGGCAATATATTTTCTTCAACAGAATTCGCCTTTCAAAGCCTACACACTGAAAAAAATGTTTCATTGAATTTAATAAATTTTTTAAGGTAAGTGCATGGTTGCAATCAATTTATTTAAGCTACATTTATTTAAACAATTTATTTAAGCTACATTTATTTAAACAAAAAAGATTAGTAAAGTAAAATAAAATATAAAACTTTAGTTTAAATGTAGCTTAAATAAATTGATTGCAACCACTTACCTTAAAAAATTGATTAAATTCAATGAATCATTTTTTTCAGTGCACCGAACGGCCGGTTTGGACTACAGTCCTCTACTTCCTGCATTAATGATGTCAGTAGGACAGTTTTTGACTAAACTCCGCCCACAGGAATACGTCAGTCGCCACCTAAGCTAACGGCAAGCTAAGCTGCTATCGAATTACAACACACTAAACAAGCTACATAATTAGAACTCGATACGTATTTCTGAAGAAGGGACTTCATAGAAAAAGAAAGACATCAGCTCGTTTTGAGGACAGTGAGAAATGCGCTGTACAGATAAGAAAATTGTGTGAAAAATACCACGTTTTTTTACATGTGAAACGTGAGCATGTTATATTGCGCACTGTAAAATCAATCAAAGCTTCAAAAACACAGAAAGAACGGGACCTTTAAAATTATAGGAGCACCACAACTTCATCATTCTGAAGAGAGAGAGAGCGCGCATCAAAGAGCGTGCATTAAAGAGCGCGCGCGTCAGAGAGAGCTTAAAAGTGATTGATATTGGTCTTGGATCAGGTTGGGTTCGGGCTGAAAAAATTGCAGGCATTGTCGGGCTGGGGTCGGGTAGGGCTTGAACACTTTGGGCCGGGTTAGGGCTGGAGTTTTTGGCCCGTGCAGGACTCTATTGGGGCCCACTGTGCTCCTAGTGAAAAAAGTTAATCTGGAGCCCTCTGATGGTCTTGCGAAACACAACCTTTCATTCCTCTGTATGTTCACACATGTAGCGGAATGACAATAAACTCGACTTGACTTGGCTGGACTTTTTAGATGTTTATAGTAGATTTATAACATAATACATTGTATTATATTACCTAAGCATTATATTACAAAAATACTGTAGTTAATGATAGTGCGAGGGTGTTTTCTTATACAGCATCTATGAAAGGCACAGGAAATTTGACATTGTCTACCGTTTTAAGGACATTTCATTGTGTAATGGCATAAACAACATAATGAATAACAATACATTATTAATACAAATATATATGAAGAGTTTGGTTCTTAAACAAGATTTTATAACTGTTACTATGTTTATTTCAGACTTGGTGGAAGTGAAAGGGGAAGATCAAGAACACAATGAAATAAAGTACGAAGATCAGGATCACAATTATATGACTGCCAGCTGCTCAGAAACTGATGAGAATTCCTCTCAAGAAAGAGTTAAAGCCAAAAATGTGTTTGCATGCCATCTTTGTGTTAAGACTTACTCAAAAAATGGTCAACTAACGCGTCACCTAAGGATTCACACTGAGACGCCTCACGCATGCTCCCACTGTGAGAAGACTTTCATCAATAAAAGTAAACTTGTGGATCACATGATGATTCACACAGGTGAGAGGCCTTTTCCCTGCCCTCAGTGTGATAAAGCTTTCATTAATAAAACAACACTTAATGCTCACATAAAGACTCACAGTACTGAAAGGTCGTACATCTGCCCTCAATGTGGAAAGACTTACACGTGTAAAGAATATCTTTATAAGCATTTAAAAACTCACAATCAGACAAAACCTTTCTCATGCCCTCAGTGTGGAAAGAGTTTTTTGTATAAGAGAAACGTAAATGCTCACATGAAAAGTCACACTAGTGATGGGCTTTACACCTGCTCTTACTGTGGAAAGAGTTTCTCATTTAAATCACATCTACAGGATCACATACGAGTTCACACTGGAGAGAAACCGTTCACATGCCCTCAGTGTGATAAGAGCTTTACACAACAGGGAGCTCTTAGGTATCACATACGAGTTCATACAAATGAAAGACCTTTTTCTTGCCATCTGTGTGATAAGAGTTTTAAACAGCAAGTAGCTCTTGGGTATCACATTGGCGTTCATACAGGTGAGAAGCCTTTCTCATGTCATCTGTGTGATAAGAGTTACATACATGCATATAGTCTCAAACTACATTTGCAGGTTCACTCAAATGAAAGACCTTTTAGCTGCGATCAGTGCAATAAGAAGTATTTTACAGCATTTCTGCTTAAAGAGCACCTAAAGACTCATTCAGTTGAGAGGCCGTATTCGTGTTCTGTTTGTGGGAAGAGTTTTCAATCACACAGAAAAGTTAAGGAGCACCAGAAAATACATACAGGTGTGAAAAAACATGTGTGCTCTGTGTGTGATTTTGCCTTTCTGAAAGTCTCAGACCTAAAGCGGCACCAAAAGATCCATAAAGAAAAATCCTGAAAGTGCTCAGAGTTTTATTAAGTTTGGGAAGCTGATGAAACACAAATGACTGTATATCTCACAGAGAAAAGCACTGTCCACAAAGAGTGAGTAAAGATCAACAGGCCTAGTCCACACGGACACGGGTATTTTTATAACCAGAGTATTTCCTCAAAATAACATGCTCGGTTTAAAAGTAATCTCCGTCCTAATGAAAAAGCAAAAAAAAACACGCTATTAAGCGCTGTCAAGAGCATTCCACACCAGCAGGCGGCGATATAACTCCAATCGTAAAGACACCTTGGCCAATCAAAAGTGACGTCGCAAGGCAAAAACACATGCTGCGTCCGAAATCGCCTACTACCATACTATATAGTATGCAAAAAGCACTACTTTGCCTACTATATAGTATGGAAGTAGGCGGTTTCGGACGCAGCGACAGTTTTACTGTCTACAACACTGCAACCGTCATTTCTTAAAATACTCACCCTGGCAGGGCTTTTCAAAAATGTTTGGTTTCAGTGCCCTGATCAGTGCGTTTTCGTGTGGACGAACGGCCGTACCGTGTAAAAAAAGTCACGGTTATGAAAATACCTGTGTCCGTATGGACAAGGTCTTAGATCACTAAATAACCTGTAGATTGATCAGTACTGTAACACATAAAACAAGAAACGCAATGCGTTATAAGAAAACGACCACTTTCTGGATCTAAATGTGCAAAACAGTGACGAAATGACACAATATTTGTCATCTTTGTCAAGGGTTGCGTACTAAAGATGCTGTCATAGTTTGGAATTTAATCAGGGCTCAGAGAAAATCACAACTGCGTTACTTTCTCCCCAGTTCTTCCCTATTATTTTCGAATAATTCAACGGCCCTTTGTGAATTATTCCTTAGTTACTTCATGTTATGACGTTAAGATAATAATGCACACTTGAGGTGGTAATGCAACCACGACGTGAAAGGAGTGGAGGTCCGGACTTTGATTGGGCCAGTTAGAAATATAATTAACTTCAGCACAGGAGCCAGCCCTGGTGCAAAAGGGTGCAGATATACCTCACAACTGAATTACTCACAAGAAATTAATTTATTTTAATGGAGTGAATCTTTTGTTTTGATTTTTAACTGTACTTTTAAAATAAATCATGCAACATGTATAAGCTTGTTGTGTTTCTTTCCTTTTGAATTGACACCTAATCATTGGTAAACTTCATGAATGATGTTTTTTTAATGTTGAGAAGATAAGGGCTCATCTGCCCACCATGTCTGTCATTATATATATCAGAAACAGTCCTGGTCAGAATTATTGGTACCCTTAGTCATTTGAGCTAATAAGGCTGTGGAAAATGTATTTTAAAAAATCTAAATCTAACCTCTTATTCAAGTAACACAACTAAAAATTGGGAATTGACATTCATGTTATCCTCATGTTAGTATAAAAATATACATGCGCATATATATATATACACACACACACACAAACAAACAAATTCACATTTGTGTTTATTTGTAAATTATACTTATTATTTGTCCTACTTTTCACGATATTGGACATGAAAAGGGACTTTTATTTAGCGTTTCGGAGCCTGTCGTGTGGTGACGTCATAAGGAGAGCGCTGCCACTCGTCTGTAGACTGAGGGAAAATGTTGGTGTTTTGTGAGGTAAATAAAACGATATTATTAAATTATTTTTAACAAATGTACTCATACAATAACTTAAATATTATTGAGGCACCTGTAGATAATATTAGAGTTTTGTAATAATTCATTGTGAAGTACTGAGAGTCTCTTGTAAAACGGCAAACTATCAGTTGACGCTTGGTCTCTCAAACAAACACACAAATACAATTTTATTAATCCACTACATCCATACATTTCATAGTGAGATGAAGATCAAAATTTAAATCTTAATTTCCTTAAAAAATGTTACCATTCACTGCAGCTGTATGTGAATTTTACGTCTGACGGTTGAAATGAGAAGTGTTTAAAAACCATGATGAATAACACAAGTGCTGAGAGTTTGTGTTGTAGACCACAGAGTAAACAGTGTCATAATACATTGAAGATTCTGTCATTGTTAACTCTTTATGTTTATTTGATGATAGTTCATCTATAAATACTGTGAAGAAGTCAAACAAGCAGCTGCTGTCACAACACATTCAACTACTCTACTATTCTGATCCACTGTTGTAATGATGGAGTGTGTTAAAGAGGAGACTGATCCTGAATCATTCACAATAACACCTCAACATACTCAGCAACAAAGAGGTTTTTGTCTATTCTTCATTTATCATTAATAACTAGGGTTGCCAACTTTCTCACTCAAATACGGGACAAAATGTGGTCTGCTGCAGCAGTGCGTATATGGTTTTGTATACAGTATATTTAAGTTATTTGTCAAAATCATAGCTAATCTCCTAATTAAATATTAATTTATAACTCTTATGCCCTGGGAACATACATGGTAGGTTTATTAATAGTTTGTTAATTTACCGCAGGTAGCCTACTTTTAACACAGTAAGGCTAATTTGGAACCATTAAGTTAACTTTACCTGTCAAAACACTTGTGACTCCCGCACTAAAGGTAAATAAAACGTTACCCCCTTCATTTTAATCTTGTGACAAACTAAACTAACATGGATTCTATAAGATGTGGTCTTAGAGGATCGACATCAAAACATAAATTAAAACACACTTACAGTATGTGAATCAGAAGTGCCAAAATGTCCTAGTAAAGTTGAAAATGATTAAATCCTTCAGATTGATGTGTTTTAGGCAGGTCTGGATCAGCGATCTCTTCAGAATTGAGACCAAACTTTGTAATTATGCCGATCTAATACAAACAGCTAAGTAACCGACTATATATATATATATATTAAAAAAAAAAAAATCGTATCATTTGACTCTCTTAAACGTGTACTGAATGTGCTGGGGATCTGTGATTGGATAAAAGGTGTCGTGATCAGCACTGATGCTGCTTGTGGCATCGTAAGGACTGACAGTGGATGACATCAAAGTACCGCGAGAGCATTTCGATAGTGGCTTCTGTAGAATTTCTCGAATTCTCTTTGATGTTATCTGCCTGTTGTTGTGGTGCCACATGAAGTCGAAGCCTGTTGTATCAGTCACTGGTTAGATCAAGCATAGCAGTCAAAAAATGGGACAAATAAATTAGGCTTAAAATACGGGATGTCACGGCTAGTCCGGGACAGTTGGCAACCCTATTAATAACTGCTAAAGTTATAAGTGTCAGGCTTTGGTTATAAAATCATTGTAGCTATATAATAATTAGGGCCGGGACTTTAACGCGTTAATTAAGATTAATTAATTACACAAAAATAACGCGTTAAACATTTTTAACGCATTTTAATCGCACTTATTTTTGCACCGCGGAACATTTCTCATGAGTTTCGGCGGACCGATTATACTGGAGCACCAACTAGCGTTCATGACTTCACAACAAACCACAGTGAACATGAACCAAGAGGCTGATGAGATCGCTTTGGTTGGCCCCGTGGATGGGATTTTTTTTTATAAAAAACGAACGGATGTAAGCGTCGATAAAAGCATGGTTGTGTGTAAGCTAGTGATGGGAGAAACGAAGCTTTTCGAAGCTTCGGATCAATTGAACCAATTGCTTCGAAAATTGATTCAGTTTTTTAAAGCAGTTCGAAACCCACACACGCTGGCGACCCCTGCTGGTCAAAATAGTGTAAAAGCAGATGTGTTGAAACATTTTACACTTTTTTTACAAAATAATAGCAAGATTTTTATTAAAATATGTTAAAAAAAGTATTTAACTTAATTAAGACATAGTTAAAAGTCTATTAGGTGTTTTTAGTTTTATTTAGGGCAAACAAATGAATAAAACTTACTACCCTTTTAATTATGCACATTTTGTCATTAAATCTGTCTATAAACAAAAAGTAGACAACATGGCAGTGTTATCAGTCAGAAGTATAAATGTTTTATGAACTTTCATAATAAAACTGACCCGAGTTCACCTAAACTTATTAGACACTGGTCATGTGATCAACTCCCCCTACTGGTGAACCATCGGATTTTCGAAACGTTTCGAAACAGTTATGACGTAATGAAGCCTCGTTTGCAAAAATCACGTGACTTGGGCCAGTTTGAAACAAGCTCCGAACCACTGATTCGAAACAAAAGATTCGTAAATGTTTCGAAGCCTCATGAAGCAGTGCTTCGAAAGCGACCATCACTAGTGTAAGCTATGCAACAAGGAATTCACATATCACCGCAGCACATCGAGCATCTCAATGCAAAACATGTCAGTAAAGATTACGGCGTCTTTTACCTTCTGTAAAAAGGTCCGGAAAAATTACCTCAGGTAATACAAATCCAGTGCGAATAGACCAGCTGTAAATATACACGTAAAGTTAAATCGCGTCATTTCCTTTTAATTTGCGGGTTTCTTTTAAATATAAAAGCGCTTAAAGAAGCATTTACTTGCGTTCTAGACGGAGAAACAAGTCAGTTACAAGTCAGTTTCTGAATAAAACACGACACAAACTTTAAAAAAAAGTCAAATTTACTTCTCAGAGGCATGGAACTGTTTATGACGTTCTCCCCAAACTGAAATTAAACACAGTGTTTCGCGTTTTCCTTGTCTGTGTCATGTTGTTTGCACATCTGATATCTGGAAGCAAGGTAACGTGCACGTGAAGACGAGAGGTGACGCGCTGCGCCAACGAGTTACCCCTCCCACTTCTGAATGTTTTACAGAGATTTCTAATCCCGTCCGAATTGACCATTAATATTACCGACGTCCTGTGGTAAAATTACATTGCGCCATCTACCCCTGTAAAACTAATCCTGTCCGAATAGGGCTCAATAAACAATATTTTGTTGCTTAAGCTTATGTATTCAGTCATTATTCATGGTACACTCTAAGAACGAATGTGTTAAAAACCACACATTAGTGTTGATTCTGGGACAACACACTAACTGCGTCGTCCTGGAATCCACCCATCTCTGTGTTATTATTGAAACAACACATTTTGTTATACTTGAACACAAAATCAAGACAAAATGACTCATAATGTGTTAAAATTACACATAATGTGTTAAAAGCTTACAGCACAATGATTTGTATAAAATTAACACATCCTTTCTAAGAGTGTATACTAAAATCCATGTAAAAAAGTACTTCTTAATGTTCTCAGGTCAAATATTTATATGCGATTAAAATGCGATTAATTTAGATTAATTAATTACAAAGCCTCTAATTAATTAGATTAATTTTTTTAATCGAGTCCCGGCCCTAATAATAATATAATGAGATTTGACTTAAAGGTGGGGCGCATGATCTCCGAAAGCCAATGTTAACATTTTGAAATCACCCAAACAAACACGCTCCTACCTCAATAGAATCTGGACCTTCTTTTGATAGACCCCCTCACACATACGCAACCCAGGCAACGATGTCGGTTAGTAGACACGCCCCTTACTGCTGATTGGCTACAAGTGTGTTTTGGTACTCCGCCCGACTTCCTTTTCCAAAGTGTTTTTCAAAAATTATGCACCCCAACTTTAAAGAGTCATGAAATCTCTTCTTTCAGCTCCAGTCTCACTATTGTTTAGAAAAATGCAATTTATATGGCTGTGGACTATGTGAGAAGGGCATTACATGAATCCTACGTTCAAAGCAACAGCATTACAGAAAGAACTAAATATAATCTATATTAATTTAAATCAGAAGTCAAGTTAAACGGTTGCAGTTGAAATATGACAGATATGATGTCACATCTTGGCCTAGACACAAACTGCCATTGTGAGCAAGGCCATTGTCCACCTGTCTCCAATTCTCATAGCTTTCCTGAAAAACAGTTTTGATTAGTGGGTAGTTAATGGCCAACCAACCGGAGCCAGACTCGTCCTGACATCATCATGGGTAAAACCATGTAACGTACATATCCTCTTACATAGTGAAAACAAACATTTGCAACTCTTAAACACCTTTCTCAAATGCAGTACTACATGATCTTAAGCAGGGGGCACAGCTTATGGTTTTTGTATCGATTATGAATGAAGTTTGATCATAAAGACTGATCGTGCCCAGTATTAGTTTACTGTCATAAGATAAAATCATGTAGTGTCTAAAGATTGTAGTTTTAGAGGCTGTCTACAGCTGGTATTTAGATGTGGGGCCTGTCCCAATTGGCGCACTATGTGGACTTTCGGTCTCGTGGCCTTAAAGGGACACAAGGCAGCATTTTTATTTTAATAAATCATCTTCGTAAGTCGGTATATGTTTAAATGACTCATTACATGACGAATGAAGACTCTCTCGCCCGCCCCTACCGTCTGTAGGAAGAATACCCCACTTGCAAGTTTGCTGTATCCGACCCGGTGTCCTTCAGTCTCGTAAAGTCTCAGATATAGAAAGCATTTACTCCCAGACACTAGGGGGAGCTAGTAGAGAAATAATACTCAGACTTGCCTTGTGTCCCTTTAAAGCAACACTATGTAGTTTCCATGTAAAAATGACTTACAGCTCCCCCATGTGGTTGAAAAGCGCAACAGTGCCTGGTATCAGACACTCTTCTGCAGGCAGGGGGAGGGGCGGGGCTGTGATTCCTACCCTCCACCGCCACTTTCAGAGTGTGCTTATAGCAGCTAGGAGGCTGCTCAGGTTGCAGCAATAGTACAATTTGTCCAGTTAAAAGTTGTTCTATCACTGAAATAATTTTAAAGACATTATTTAAAGGTAAAAAAACGACATAGTGTTGCTTTAAATTGTGCGTGATATTGTCCATAGGGTGTCTGATCTGTCATTTGCACACTCCGAATTGTGCTCATTAGCGCCCCCTTTGCACCCTTGTTATGGACTGCAGCAGGCTTTGCGCACTTTACCAACCCAGAAGTCCTTGCGAAAGAGCAATCAGATGACGAAAGGGAGGAGTTCATACTGATGGGCAACTTCTCTTCCTATTTCCAGCGAGACAGGGCCTAGAACGCAGCTTAAATTTAAACCCGGAAAAGGAAAATCTAGTTTTTACCTATTGTTGAAATGAATGGATGCTCACAACAACCACCTCGGTTAACATCTCAGAAAATTGTTGTTTAGTATTTCATGACCCTTTAAATGATTGTAAAATAAGCAGGTAGTCATCTAGAGTTTTGCGAACCTAGGGAACACATACTGATAAAAAGTTTACCTTGTAAGTTGCTTTGTATAGCAGCATCTGCCAAATGCATATATGTAATTATGATGGTTTTGAAATTAAATTGGAATCTGCTTTCTCATTTGACTTTTTTTTAAATGTTCATATTTTTTTCAGACTTGGTGGAAGTGAAAGAGGAGGATCAAGAACGCAATGAAATGAAGGATGAAGATCAGGATCACAATTTTCTGATTGACAGCTGCTCAGAAACTGACGAGAATTCCTCTCAAGAAAGAATTGAAGCCAAAAAATCTTTTGCGTGCCATCTTTGTGTTAAGACTTATTCAAAAAAAGGTCAACTAACGCGTCACCTAAGGATTCACAATGAGGCGCCTCACGCATGCTCCCACTGTGAGAAGACTTTCATCCATAAAAGTAAACTTACGCGTCACATGATGATTCACACAGGTGAGAGGCCTTTTTCCTGCCCTCAGTGTGATAAACGTTTCATTAGCAAAGGAAAACTTAATGTTCACATAAATACTCACAGTACTGAAAGGCCGTACATCTGCCCTCAATGTGGAAAGACTTACACGTGTAAAGAATATCTTTATAAGCATTTAATAACTCACAATCAGACAAAGCCTTTCTCATGCCATCAGTGTGGAAAGAGTTTTTCGTATAAAAGAAGCTTAAATGCTCATGTGAGACGGCACATTAGTGACGGGTCGTTCACCTGCTCTTACTGTGAAAAGAGTTTTTCATTTAAAACAAATCTAGAGAATCACATACGAATTCACACTGGAGAGAAACCTTTCACATGCCCTCAGTGTGATAAGAGCTTTACACAAAAGGGAGCTCTTAGGTATCACATACGAGTTCATACAAATGAAAGACCTTTTTCTTGCCATCTGTGTGATAAGAGTTTTAAACAGCAAGTAGCTCTTGAGTATCACATGGTAATTCATACAGGTGAAAAGCCTTTTTCATGCCATCTGTGTGATAAGAATTTTAAACAACAAGGATCTCTTCGGTATCACATGGGAATTCATAAAGGTGAGAGGCCTTTCTCGTGTCATCTGTGTGATAAGAGTTACATAAATGCAAACGGTCTCAAACTTCATTTGCAGGTTCACTCAAATGAAAGACCTTTTAGCTGTGATCAGTGCGATAAGAAGTATTTTTCAGCATCTCGGCTTAAAGAGCACCTAAAGACTCATTCAGATGAGAGGCCGTATTTGTGTTCTGTTTGTGGGAAGAGTTTTCAATCACTCAGAAAAGTTAAGGAGCACCAGAAAACACATACAGGCGTGAGAAAACATGTGTGCTCTGTGTGTGAAAAAGCCTTTCTGAAATCCTCAGACCTAAAGCGTCACCAAAAGATCCATGAAGAAAAACCCTGAAAGTGCTCACATTGTTGAAAGAGTTTTATTGAGTCTTGGAAGCTGATAAAACACAAGTGACTGTATATCTCACAGAGAAAAGCACTGTCCACAAGAGGGGGGAAAGATCAACTTCAGGCCTAGTCCACACGGACACGGGTATTTTATAACCGGAGTATTTCCTCCCAAAAAATGCAGATGGTAACCCCTCTTCCGCTGGGACGGGCTCTGTGTCAGCACGTGGGCTGCATGATAAATTGCATGTGATTGTCATGCGCATCTCATCAGTGAAGCCGGTAGTTAATCGCCATCACCTGCTTTCAGATGGAGCAGCATTTACTACACAAAGCCGTACTTCACTGACAAATGAGTGACTAGGGGAGATCAGGGGTGAAAGGACTATTTTTCAGAAAACTTAATTTTAAAAGCGAATGTTTTAGAAAGAGATATCATTTTGCTGTGGTTGATAACTCTCAAGTGTGGTTTATCAATACCAGGTGAAATTTTGAACAAATGTAAAATGACTTCAGTATAATTTCACTTTGGACATGGGTATTTCGGCCACGACAGCTTTGATGAAAGTAACACAACAGAACAAGATAGATTTTTGTGTTACACTTGTTTTTAGTAAATATACATGACTATGACCTTGTTAATATGAAACTGAAAGCATATTTTGTCATTTATCTTTGCAAGAAATAATAAAATCAAACTACATCATTTTCATTTAACATTTTAGTTTCATTAAAGGTTTCAAAAGCAAGCCGACAGTATAAACTTGAATTGTTCAGAATAAAAAAAAATTCAACAGTATGAACACTATAAAAATTAAATCAGAATATTAGAATATATTATATTAGAATAATATAAATTCTTAACATAATGCAACAGTATTAGCAGTGGGACAAAAGTAACAAGTTACTTTCGTCATGACAGGAACTCTTAACATTTAAATCTGATTTACTTTTATTGTGAAAAACTCTTGAGAAGGCAAACTTCAGGGTGTGTTAGAGCACTAGATAACATGTAGATTAATCAGTACTGTAACCAGTGTTGGGTAAGTTACTCCAAAAAAGAAATTAATTATTAGTTACTAATTACATCTTCAATCATGTAATTAGATTACTTTACAAATTAACTCTCTCCAAAAAGTATTTAAATACTTATTACAAATTACTTTCTAAATCCTATTTAGTACATGATATAAGGATAGGCTTGAAATGGCTCGAAGAAATAATATATAAAAGTACATAAATTATTCTGGTCACACTTTAGAGTCCAATTCTTTCTATTAACTAACTATTAACTACTACTGCGTATTAATACTAAAGAATTTTAAGTATTGGTAGAAATGGGGAGGGTTAAGGAAGTAGAATAAGGTTTTGAAGAATTAGGCATTAATATGTGCTATTAAGTATTAATAAAAGCCAGGATCTCATTATGCTAATAATCAACCAGTTAATAGTGAGAATTGTAAACTTAAACCATGTTAAATCCACTATTGTATTATAGTATACAGGATTGTTTTATTGTCCATACACAGGATTTAGTTACATCAGAAGTAACTGTAATTAGATTACAAGAAAAATAAGAGTAATCCCTTACTTAATTTACTTTTTCAAGGGAAAAGTAATGAAATTACCATAACTAATTACTTAGTAACTAGTTACACCCAACACTGACTTTAACACATGAAACGAGAAATACTACACGTTGTAAGATTAAAACGACCGTTTTCTGGACCTAAACGCACAAAACGGTGACAAAATAATGCGATATTTGTCATCTTTGTCAAGGGTTGCGTACTAAAGATGCTGTCATAGTTTGGAATACAAATGTAATCAGGGCTCTGAGAAAATCACTTTGTTACTTTCATTCTGCGTTACTTTTGCCCCAGTTCTCCCCTATTATTTTCGAATAATTCAAAGGCCCTTTGTGAATTATTCCTTGGTTATTTCATGTTATGATGTTAGGATAATAATGCACAAGATGCACGAGTTGGCCAGTTGGAAAATAAACTAGACTTGTAGATTCAAAGAAAAGCCTTTGTCTTGAGTTGAAGAAGGTATGCGATAACATTACTGATGAAGTTCTGAGGAAATGACCAATCATAACACCAATATTTTGTGTCATCCGACACTATTCGCCATTTTCTCTGACATTCAAACCACAGAGTAGAAAAACCGACTATACGCTAAAGCTGTGTCTCAATCAGCACCCTTGTTTAGTAGTCAAGGGCAACCTCAGCACAGGAGCCAGCCTTGGTGGAAAAGGGGTGCAGATAAACCTCACAACTGGATTACTCACAACAAATTAATTTATTTTTTTAATGGAGTGAATCTTTTGTATCAATTTTTAACTAATTTTAAATAAATCAACGTGTATAAGCTTGTTGTGTTTCTTTCCTTTTGAATTGACACCTAATCATTGGTAAACTTCATGAATGATGATTTTTCATGTTGAGAAGATAAGGGCTTGTCTGCCCATGTCTGTCATTATATATATATCAGATAGTGTTGACAGTTATTGGCACCCTTAGTAATTTGAGCTAATAAGGCTGTGGAAAATGTATTTAAAAAAAAATCATAATCTAATTTCATAATGTAAATTTCATTTAAGTAACACAATTGAAAATTACTGGCCCTCGCTGTCTGCAAAGAGGGAACACAGATCAACTTGGATTTGTGGTGGTTATTACAGCTCTTTAATAAAAAAATTACATTGCATTCAGGGCAGATTAAAAAGTGCATGATTAATGCAGTAATTAAAATTAATCATAGTTATGATGTGACAGAGCATTTCACTCAAAATATTTGACCTAAAAATGGAGAGAATAAAAAGGAATTGAACTTACCTGTATGTTAACCTCGTGTAAGTATTTAAGATACATTCATTATGTTCATTATTTGTCCTGCTTTTCACAATGTTGGACGTTAAAAGAACGGGACTTTTAATTTGCTTTTCGTGTGGTGACGTCAAAAGGAGTGCGCTGCCACTCGTCTGTCGATTGAAGACTGAGGTGTTTTGTGAGGTAAATTAAACGATATTACTTTTAAAAAATTAACAAATGTACTCAAACAACAACAATTTAAATGTTACTGAAGCAACTTTAGATAATATTAGAACATTTTAATAATTTTTTCTATAATTTATTGAGAGTCGGCAAATTTATCATTCGCTTGGTCTTTGAAACAAACAAACAAATATAACGTTACGTACAGTTTTATTAATCCACTACATGCATACATTTCATAGTGAGATGACATCAAAATGTAAATATTAATTCCTTAAAAACCTTAGCCATTAAGCTATTTATAATTTTTACTCTATTAAATTAAGTTAACGTGTTCTAGGGCTGCAAGGTATTCAAAATGCATTTCTGTTTTACACACCGCCACAAGATCTTTGAAATGAAAAGTGCTGAGAGTTTGTGTTGTAGACCACAGAGTAAACAGTGTCATGTTATTACATTAAAGATTTTGTCATTGTTAACCCTTTATGTTTATTTGATCATAGTTCATCTATAAATACTGTGAAGAAGTCAAACAAGCAGCTGCTGTCACAACACATTCAACTACTCTACTATTCTGATCCACTGTTGTAATGATGGAGTGTGTTAAAGAGGAGACTGATCCTGAATCATTCACAGTAACATCTCAACATACTCAACAACCAAGAGGTTTGTGTCTAATCTTCATTCATTATAAATAACTGCTAAAGTTTATACAATGTCAGGCTCTGGTTATAAAATCAGAGTTTTGTAATATTATTAGATATATGAAACCCCTTCTTTCAGCTCCAGTCTCACTATTGTTTTGAAAAATGAAATTAAAATGGCTGTGGATGCTGTGTGAGAAGGGCATTACATGAATCATACATTCAACAGCATTACAGAAAGAACTAAATATAATCAATATTCATTTAAATCAAAAGTAAAGGAAAATGGTTACAGTTAAAATATGACAGATATGGTATAGACACAAACTGCCTTTGTGAGCAAGGCTGATGTCCAGCTGTCTCCAATTCTCATAGCTTTCCTGAAAAATGATGAGTGGGAAGTTATAGGAATAGTCCACTTTCTTAAAAGAAAAATCAAGATAATTTACTCACCACCATGTCATCCGAAATGTTGATGTCTTTCTTTGTTCAGTCGAGAAGAAATTATGTTTTTTGAGGAAAACATTGCAGGATTTTTCTCATTTTAATAGACTTTAATGGACACCAACATTTAATACTTAACTCAACACTTAAAAGTTTTTTTCAACGGAGTATCAAGGGACTCTAAACGATCCCAAGCGAGGCATAAGGGTCTTATCTAGCGAAACGATTGTCATTTGTGTCAAGAAAAATAAAAAATATGCACTTTTAAACCACAACTTTTTGTTTAGGTCCGGTGCAGCGTGACCTAACGTAAATGCGTAGTGACGTAGGGAGGTCACGTGTTACCTATATAAAACGCACATTTGCGGACCATTTTAAACAATAAACTGACACAAAGACATTAATTAGTATCATTCCACATACAACAATGTCGGAACGGTCCTCTTTCTCCACACTTGTAAACACTGGGGCGGAGTTTTGCATTCGTCCTCTGTGACCTCTTGACGTCATGACGTATTGAGTGAGGTCACGCTGGCGCTTTCAGGAACGGATCTAGATGAGAAATTGTGGTTTAAAAGTGTATATTTGTTATTTTTATTGTAAAAAATTACAATCGTTTTGCTGTGATGTACTGAGCACAATGTTTTTACATCTATCCTGATTTTAGTGCGAACCCAAGTGTTCAGTTTTTATTTAGTTCTGTTATTATAATTTTTTTTATTGTTTATTGCCTAGCTTTTTGGTGAACTACGGCTCTATGTAGTAAATGTCGCTCCATCGGAAATCAAAACTATTTTTGCATCACAAAATAACTAAAAAACAACTAAAATGGTTATTATCGCAGGCAATTCATCAACAAAACACACAACAGGGCGCGGTTTAAAACACCAGGTGTGTGATCAAAACATGTCTCTCTCGTCCACTTTTTATCCGGTCGACCAAAATAGATCTTAATACCAGATATAAACAGCCTCTTAGAATTTAAGAATTCTTGTTGCCAGTCGTTCTCACAGAGCTTTTATTAAAAAATGTAATATTTGTGACTGGCACCTGCAATCAGTGGGGTCGCGGTTGCACTGGGGAGAGCACACAGAAAGAGACAGAAAGATGAGAAATGGCCAGATGAGAGAACTTTTTTTGTGTATGTATATAAATTATTGACACATGAAGCGTGATTTGTTAACCAATGGTGCAAATCAAATCAAAATGTTCAAGTGTCCAACTACATATACATTTATTTGCTTCATTAGCATCTGGTGTGAACCAGTAATGCGTGGGTTGAACCAAAATGAGCAGGTGCCTGTGGTCACCTGCGTTTACGAGTCAACCAAAAAATATTTTTAATGATATTCGGGTCACGGTCGGTCGGGTCGTTTGAAATAAAGTTGCAAATTAACTATTTTAAACAATTACTTATTTTAAAAAAATGCGGGCCAGGAAGCGGGTTGGGTACAATATATGCGCGATCCGAGTTGCGGGCAGGTTAGTTGAAAACGTTGGTCGGGTGCGGGTTGTTTATACATTGACCCGTGCATCATTGGTGTGAACGCACCATAAATGTCATGCAAACTAAAATAAATTTGATAAACTACTGTAGCTAAGCTGATTATATTCACTGAGGTAAAAGTTAATGATTTAATAATAATTTCTCATGTTACTATGTTTATTTCAGACTTGTTGGAAGTGAAAGAGGAAGGTCAAGAATGCGAAGATATGAATGGCGAACATCCGAACCAGAATTTTTTGACTGACAGCTGCTCAGAAACTGATGAGAATTGCCCTCAAGAAAGAGTTGAAGTCAAAAATGTGTTTGCATGCCATCTTTGTGGTAAGACTTTCTCAAAAAAAAGGCACCTAACTTATCACTTAAAGATTCACACTGGTGAGAGGCCTCACGCATGCTCCCAGTGTGAGAAGACTTTCATCGAAAAACGTAAACTTAGGGATCACATGATGAGTCACACAGGTGAGAAGCCTTTTCCCTGCCCTCAATGTGATAAAAGTTTCGTTAATAAAGCAAGACTTAATATTCACATGAAGACTCACAGTACTGAAAGGCCGCACGTCTGCCCTCAATGTGGAAAGACTTTCACATGTAAAGCATATCTTAAGAATCACATGATAACTCACACTCACAAAGAGCTTTTCTCTTGCCCTCAGTGTGAAAAGAGTTTTTTTTATAAGAGTAACTTAAATACTCATATGAGACGGCACACTAGTGACGGGTCGTTCACCTGCTCATATTGTGAAAAGAGTTTCTCATTTAAATCACATCTACAGGAACACAAACGAGTTCACATTGGAGAGAAACCTTTCAAGTGCCCTCACTGTGATAAGAGTTTTAAACAACAGAGAGCTCTTAGGTATCACATACGAGTTCATACAGATGAGAAGCCTTTCTCATGCCCTCAGTGTGATAAGAGTTTTAAAAATAAAGAAACGCTTAGGTCTCACATTCGAATTCATACAGGTGAGAGACCTTTCAGGTGCCCTCAGTGTGATAAGAGTTTTACACAACAAGGAGCTCTTAGGGGTCACATACGAATTCATACAGGCGAGAGACCTTATTCATGCCACTTGTGTGATAAGAGATTCATACATGCACAAGGTCTCAAACTTCATCTGCTGATTCACTCGAGTGAAAAGCCGTTTAGCTGCGATCAGTGCAATAAAAAGTTTGTTTTGCCAGCGCTGCTAAAAAGGCACCTAAAGACTCATTCAGAAGTCACACACGAGTATTCGTGTTCTGTTTGTGAGAAGATTTTTCCATCATTTAAAAAAGTTGTTAAGCACCAGAATACACATACAGGTGTGAAAAACCATGTTTGCTCTGTGTGTGATAAAGCCTTTCTGAGAGCCGCAAACCTAAGGCGGCACCAAAAAATCCATGAAGAAATCCCTAAAAGTGCTCACATGGAGGAAAGAGTTTTATTGAGTCTGTGACGCTGATAAAACACAAGTGACTGTATACTGGAGAGAAGCTGCACCGCTGTCATTCATGTTGAAGAAGTTTCAGACGATCACACAGCTGCAGACTCACAGAGAAAAGCACTGACTGTAAAGACTGAATGAAGATCAACTTCAGGTCCAAGCACATGGTTACCCATTGTATCTTCCACTGGGACTTTGGTGAAGCATGCAGCGAACGCTCAGCCAGACCTCAAAACCTGCTTGCATTTCCACCAAAAACAGAGAGCTGAATGCACTACATCACCAGTGACCATAATCAACCAGGGTTATCTTGTATTACTTTACATTATGTTTTTACATGTTATGTAAGGAAAAAAAATTGACGACTGGCTTTTTATTTATTTAATGATTACGCACACCTGGGGTGGTAATGCAGCCACAACACGAAGCCGAGGTTCGTGCTTTGATTAGGCCAGTAAGGAAAAATACCAAATTGTCTTCATGATGGCTCTATTCTGGTTTATTGAGCATAATGATGACTTTGTAGATACAGTGGTGACCATCATAAAAAGATTTAGGTCATTTTCTTTTCCTGACCAGACCTCAACTCAACTACATTCAAAGAAAAGCCTTTGACTTGAGTTGCAGAATGCATGGATTAAAGGGACTTAGAGTTAACTCCCCTAGAGTTAAACATTTGGTTCTTGCCGTTTTGGAGTCCATTCAGCTGATCTCCGGGTCTGACGCTAGCACTTTTAGCATAGCTTGGCACAGTCCTTTGGATCTGATTGGACCGTTGGCATCGCGCTAAAAATAATCAAATTTTGATGTTTTTCCTATTTGGAGCTTGACTCTTCTGTAGTTACATCGTGTACTAAGACCGACGGAAAAATAAAAGTTGTGATTTTCTAGGCAGATATGGCTAGGAACTATACTCTCATTCTTGCGTAATAATCAAGGACTTTGCTGATGTAACATGGCTGCGGCAGGCGTAGTGATGTTGCGCACTGCTCGAAAATATTCCCTTGCTATTGAAAGTAACCAAAGGGAGTATTTTTGGACAGTGCGTAGTATCACTAGGCCTGCTGCTTGGTGCACGGTGTAGCTACAGAGGGGTCAAGTTTTGAATGGGAAAAATATCGAAACTCTTTATTTTTTTAGCGCGATGCTAATGGTCAAGTCAGATTCAGTGCATTGTCCTGAGCTATGCTAGAAGTGACCCGGAGATCGGCTGAATGGATTCCAGGATGGTAAGAATCAAATGCTTAAGGTAATATTCAATTTTCTTGAGGGAAAAATCCAGATGGTTTGCTCACCACCATGTCGTCCAGGGTGTTGATGTCTTTCTTTGTTCGGTCGAGAGGAAGTTGTGTTTTTTGGGGAAAGCATTGCAGGATTTTTCTCATTTTGTTGGACTTTAGTGGACGGCAACAATTGGCACTTGACTCAACACGTGGCGGTTTTTTTCAGCGGAGTTTCAGAGGACTGTGGACGGTCCCAGGCGAGGCATAGGGGTCTTATCTAGCAAAACGATTGTCATTTTTGACAATAAAAATAACAAATATGCACTTTTAAAGCACAACTTCTCGTCTAGATCTAATCATGATACGCCAGGTGACCCCACGCAAAACGTCATGACGCCAAGAGGTCACAGAAGACGAACGCGAAACTCTGCCCCAGTGTTTAAAAGTGTGTTGAAATAGGACCGTTCCTACGTTGTTGTATGTCAACTGATACTAATTAATGTCTTTGTGTCAGTTTATTGTTTACAATGGTCCGCAAATGTGCGTTTTATATATGTAACACGTGACCTCCCTACGTCACTACGCATTTATGTTAGTTCGCGCTGGACCGGACCTAGACGAAAAGTTGTGGTTTAAAAGAGCATATTTTTTTATTTTTCTTGTCAAAAATGACAATCGTTTCGCTAGATAAGACCCTTATGCCTCGTTTGGGAACGTTTATAGTCTTTTGAAACTCTGTTGAAAAAAACTGTTGCGTGTTGAGTTAAATGTTGATTGTTGGTGTCTATTAAAGTCCATTAAAATGAGAAAAATCCTGCAATGTTTTCCTCAAAAAACATAATTTCTTCTCGACTGAACAAAGAAAGACATCAACATTTTGGATGACATGGTGGTGAGTAAATTGTCTGGATTTTTAGTTTAAGAAGATGGAATGTTCCTTTAGCTCTGGGAGAGCTGGAAAATGAGTATGTTTTCAAAAAAAGTGGAGTGTCCCTTTAAAGCTCCCGTTCTGTCTGTGATTTTGAAGCTTTGATTGTGTTTATAGTGGGCAATATAACACATGTTCATGTTTCACGTGTAAAAAAAACGCGGTATTTTTCACACAATTTACTTATCTGTATAGCGCTGTTTTCACTGTCCTCAAAACAGGCTAATGTCTTCCTTGTTATGTGAAGTCCCTCTTAAAAATCATGCTTTGGAGTTCTTTTCTGAGGTTTTTTTGATCTGTCACGTGTTCTAATAATTTTGGCCACCACTTTATATTTATGGTTTATTTGTAAAAAATGTATTTCAGTTAAACTGGGCGTAGTGAACTGTAATGCGGTCAACAGACCTGGAACTACTTCATAGGTGTAGGTTGAATGAAAAAAAATGCACACTCGTAGAACGTTTCTTAACCAATGAGATTAAAGCATTTAACATCTCTGTGGTATAAAGTATAGTCATTTGCCACTTAAAGGTCCAGTGTGTAGATGTTTATCTGGATTTAGTGAACTTGTGATTTGCAACCAGCGGCTCAGTCCACAGCTCACCGCTCCCTTTCGAAGCGCTTAGTGAAGCTACAGTAGCCACCACAGGACAAACACGTCAACATCTGAGACAATGTAGCGATAAAATATCTTTTAGGTGAAAATTATATTGTTCATTGTTTGTTCATGTTATCAAATGCATTTACTATTGTTAACAAATACACCCTTACTGTAAAGTGTACCGTGTTTCTAATCTTAAATACATGTAAAAAACATGTTGTTAAAAAATAAATATGAACTTGTTTTCTTTAAAGTAGTCAAGGTGTACAGAACATTACAACTTTTTTGTTATTTTGACCAGTAGAGATGCGTAATATACAGAAATGACCGTAATATTGCAAATGTGCATATCACAATGTGGGTATCACAATAGTTTGCAATAAATAGTATCTTGTACATGGATGTTAGTTGGGATATGTGTGTGTATGCAAATACACATAATAGTGTTTGTTTGTTTGTTTGTGTTGTAAAAATGTCTGATTTGTTTTATTTAACACTAAAACATGGCTGTTCACCTCAGAAGTTTGTTGTGATGCTTTTATTTCCCTGAAATATTAATCATATGTTGGTTATTAAAATGTTTAAAATATATTGGATTGCAATTTAAATTGATTTTTTTTTAACCGTATTGCATATTGTTTACGCCATTACTTAGCATGATATCGTATCCCCACCCCTCAATACAGCAACACACCACCTCAGTATCGCACAGTCCTATTGACCAGTTGTCCTTATTTCATTTTCTGCAGATAAGAACGATATTTAAAAATAAAATGGTTTCTATAATTCACAGAATGAAACAAAATATAATTTTACCTAAAAACATACATGTAAATAGTATACGGTATTCAGATAAATTTAAAATAATTATAATTGTAACATTACACTGTAAAAAAATGCTGTATTAATGCAGCTGGTTGGCAGTAACTTGCTGTAAAAGATAAAGACTGAAAATGTTTCATGTTCATTTAACTTTGAACAAACTGTTGCCAGTAAATAATATTAATGTAAAATCTACAGTAGGTTACTGGAAACCAGCTGCATTATTACAGCATTTTTTTACAGTGTAATGTTATAATTATAAATATATTGTTCATATATATATATATATATAATATTGTTCATATATATGAGTTTAGTTGCAAAACGAGATAAATCCATTTTTTTACATTTTTGACAAAACATGTTTATTATTATGTTATCATGTTATTATTTTGTTTTATGGTGCTACTTAGCTGTATTTTTAAGTTATGAAGGTTTAAATCAAAACAAACCAACTGCAGTTGCATTGAAATTAATTGGAATGCACAACTAAAAAACGAGATTTCTGAGCAATTAAAAAAATGGTGGTTATCTCGTTTTGCAACGAAACTCTTCATATATATAATATGTTCATGTTAGTTTATTGTGCATTAACTATGTTAATCGTTATAACTTTTGATTTTATAAATCTATTAGTAAATCCTAAAATTAACCTGAACCAAGATTAATAAATGCTGTAGTATTGTTTATTGTTCATGTTAGCTAATGCATTAAACAATAAAACATTATTGTAAAGTATTACCTGTTATATCCTCTTGTATAAAATAAGAATTAAACATTTTTATTTAAATATGTTTTTAATGCACACTTTTTTTTTCAGACTGTGCAGACGGTTTACACAAATTTCCAGAGTGCATTTTTGTCATGTCTACAAATAATAATGCTGCTGGACGATGCTCCTTTAAAACAAAGAAAATGAGACATTACACCAAGCAGTTATCATTAAAATCTCATAAGGGATGTGATGGATGGCTGATATAAACATAGACCATTATGAAAGCCATTGTATGCATATGACTTTCATTGCATCTATCCCTTTAAGAAAAACAAGGAGAACATGAGTGGGGGAGGGGAATGGGTTGGGGTGGAACAGTCCTGTAATGAGCATTTTCTAGAGACAGTGAGCATCATATGGCTTCAGACCATCACTGATGCACACCTTCGAATATGCAAACAAACATGAATGTGGAGAGGACCAAAGAGCAGGATTCAGCTGATCCTTGATGCTTTTCACCAGTCTTCCAGGAAAAAAGCTTCACCTCCGTACCACAGCAGGAGCGCAGAAGAGAAACGAGAAGGGAGAGAGGGAGAGAAGAGAGAGAGAGCAGCATCAGAAAAAATGCTGTGCCAGATTGAATGCATTACAGAGGAAATACTGTTGAAAACATGATCTAGAGGGACGTCTGAGCATCCTCCATGCATCTTGGATACGGATTCACTAAATTTTTTTGCCAGCAGGTGCGGTATGTTTGGGGCCGTGTAACGTATGATTGAGCGTATCAATGCTGCTGCTGTGTGGATCTGCGTGGCTGTGGAAAAAAACTAGGCCTCGCTTGCCTGCCGATCTCCACGCAGGAAACACGGAGCGCGGCTGTGCGCCTCAGCCTGCTGGGACCGTGCGGCGAGAAAGGGAGAAGCTTGCCAACTGCATGCCTGTCGGAAGTAGCATGCGTAAAAAAGACATTCGTGAGCGAAGGCCATGCACAAACAGGCAGGAGCTATAACACCGGGACAGTAGCCTGGCTCATTCGTTTTCACCCCTTTAAATTTTTTGGACTCGAAAGCACTGTTTTTTCAATACGTTTCAGATCTACTTGAAGGACTCTTCTGTCCACTTTATCAGTCTTCCTAGTTTGCTCGCAGGTCGCTTTTTTCTTGCTCCGCTTGACGTTCTGAAGATTTGCCAAAACCTGTTTCATGCATGTCCACTGGAGGCAGGTTTGACTTTGATGATGGGGGGTCGTACTGTGGAGGGTGGGAACAGGGCAAGGCGCATGGCCGTGGGGTCTGCACGGGGCCCCAGGGTCAGGGCGAATACGCGGGGGCCTGGAGCCATGGATTTGAAGTTCTCGGAGTTTACACGTGGCCCAGCGGGAACAGTTACAAAGGGACCTGGGCGCAGGGAAAAAGGCATGGCATCGGTGTGGAAAGCAAAGGGAGGTGGGAATACAAGGGGGAATGGACACAGGGGTTCAAGGGGAGGTATGGAAAGTTGGAAAGCACCAGCAGTGGTTCTTGTTACGAGGGCACCTGGAGCAATGGCTTACAGGATGGCTACGGCTTGGAGACCTACACTGATGGAGGTAAGAATCAAATGACACCCTATTTATCCCGTTGCCTTAAAACATCTTTTGCATGCAAACACTGGGGGGGGGGATAATTTTACGATTACTTTATATGACTCCCTTAGTTGTGTGCAATTGTGAAAATAATTAAAACATGGTGTTTAAAGCATAGCATTGATTTAAAAGATAGATTGTCACTGTATGAGCTAATATTCCCCGTGGTATCTGAACCACAGATGCATCTGTAAAGTAAATTGCCATGGAAACCCACTGACAGTGAATCCATATGTCACTAAAGGTTGTTTGGCTCTGATCGCTGATTGGCTGTTTCACGGCCTTGTGAGGCGCTCATTGATGACTGTTTATAAATAATGCAGAAAGATAGCACTACTATCATGAATCATGCCAGCAAATACTGGCAGATTTGTTTGGAAACAAAATTGATGATCATGTGACATGACACACCTCCTTTCCCTTTAAATCGTTTGACTTAAATGCAAAGCTAGACATGATCAAAAGGTATTATATCCTTAAAAAAATGAGTCTTGAACTAAACAGAGACTTTATATTGTTGAAAGATCATTTAGCGATTGTGAGATCTGTCACTCAGACATTTCAGCACCTTGGACAGTTACCATCACTATTTTCTTTATAAATATCAGTTAATGTTATTTAGGTTACTTTATAAAAGATGCTGAAATAGATATACAGTAACTCCAAGAATATGAGCATACCATATACATACTTTTATTTTCTAACTGTTTTAAAAATAGCTATTTTGGCATAAAATAGGATCTGTCTTTCATTTCACATTTATATCTGATTCTCTGAAAATTATATGAAATTAAAAAAATGACACTATGTGAAATTAAATGAATGTTACTTTTGTAATTGAACTATTTAGTGTAGAAATTTGATGTAAAATCCTGGTTGCCTTATATTTTGAAGTATTGTCAACTTGGTTTTACAAGACATTTCAACTTATCTTATCTTGACTAATAAGAAGCTTAGGAGTTGGTAACTAGCTTGGTGTATTTTAACTTTATTTAATTGGTTATAGCAACTCATTACTAGTCAAGATAAAAAGATAGTTGACATGAAATTGATTAAAGGAATATTCCACTTTTATAAAAAATCTGATAATTTACTCACCCCCATGCCATCCAAGATGTTTATGTCTTTCTTTGTTCAGTGGAGAAGATATTACGTTTTTTTTTTTAAGAAAAACATTTCAGGATTTTTCTCCATATAGTGGACTTTAGTGGATCTCAACAGTTTACAGTTTTAATGCTTCAAAGGGCTCTAAACAATCCCAAATGAGGAATAAGGGTCTTATCTAGCAACCCATTGCAAATTTCGCCCCCCCCCCAAAAAAAAAACATTACATATGTGATTTTAAACAACAAACTAACACAAAGACATTAATTGGTATCATTCCACATACAACAACGTCGGAATTGTTCTCTTTTCCCACACTTAAAAACAACTTGTAAAATGTACTTAATATAATCTTTGTAACAATTTGCACAAACTTTTTAAAGTAAAATTTACTGCTTTTTTAAAATGTACTGATAATTTTAAGTTCATTTCACTTGAATGTTTTAGTTTAATGGATTTTATACCCTTAAGTTAAATGAACTCAGATTTTTTAAATAAACTTGAACACGCTATTTTTTTTAATAAATATTTACTGCATTGACTATAAAACAGTTAAATAATGCAAGAAAATATATAATACGACTTACTATTCCCACACATGTTGTACATTAATTAATTGTGTATTAATTTATAATTTTACTTTAATTTTACTACATTTTGGTTCTCAATAAATGTTAATATTGCTATGTAGAAATAATGAGGTTTAATCTAATATATTTTACTACACCAAAACGTTTTTTGATGTAAACACTGGAACAGTAGTTTCGCATACATCATGCGTGACCTTTCGCCGTGATTACATAATACGTATGGTCATGCTGGCGCGTCACACGGCAAATGCAAGACGAGAAGTTGTGGTTTACATTTTTTTTACTAAAATGACAAGCATTCACTAGATTAGACCCTTAAGCCTCGTTTGGGATTGTTTAAAGCGCTTTGATGCTGCATTAAAACTGAAAACTGTTGAGGTCCACTATATGAAGTAAATTATCAGAATTTGTTTTATAAAAGTATTTCTTTAAACTTAAAAAAATTAATTTCTTTCCATTTGCACATTTTATATCTTATTGTCAACAAAATATTATATAAAAAATTAAAAGATTGACACTTTAACTTTCCCTGTTTTCATATATGTATGTATTTTATGCATTTGGCAGATGCTTTTATCCCAAGCCACATCATTTATTTATTATTTACAAATACATTTATACATTTTGTAGTTTGTGTATTTCTTAGGATAGAACCCATGAGCTTTGTGTTACTAGTTGCAGGAACATTCATGCATTTATATATTTATGTAAATTATTAATAGAAAATATGTAGTTAATAGAATACACCAAAAACCCGAACATGTTTATATTTCACCCAACAATTGGTTAAAACAACCCAGCATTGGTTAAATTACAACCCAAGGGGCTCGGCTCGTTCCTTTTTGACCCAAAGCATTTTTTAGAGTCTAGCACAGCTTGACATTATTTTAATAGAGTGAAAACTAGTACTAACTTAAAAGATCAAATATTTTGTGCTTGCTGTATAGGATTCACACTTTTACATCTATGTCTGTTCCTCTGGCAGGCACATACCAGGGCCAGTGGCTAAGCGGCATGCGCCATGGCTATGGTGTGCGACAGAGTGTGCCTTATGGCATGGCAGCCATCATCTTCTCCCCCATGTGCACATCCATAAATTCCCTTCGATCCGATCACAGCGAAGGGGCCCCCACTCCGGAAGATGGCTCCGGTGTCAGCGGGGTATCCGGGAGTCCGGTGGGCCGTAGTGGTTTTGTACTTTGCGCTTACAACGATACAGACAGGCACAGGAAGAGGAAAGGACGCTTCCGACAGTCCATACTGAGCGGTTTAAAGTTGCGGAGATCTGAATCCAAGAGCTCCCTGGCCAGCCAGTTAAGCAAACAGAGTTCGTTTTGCAGCGAGGCAGGCATGAGCACGGTCAGCTCGGCCGCCTCGGACATCAACTCCAACGTGAGCTTGGGCGACACGGAGGCAAGTGGAAGCGTGGATGCCACTGTGACCGAAACATATGCTGGCGAATGGAGACACGATATGAGGTCGGGGTGGGGCGTAAGCCATCGCTCTGATGGGCTTCGTTATGAAGGTGAGTGGTTTGGGAACAAGAGGCATGGCTATGGATGTACCACCTTCCCTGATGGAACAAAGGAAGAGGGAAAATACAAGCAGAACATTCTGGTGAGTGGCAAGAGGAAAAACCTAATACCACTGCGCACCAGCAAAATCCGTGAGAAGGTGGATCGCGCCGTCGAAGCTGCTAACAAAGCTGCGGACGTAGCCAAGCAGAAAGCTGAGATCGCAATGTCCAGGTAAGACATCATGCGATCCATTTTTCATCACAAATTCTTGCAATTAGATCTAGAGATTACAATATGAAGAAGAAACTACTAAGACCCCTTCAAGTCTGCTCCATGGGTACAACAGGTTTATGTGCAAATTTTGAAGGGAATCCTATGGAATGGGCTTAAATACTTAAATGTATTAAACTCAGTTAAGGACAGTCTAATTATTGTTTGAAGGCATATTAAAATTTGATAAATATAACCATAAATTTGGTGGAATTCTACAGGTGCAGAGTCCGCATGGGCCTGCTCACGGGTGACACAAACTTCAGTTAGTGTTTGAAGAAAACTGTGTAATCAGATAACCTGTCAGTGTCCCAAAGGAAGAAGCACAGTTTAAAAACTGTCATGTGTTGTTTTAATGTTTCATCAAACTTTTCCTGCAGAATGAGCCACGCTAGAGGAAAGTGTGAGGCTGCGGAAGGAGTCGCACTGAGATCTATGGAGGAGTGTCGTCTGGCCAGGATCATTGCCAAAGAACTATCGCCCTCTTTCCATCACTATGGGAACGGTGAGTCAATAAAAAACAGTTAGTAGGCCTACCCATGTGGCGGCCAGTGACTTCTTTTTTGAAGGCGCACAATGCAAAGCTTGTCAAAACATGTATTTAACCCGTCATGTGTGTTGCTCGTCATGTCAAAATATGTATTTATTTGGCACATCATGTGAATCTATGTGCATCACGTGTCATTTCAAATTACGAGCCTGCTGCAGGCCCTTCGAAGGGGTTTATGTCAAAAGAGCACGAGTATCTGCGTTTGTCAGATACTCGCTTAATCTCATGTGTAATCAGAATTTAGTGTCAAGTTAGCGTCTTGCAAGTATTTTGTGAACGTGAGCATCTCTTTTATTATAAACCGTTTCGACGCATGTGCAGCAGGCACGTATTTTGACATGACGCAAATAGGTTCACTTGACGCACCAAACACATATTTTGAATTCCCGCCCCTTGGAAGAGAAGTCACCGGCCACCACTGTTGGCACATAATCATTCACTATTATATAAACAATGCAGGAACGTAGCTATGTCAATACAGTGCAGGTTCAGACACACTTTTACTGAATTTGTTTTTTTTTATGATCTAAATGGTTTTTTTACTGCACTATAAAACGTGAAAGTTGGATTTACTTAAAAATGACTTTAATTGTTAACACTTCAAAAATGTAAGCTTTATCAACTGTGAACAAAGTGAGAAAAATTAATTAAAAAAATCTACGGTCCGCACGTAACTTCCGGTAAACTCCACTAAGAATAAATAGCAACAAAGTTCTTTAAACGTAGTTTATTTATATAACAAGCAAAAAAACCACACATAGATAGGGCTGGGTATTGGCAAGGGCCTCCCGATACGATACGTATCACGATACATGTGTCATGATACGATACGTATCGCGGTGCAATGCGTTGCATGTTGCAATACATTGCAATTCTTTTTTCTTTTTTTATCAAAAATTTAAAAAAATAGAGCTGAACAAGTTTTTAAATTTTCTGACATTTTGTCACTCCCTCTAACTTCTGAGACATTGGCGGCAGAGGAAGCCGTTTGATGCACACAGAGGGATTTGACGTGTTCTAAAATATCGATATTAGAGATCAAAATATTTTATTTGTATCGATATTTTTGCACAGCTCTATAAATTTCGACGAGGCATTTGTTCAAGAGATCAAGCAAAAAAATGAAACCGGAAGTAAAGTTCGGATCCAGACGTTTATCTCGTGCGTCTGATGAAACCGTCTTTATCTATTTTTTGCATTTTGCCTTTTATAATTAATGCTTTTAAATGATTTTTTTAAATGTATTTTATTATAATTTAAATTGATTTTCCAAAACTAAAGCATTATCACATATTACAATATTACACAAAGTAGTGCATTTCTTTCAGGGCTGCAAAACAATTAATCGCAACTGATCTTTTGCAAAATAAAAGTTTTAGTTTACATCATATAATGTACTGTGTTTAATAATTCTAAATAACATGCATGTATATATTTAACAAATATCTTCATGTGTATATAAATTTTTAATTATTTTTTATTTTTAATATATACATCTATTTTTAAATTTTTATAATTACAAAATTATACATGCATGTATATATATTTCTTACAAAGCTAAAATTTTATCACATCTTTTTTAAAATGTATTGAAAAGAGTTGAAGCAGACAGTGAAATAAAAATAGCAAGAAGATAACTGAGAGAAGTGTTAAGTATGCAAAACTGTAATCTAGACAAACTATTGATTATTTTGTTAATTATAGGTTGAAAATATTACTTGGAAAACTCTCAAATATAACTGTTTTAAACCCTTTGGATACCAATAGTTTTGCATTTTTACTGTATAGACCGTTTCAGCAGTAACAACATAAACAAGCAGATGTCGCGGCCCCCTGTAACTTCCGGTAAACTCCGCTAAGAAAAAAAAAATAACAACAAAGTTCTTTAAATGTAGTTTATTTATATAACAAGCTAAAAAACAACACATAGATTACCTAGGAAACCAAAACATTTGTTATTTTAGACGAGGCATTTGTTCAAGAGATCAGTTTAGCAACTAATCAGACCATTAAAAAAACGAAACCAGAAGTAAGTTTCGGATCCAGACGTGTATCACGCGCGTCCGATGAAACCGTCTATACATGCACATAGAGTATACTTTACATACACTAATACAGTGGCTCCCGGAGGTATTTAGGTATTTGTACCCTTAAATGGGCCATGGCACAAGACTTTTTTAATATGTCAAATAAATCTTTGTGTCCCCAGAGCACATATATGAAGTTTTAGCTCAAAATACCATATAAATAATTTATTATAACATGTTAAAATTGCCGCTTTTTAGGTGTTAGCAAAAATGTGCCGTTTTGGGTGTGTCCTTTAAAAAGCAAATGAGCTGATGAAATTCCAACACTGATCACAATGATGGTGGTTGTTGCAATTAAAACTCAATTGTGCTTTTCTCTGCACTAAATGGCAGTGCTGTGGTTGGATAGTGCAGATTAAGGGGTGGTATTATTATAATAAGCGCTCCTTATGACATCATAAGGAGAGCCAAATTTCAACGACCTATTTTCTTATGTGCTTTAAGAGAATGGTTTACCAAAACTAAGGTTGATCTTTTTCACATTTTCTAGGTTGATAGAATCACTGGGGACCCAATCATAGCACTTAAACATGGAACAAGTCAGATGCCATTGCCCCTTTAAACAACCCCTGAAAATGTCATTCATATATTTGATGAATGAAGTGTCCAAATATTTTGTGAGAGGAGACTGTATTCTATAATTTATTCAAGTGTCTCCTGAAAGCAGTCTTACTAGGCCAATAAAACCTATTTTGATTCAAATCTTCTTTTGTTTCTAGGATTAGAGTGCCAGAGACCAAAGCATCAGGACAGAAAAGAGAAAGACATGGAGGTGATCTCCACCGGCACAGATAGCCCAGAGCTCTGTACACCAGACACAACGCCACCCGCCCAGACGCCCGACCTGAGCCCGATACTGAGCAACCCCTCCTCGCCCCCCTGCAGCCCACCTACCCATCGTGCCAGGAACGCTTGCTTCATGCGCCAGAGTGCCGTGGAGGAACAAGGAGGTGCTGAGATTCAGGTTCTAGTGGAAGGCAACACGAGATCTGGGGCCAACAGCTGGACCACTGACGTTTATCCCCACAGAAGGGGAAGCAAAGGGGAGAGCAGTCGCTCCACAACCCCTTCTTTACTGGAAGAGGAAATTGGTCAAATTAATGGACATGAGCAAAACTCCTCAACCCATCACCCATGGGAGAACGGCTCCTCCAATCACAAGCCCATTGAGCATATGGCTCAGGACAAAGTGCGGGATCAAATGTCCTCCGGTCAAAAGCCCTGGAAGCATGTTTCCTCAAATCAAAAACCCAGGGAGCGTACAATTTCCAGGGAAAGAGAGTGGGAACGTTCACCATCCAATCACAACTCTGTTAACTGCGACTCTTCCAAGTTCAAACCGCAGATGCAGATATATTCCAATCATAAATCGGTGGGTCATAATTCATCCAATCACAAGACCAACCAGCATGCTTCCTCCAATCACAAACCAAAGGAGTTTACTCATGAAAAACCTCACGTTTCATACCATTACAATCCTCAAGAGCATGCGTCCTCGTATCGCAAACAACACGAGCATGTCCACTCCAACCACAAGCCAAGAAAGTCCTTTACCAATCACACGAGCGGCGAGTCTAGCGTGAATGCCTACCAGCTGTCAGACCGTGGAGCCAACAGCACTGCTCCAGGATGGACTGTTGAAAACGATTCCCACAAAGGAGGAGAAAACGATTATCGGATTGAAATGAGGTTCCAGCCCCTTGACTCCATTTCCCAACAAAACTCGAAATGCTCGAGTCTCCAAGGGCACAATTTGCAAAGACTACGTCAGCGAAACCACGATGGCAAAGAATGGGGTCTGGCAGCCCGGAAGGAGTCCATGGACTCTGTGCAGATGCTTGACACGTTGAATGTTGGGGTTGATGTGGAGGAATGGCCTTTGCACAGGGACATTACTCTTTCACCCCCTTTAACATCTTCTCCAGAAACTCTGGAACAAGATGTGGAGCATTTGAACCTGATTAAGACAAACTCAGTAAGTAAATATTGTGCATTACGTGCATGTGTGCTATATCACATATATATATGGCTCCAAACATTTAGGAAACTAAAGAATGCGTTGGACCTACGGTGTAGACGTCAGTTTTCATTAATACAATGTATTGTATTTCTAAATGTACATTTTCTTTAAAAATAGTTTTGGTCAGTCATAAAATAGATTATACCTGTCTAAGTGGGTCGCAGAATGACCTACACTACCAATGCAAAAGCTGGAGAAGAAGCAGCTTGTTGTGTACCCTATTACACAACAAGCTGTGTCTTCTGGTCCATTTTTGTTTTTACTGTTGCAAATGGAAAAGCGACCCAGAATTTTTTGGACCTGAGCAAGGGGTTATAGCAGACCAATCACAGTGCTTGTGTAGAATTACTGCGCACCGTATTTTCAGGACTATAAGTCGCCCTTGAGTATAAGTCGCATCAATCAAAAATGCGCCATGAAGACGAAAAAACATATATAAGTCGCAATGGACTACACATCGTATTTATTTAGAAAATTATTTCACAGAATCTAAGCCGAAGAACAGACATTTAATCTGGAAAGGCAAGTATTAAACTAAACAATAACACACAGAACAGCAGGCTGAATAGATGTCTGTACGTTAAGATAACATTATCAGTTATTTACATGATACACAATAGCATTTAGAACACATGTGGAAGGCTGAAAAGACTAAATGAACAGAATAAACCAACGAGCCCCAAGTTCGCAGGCTCGTCATTCCACATCACTGAATTTATTGATTTACATAAATACAGGAGCAGCATATAGCGCACACTTGCGGCTGTTGATGGTAATGTTGTCTCTTGGTTTACATATGTCAAAATTAATTCATACTGACTTATGGTGCATTCACACCAGCCGCAGTAGAGGTGGCGAAACGTGCTATTCTAGTCATTCGAGACATTCACGTGAAAAATTCACGTCATGGGAGGGGCTTCTGCGACTACGCTGAGACTCCGCTCGCTTCCTGTAATCATGTCACTACTACTGCAAGGTCCTGATTGGTTAACGCGACGCGGAAATCCGCTGAAGATTTTTTAACTCGCGCGTTTCCCGCAGCAATGGTCAATTTGCATGGAACGCGCCATCCGCGCCGCGCCTTCCTTGCGTACCACGCCGCAGGATGCCTTATCGCCTCTTTGCATTGACTTAACATGTAAATAACTCGCGCTTGCCGCCTCTACCGCGTCTGGTGTGAACCCTGCATTACAAGTCGTGCCTGACTAGAAGTCGCAAGATCAGCCGAAAAAAGTGCAACTTATAGTCTGGAAAATATGGTAGTTAATTTTTTTGGTGAGGTGCGTGTCAAAGTAGGCAGTGCCCGTGGCATAGGTCTAACGCAGAAGTTTAAGTTTGACCTGAATGATTCATTTAGTGGTTTAAGAATGAAGGAGATACATGCAGGGTGCGATTTGTGAAAAAATCTGAGGGGGTGATTTAAAAATATATTCTTGAATATCACAGGCTTCTATTGATTATTCAGGGTATTACCTCATTCCCCGCCAACCTTTATTTTGAAAAGTTGCCCGGCAGCATTTTTTTTGTGATTTTCACTAATGTTTCACAAAATGCCTTCCAGGAAAATTTTCTTATTAAAATATATAAACATGCAAATATATCAAATGAAAGAACAAACCCTCTGCTTTAAACTAACAATAAACAAACAAAATGGGAAAAACTGTTTCATCCTATCTATATATTTTTCTCTGCTTATAAACTCTTAAATATAGGATTTTTTTGCATTTTTGTAAAAAAATCGCATCTTTGAAAAGGATTTTTGTTAGAGATCAGATTCAGAACGATGATCAAAAACATACACAGAATGTGAAATTAATTTAAAAAAATTTGCTACATTTTTTTAATAAATTGCGTAAGTGCGCCATCAGTGGATAATCGTGGTATTACAGATTAACATAAAAACTCAGGAACAAGTTTTTAAGGCAAATGTTTTCTCTTAATTGACGAGATAACTCGTCCATTGCAATTTTTTATAGAAAAACTCAACGTGCTCTCAATATAACAATAAATAGGCTGTATATGCCTACTTAGTCAAGACGTCAGACTAAAAAAATAGTCTGTTTGATGACTTTTCGCCTCTTTTTTGTTTTCCGGTGTCATTCTGGAAGTTGATCCCTCTATACGGCAGGGATATAAAGATCAGAGGGGGTATAACCCCCCCCAGCAAATCGCACCATGGATATATGATGCTTTTTATTATACTGTCAATATAAGCTTTTGAATGTGATATTGAAATATACTAACTAAACTTTCCTTTGTTTTTCAGGGCTCCAGCTCTATCCTGGTTGTCATGGTGATATTACTTAACATTGGTGTAGCCATTTTGTTCATCCATTTCTTTATTTAATCATAGGGCCTATAGAATGTCAATAAAACAGCACTGTCATCAAGATTAAGATATGCACACAATGCGCACTTAGCATTGTCTTAATATAAGGAACCCAAAAATTGCCGTAGTAAATATCTGTGTAAGAAGTTGGGCAAGTCCATGTATATTGTAAACTTCTTTTACGGTTCGATTTATTATATAATTCCATCATAATCCATTAGTTAACTTCGCTTAATTTTGTCTTTGATTCATAATAAAAGTCCATTTACGATATTCTGTAGAGCTAGGGTGAAGTATTACACACGTTTAGGTTTTTTAATGATATGTTTTGCCATTTAAAAAAACTACTTCCCATTTATTTATTTATTTTCTTCAAAAAGGCGCATCAAACCCGAGTCGCGGGACTATGAAGATTGATGTGCGAAATTGGTCTTATGGTCTTAAATAATATAGCTAGTTGATGTAAGGTGCAATTCACACGAATATGTAACCAACTAGACTAAAGCTGCGTGCCCACTGCCAGTGACTAGCAACGGCGGAGTGACGCCATCTCATTCATTTTAATGGAAGCTTGGTGATTTCTGGCGACTGTTGGCGACAGGAAGTGGGCGTGTCCAGCTATGCGCCAAAGTTGGGAACGGTTTAACTTTATGCAAATGACAAGTGACTTTCGGGAGCGATAACCAATGAGAGTGCAGCAGTGAAGTTCACGTCATCCGTCTTAAGTCGGTTGTTACTTGGGCAACCAGAATAAGGAACGCCTCTTTGAAAGAGACGCTGGCGGTGTGCACGCACAGTAAGACTACATGCCCCCCCCTCTATATTCCAGGGTAACAGCCCTATATAATCGCTGCAGTCACGTCATATAAAAAACAACCCTTTCATTTACGTGCCCAGATTGTTGGGTCTGTGGTTAAAGCTGTCTTAAAGGGCTTCATCATAGTGCATTTTCATTCAAATGAATACTCATGAATTTTGAATATAAGTTAGGCCTGGAGAAATCTTCCCACCGATCCCACCTTCCATTGGGATAATCACCAAATTTCAGCACAATCCAGCCGCGTAGTTCATTTCGATTCACCGTAAACATGTTCACCTTTAAAACACTGCTATGCCAGACTCACTGCTGAAGAAACCATTGCGTTTCCTTGTACACCGTGTGACGTCACATCTGCTGTTTGACATTAAAGTACAACAGAGGTGCGACAGGGGTTGTGTATGTCGGCTCGTACAGTTTGAGACTGTTACCTTATGACCACTGCTTTCGATATCTCTCTCTCTCTCTCTCTCTCTCTATATATATATATATATATAAATATATTCTATATTACTGAACAGTGTAACATCTTTTAACAAGTTTGCAAGTTTTCATTGATATGCTGAGTGCCTTTTTTAATTGAGAAACCATCCCAGCGAGCAGGTTATGTACTCGTATGAAGGTCACGTGGAACGGTGCGTCTCGATCCAACCCCACCTTTGAACAAATCAAGTTGGCTTGAAATCTGAGCCTAAGCCTGTGGAGATTTTTACAGCATGTTTGTTAGCCTGTTCTCTTCTGCTCTTAACTCTGTGTGATTTTCTGCCTGTCTCTCTGTCCAGCAACTTAGATAACAATTTGGACTGAAAGCAGTGTTAAAATACCAGCTTACGTTTCTCAATGGGACCTGACTGACATCGTCAAAATTATTGAATGATAAACTGCTATTGTATATTTTATACTACTCATCCAGTGATATCATCATGTTGTGAGATCATTGCATGCCTAAGCATGCCCTTTCTTACGCAATGATTTATGAGATTGTTTCCAAGTTATGTGGAAAATTAATAAAATGTTTGAGGTTACGCTGTGGCACGTGGTTTTTATGAGAAACAGGAACGCACAAATTATGTTTTTTTTTTCACTTTTTAACAATGAACAGTGATCAACATGTATTTGAGAATGTATTTGTAGAGTATGAATGCCATCTCTAAAAGCAACTGCCAAATGCATGCATTTAAAGCACACAGATTCCCACTGATTTTATGCACATTTTGAAGTATTGCATAAGAAACCAGTGATGGAAACGCCAAATTTCAAATAAAAATCCCCCAGTGTATAAACGTTTTTATGCTTGCTTGAGGTGGTTTTTGACTTATGTAAAAAGAGTAAATAATGTGAGATATAACCGCATTTGCAAATTAAATTTTGACGTAGCGACCATTAAACCCACAGGACTGATCGTCTTGCAGTTTCCGCTGACGTTTTCTTTTCCATATATGGGGCTCGACGTCGTCGTTATGCGTGACCTGTAATGAGCTGTAGAATGTAGCTGTAAAATCCTGAATGTCAACACTAATGGTATAGGGTGATTTCTCAGTTACTGGAATTTTCACGCACAACCATTTCTAGGGTTTACAAAGAATGGTGCGAAAAGGGAAAAACATCCAGAATGCATCAGTCCTGTAGGCGAAAATGCCTTGTTGATGCTAGAGATCAAAGAAGAATGGGACGACTGATTCAAGCTGATAGAAGAGCAACTTTGACTGAAATAACCACTCGTTACAACCGAGGTATGCAGCAAAGCATTTGTGAAGCCACAACACGCACAACCTTGAGGCAGATGGGCTACAACAGCAGAAGACCCCACTGGGTCCTTGCTTAGTCCTTGCTTAAAGGGATAGTTCACCCAAAAATGAAAAATCTGTCTTAATGTTTTCATGTCGTTCTAGACCTGTATGAATTTCTTTTTTTCTATTGAACACAAAAGGACAACGTGAGGGTAAGTAAATAAAGACAGAATTACATTTTTTGGGTGAATTATCTCTTTAATCCAAACACGATAATGTTTTCCTGTAGCTCAATGAGCAGAGCACTGCACTGGCAAAACAAAGATTGTGGGTTGATTTTAGGGAACCAGAGAACCTATATGTGACCGTGGAGCAGAAAAGTCACAGTGGGTATATTTGTAGCAATAGCCAAAAATACATTATTGTTTTATTATTATTATTTTGTTTATTACGTAAAAATCATGTTCCATGAAGATATTTTGTAAATATCATACCTTAAATATATCAAAAATTATTTATCATAATTAGTAATATGTGTTGCTAAGGACTTAATTTGGACAACTTTGGCAATTTTCTCACTATTTTGATTTTTTGCACCCTCAGATTCCAGATTTTCAACTAGTTGTATCTCGACCAAATTGTGTCCTATCCTAAACCATATGTTAATGGAAAGCTTATTTATTAAACTTGTTTATAAATTCTTATTACTGGTTTTGTGTTCCAGGGTCACAAATTGTCATCTCAGTGATATATACAGTACATTGAAATGAAGCAACGTTGCTCCAGGACCATATAGTGTTAGACAATATAAGACATAAAATAGTGCTTCATAAGGCAACAGTGCTGAACTACGCTCTTAGAAATAAGGGTTCCTATAAGGTTGGTTCCATTCTGAACCTTTATTATGTAAAGAACCTTTTTTCAGACTATATTAAGGTAGGAAAGAAATGTTAAACCTCTGACAGAAAGGTTTTTTGGGACCTGGATTAATGGGTTCAGGGAGCCTTCAGGAGGTTCGAGGGGGTCCCCAGAAATAGACAAAAAGAAATTGTATTTTATAAGGTTTATCTCTTATTTCTTGCTACATATATTCCATGTTCATATTGGCTTGGGTGTTCTCCTTATTATAGTTCCCTTTATCTCACTCACTAGGGTTTGCACGCCAGAAAAACTGCTATGAAAAAAGATGTATTGTCAAAGTTGCTGCAGTACAAATACATTTAAATTAAAATGTTTCATTTCAGGTTTATACATCCAACATTACTCTAATGCCCCCCAATTAAAAAAAAATATATATATTTCAAAATATAAAAAATGGCCAAAAATATATATAGGCCTATGTATTGAAATATATTTTGAAATATGTTTACAAAAATGTATATATATTTTCGCCCAATTTTTATATTTTAAAATGTATTTTCAAACTTAATATGTTTTAAAGCATTTATATTAACGTTGCATTGTAAGAAAAACTTTGTATTTTACTAAATTGTAAACAAAACTGGTTTAAAATGTTCAAATTAAATGTATTTTCAACTGCAATAATATACTTATTTTATATTTTATACATATTTATACATTCCATACTTATACTTTATAAATTTTATACAAACTTTTAAATTTTGTTAAGGAAAAATATATTTTCAAAGTCAACTTTATTGTCAATTCTGCCGAATGTACAAAACATACAAAGTATCGAAATTACCTTCCCTCAACCACAGTGTACAACAACAACAACAACAACATTACACAAAAACAAGTTTTAGAAATTTAGAAGAAATAAGAACAAAAATAGAAATAAATAATAACATAAAAGGCACATAAAAGTACAGTGTATATATGTGTATACAATACAGTGTATACAGTATATATGGGTTGTAAAATTAGAAATGTATTTGTTGCCCCTAAAATACATTTTGAAAGGTTAAAACTATGTTTTTCACATTCAAAAAATTGATTTAAGCTATACTTTCTACAAAATTAATTTAGCATTTTTTTAAAACATATTTTTGGCCAAAATTTTTTTTGCCCTATGGGTCACTATACATACAAAATATATAAAATCAAATATATTTTAGGTAGGAGTTCCCTTACAAAAGACTCGTCATATTTAGGGGTCCTTGCCATCAAAATTTGAAAACATCTGCTTTGGGGAACCAAAAACAATTCTGCTATGAAATTGCTGCTATAAGAACCTTTTCAACATCCACATCATGTAAAACTAAATGTAAAGCTTGAATGCACTGCAAGTCGTTTTAAATAAATGCATTAATGCAAATAGGACTTATTTCATAAGTGTGCCCATTTGAAATTATGGCGCATCATAGGAATTTTCCCATCTAGAAAGCAGAAAAGAATACATTAAGATATGCATTATTATGTTTCAGTTTAAATGTGCATATTTACTCGAGCAAAAATATGCGTGTAGATTTCTTTGGAGGTATCTGAGAATACAGAATATACATTACATTAATTCCTATGATGAACTGGATATTATCCTAAAGTCACAGCTTCATCACTGCTTTATCATTTCGCTTATTTATAAGCATGAATAGGTTGATAAATGTGTCAATTGGAAGGGTCGCTCATCTATAAACACATCAGTGATTTTCCACTGGCCTGATTCCGCCCATATCATCGGGCTGCTCGAGGGGCTGGACGCGCAGTTCCGATGCGTCATATTCATTCGGGCCTTTTGCATCCCATTGCTTGGGAAAGGCCCTGATTTTCCCCTTGACAATAAACAACCACCCGAAGCTTATGCATTATACAAGTCTGAATCTTTATGATATCAAGGAGTCGAGGGGAAAACGCGACACAAGGTAGGTTAACGGCAGTGCTGTATATTATCGCAATAGCTGCAGTTTGCGTGCCAGTAAAGACAGTTGCGTGATGTCTTACGTCGGGATGCATGCAGTTTGCATGTTTTTCTGCATACGTGTTGTAAATGTTTGCAGTTGTGGATTTATTGCATGTGAGAGTTGAAATGTCGCGGTTGCAGACGGGCAGATTGAGAGCGCGAGGACATTAGCATCACATGCTAGCGGTGCTGCCGCTAACTGAAGTTTTCCTGAACACAAACAGCGAATAAAAAACACGGTTGTGTTTTTATAACAGACCTTTTAGTGTTATTGTGCACGTGGATGTTATATTGAAGTCATTACTTGTAGTTTACATGAAACGGCGAATTAAGAGGATCAAATGAAATTCCGGATTTCTCCCGTTTTTTTTTCTTTAGGTTAACGTTAGCAAAATGCGATCGACTGGAGAAATTCGCGAGTTTTATTTTAGATGCTCAATGCGTGTAATGCAATGGTGTGGTTGCTTGCATTGTGTTATTATTGTTAATCTTACGTTATTTTTGTAAACCGCGGGTTAGCATGTTATAATGGGAATGCATTTGTACGCATTTACATAATAAACGAATAGTATTATGTGCTATATATGGAATGGATATATGCTAGTGCATCAGTCATGAAACAGTGATGTCCCTTCGCAGAGATAAATATGAGTTCAAGTCTAGTGTTTAGAGTTCACATGGCAAATCTTTTAACTTATCTGTGAATTTTTATCAATGTGATTTCCAAACCTAGAAACTTAAAACAGGAATTAATCGGGAAAGTCATCTCAGTGTCCCAATCTATCTTCTTAACTAGATTGGGACACTGCTTGACATTGAAGTGACTGTCAAAAACTGTCAAAATTTCACCCTACATGTAAAATAAAAAAATGTATTTTTAATGATGCTCAACTTAAACAATTCACTTTATGTTCTAGTTATGCTCAATTAACATTTCATCAGTTAGAAACAGTTCTTGATGAGTGCAACTTATATAGTGTAATGCTATAATAAAATATGATGCTAAAAATAATATGCTATATTTTTCAAATTGTTAATCCTGTATATGGGCCATTCTACAGATATAGGAGCAAACAGCTGTCCCTCTTAAATTGTCACTACCGAAAACAGTGATGTCATAACCGAGGCTTCACCACATTTCGGTCACATGACTTTAACATATGTTTGAGTTACATCAACATATGTTTTTGTTATTTGTAACTTATCAAGCTAAGTTTAGCTATTTCAGATTGATTTATGAAATTAAAATGGTATGTTAAAATGCCTTGCCAGTTGATTAAACTAAATAATTAAGTAAAAATTTTACAGTGTACAAGTGACAATTTTAGATACTTTTGAGTCTATCAAAGATGTTTATCAGCACATTGTTAGCTAGCACGGGTCTAAAAACTACATTTTATGAAGCAAAACCCAACAACATTTTCTTAAAGTTGCAATGAAATAAAAAAATGGAAAAACGTATTTGTTTTGAAATATTGTGGCATTTGTTTTTTGAGCTTCATTATTTAAATGCCTCATAATTTTTAATCCAACACGCAAATCTCCTCCTCGAAATGAGCTCTCTTTACATCCGGTCATATGGTATGGCTGGTGGGCAGAGCCCGGGAACATGACCTTTCAAATGATCCAATCAATTCTCGGTGAATGAATTCAAGTCCTCAAAATGGTGAGACCCTACTCACATGTAACTATGAGATAGATCGACACAGGAATATTTAATGTAGGGGTATGATTAAAATTAATCACAGCCAATGGACAAAAAAATTGTTACACTGTTTTGGTAGTGACACGGAAATGCAGGAGACATTTTAATGGGTGTAACAATACATCTGTATGGATCAGTGCATTGATTAAATTTCTAACAATACGATTGATGCCACACGATAAATATCATTATGAGGACTCTTCGCATCCTTATACCTTGACGTATCGTCCCTCTACGCATTTCCGCCAAAGCACACATTTTCGTTTATTTTCGTGTGCTTTTGTCAGCAAGTGAATGCAATGCAGCAACAAAGCAGTTATGGCAGCAAAAACAGTGAAAGAGGCAGAAGATGATGTTGTGGCGGCTATCGTACGCAAATCGTGGGTTTGGAAATATTTTGTTTTTAGGAAAATGGATTGGACGAACAGATTGGCAGAAAACCGGCTGAAACACTAAAGACTTTGACTGTTGCCATCATATGCTTGATTTTATGTTACATTTTTTCCTTCATTATTAATTTTTCTATTTAAACAAGTTTTTTTTAACTAGATAAAGTATCAAGAAATAAATTAATTGAATCGAATCATAATTGCATTGAAGAAATGCTCGACGTATCGGCAAATATCGCATCGCTGGCAGAGATAATCGATACTGTATCTTATACCACGGTGCTGTTGAATGCTTTATTATGATTGGTTGAGAAATGTTCCATGGGTGTTGATTATTTTTCTGTAAACCGCACACCTAACTTGTCTAATGTCTTAAAAATAGACACCAGAGCAATGTTTGTGGTAACCGTGGTATAAGACGAATAACTGACTGTGGTTCTTTGAATTATTCGAAAATAATGCACACCCATGGTGTAACAGCACGACGCAAATTACCACCTTGGGTGTGCATTATTTTCTTATAACTGAACGGTCCGTTGTTATTTATTCCTTGCGTATCTCAATGAACTGTCCAATTTACACCCCTAACAATTTTACATAAAGTTTAATGTTTTACAATTAAAATATAAAATAAATGTATATATTTTATCTTATTTTTTAAAATCCAAAAGATATTTTTAAGGATTTTCAATTAAATAAAGCAAACAATTTATTTCAATATCGTTTTTAAAAATATACATTTGGGGTTATGTGACTTTCACATAGGACGCGATGTACGCTGCGCTCGCCACTGGGTTCAGGGCAGCCAAGTGATTTGCGCTCTGCTGGCCAAAGTAGGCGGGGTTTTCAATAAATTACTACAGTGTTTATATTGGGGTTAAATAGTGGATGAGGAATACAGAGACTGATGTTGCCCGTCTCCATTTCAGGTAACTTTAAGCTGCCTACCTACAACAAGCTACTTGACTTAAAATACACCTGACATGCCAACTTGAATTGCTACGTGTTTCCATGACACAGCTTTCCTTCCGATGTCTCTGTAGGAGTGTAAACTTGTATTTTAAAGCTCCGGGAATTCCGAAACACACAGTATAAGCTTTTCATCCATTTGGATTTTGCCGCTTGTTTGAATGCCCCGTTTCTATTAAGCACACGGGTAATCGATCTAGTGTTGCCACCTGAAATATGTTTCACTTCTACTCTTTGATCTGTATCTGTATTTGATCTTTATTATATATCAAATTATATTTTAAGCCAAATTAAGCTGTTTTAAATAGTGAAATAAAAATGTAAATGGGAATCATGAAAATGCTATTTGTGGGGGCCAGTGTTGATTCTGTGGTGGGCCACCACAAATAAATCAATGTATGGGAAACACTGTTACTGATATTTTACATTTTATTGTGGGTTTTAGTTGGTAGAAGGATCTTCGTAAATATAAGATTTAAATACTTTTTAAATGTGTTGGTTTTTTGGTTGTGGGGCAACAGGTTTCTGTAGAATGGCCCATTCACAAAAGAAAGAAAAATTAATTTGTCAAAGTTTTTGGGAATCTTGAGTATCTAAGAATATCTGCTTAATGACCCATTGTTTTTTATTCATTGCAGGTATGCATTTGGAGACTCTTCTTTGTAATTCACATTAGAAAAATTCAGACGTTGCCCTCGGATTGATGTCTTATCTAAAAATTCACCTTACTTGTACTATGAACAAGCTCACCCAAACCTCTTGAACATCTTGGCCATACTTCAACTACACAGCTCTTCCAGTGGTCCGACCGGGAACGTTTTTGTGCTGATCCCTTAAATCTGAGTTCATACATGTACAGTGGAAGAATGACAGAAGCGTGGCAACAGCAACATGCAGTGGCCCCTCCACCTGTCGGGCACCCCCTTCTTCAGGGGGCCGAGAATCCTTTAGCTAGCGCTGCTTACGGTATCGTCCTGCAGGCAGACCCGGCTTTACAGCAGTCTCAACACGGCCAACACGCACAGCAACACCCGCTGCCGGCCCAACAGCCTTCGCTGCAAGTAGGGAGTGAAGGTGGTCACAAATGCGGGGCATGTGGCCACGATATATCGCACCTGGCTAATCCCCATGAGCATCAGTGCATGGTTAACCAAGACCGTTCGTTCCAGTGCACTCAATGCATGAAGATTTTTAACCAGGCAACGGATCTTCTAGAGCACCAGTGCGTCCAGGTTGAGCAGAAGCCGTTCGTGTGTGGGGTGTGCAAAATGGGATTTTCTCTTCTTACGTCTTTGGCACAGCATCATAACGAGCACACCACCGGAAACAATCCGATGAAGTGCTCTATTTGCGAGAAAACGTACCGCCCAGATTCTGCTTCATCGAACCCTCAGCAGCCCTCCACCGGTGAGACGTCTAGCGACGGGGCGGCCATGGGTTCCTCTTCCTCCACGGCTTTTCAGGGCTCCGACCGTCCGTACAAGTGCTCCGTGTGCAACAAAGCGTTCCGACACCTCTCTGAACTGTCCCGTCATGAAAGGGTGCACACTGGAGAGAAACCCTACAAGTGCGACACCTGCGACAAAAGCTTCAGTCAGGCTTCACACCTGGCGCACCACCAGCGGACTCACAGCGCAGATCGGCCTTATAAATGCGCAGTTTGCGAAAAGACCTTCAAACACAGGCAGCACCTGGTACGGCACATGTACGCTCATTCCGGCGAGCACCTGTTCAAGTGCAACCTGTGCGAGCTTCATTTCAAAGAGTCCTCCGAGCTTCTCCATCACCAGTGCCAGCCCGCCGGAGAGCGCCCCTTCCGCTGCACCGCATGTGGAAAAAGCTTTAAACGTCCCTCGGACCTGCGACAGCACGAGCGCACGCACTCCGAAGAGCGGCCTTTCCAGTGCGAGGAGTGTCAGATGAGCTTTAAACAGCAGTACGCGCTCGTTCGCCACCGTCGCACGCACAAAAACCCAGCGGATCGCCCGTTTAAATGCAATCAGTGCGACAAGGGTTTCTTGCAACCTTCCCACCTTCTGTACCATCAGCATGTACATGGCATTGAAAGCCTGTTCAAATGCGCCGCCTGCCAGAAGGGCTTCAGACAATCCGGAGAGCTACTAAGGCACAAGTGCACGGAATCGAACTCTGGATCCAATGCTCCAGAAAAGCCTTACAAGTGTGACGTGTGCGGGAAGGGCTACAAAAAGTCGTCGACGTTACAGCGCCACCAAAACTCCCATTGCACAGAAAAGCCGCTCAAATGCTCCCTGTGCGGCCGTCGCTTCCAGTCGTCATCCGATTTTGTTCAGCACCGCTGCGACCCCGCCCGAGAAAAGCCAATGAAATGTGCGGACTGCGAGCGGCGGTTTAAATATTCGTCAGAGCTGCAACGGCATCGCAGAGTTCACACGGGTGAAAAACCCTTTAAGTGCCCCACCTGCGACAAAGGATTCAAACAACGTGAGCACCTGGCTAAACATGGCATCGTCCACTCTCGGGAAGCCCAGTTCAAGTGCGTGTGGTGTGGAGATTGTTTCGGGGAGCTGGGCGCGCTTCAAGAGCACACGGTTCAACACACCGCAGAAGGCGGGGGTTATCCGGCATCCTCGTGCATTGAATAGTTCCTTATTTAGTGAGATCTCCTCTGCAGACATTAAAAACATTTAAACTTATCTCAAAACATTTAGTGGAACTGTTAACGCTTTGCATAACCCAGAGGCATTGAACTTCTTGTTGGACTCGTAAGAAACTGCACAAAAAGTGACGACTTGTACAAGTCTTGTCAGACTCTGGGTAAATGTTGGCATCTATTTCCCGGACGGAAATTTGCTTCAGTTCGGTACCAACAGTGTTGACAAACAAAACCATACACTATATAGATAGCTACTCTACTGAAAATAAGCTTGTCTCTTGTGCAAATCGTTATGATACTATACACCACATTATACGCTTATGACTGGTGTTCTTAACAAATTAGATTAATTTAACATAAACTAAAAATTATTTAGTTTGAATTCTGCTTTGTTTATAAAATTCACCCTACCTAAAACGCGAAAAAAACAGCTATCAGGTTTTTTTTAGATTGACTTGAGTTGATGCCCAAGGATTTGATCCTGATAGCCACTCGCCTTTTTCCAGTGCTCTCCATCTACAATCTACATCAGTTTCCATGTTCATCATGGATCTCGAACACTGTATCTGAACAATATAGTGATTATATGTATTGGTAATGTATAACTTCACCTAACCCATGATGTAACAGGGTATATGTATGCATGAATAGCTTAAAATAATGAATACTGTTTGTTGTAATCTGTCATTGGTGCACACTTCTATGTTAACTCGTAAGCAAGGAACTACACAAGTATTTAGAAGTTTATTTCACTATAGTGAATTTCGACTCATCTCGAACAATAACGCAATCGCTTGCAAAAGCGGTTTTTAGTAGCACATTTTGATTTACAGGTAGGGCTGCATAGCGATTAATCGCAGCTGATCGTTTGCAGAATAAAAGTTTGTGTTAACATGATTTGTGTGTGCTGTGTATAATAATTGTGTATAAATAAATACACTTACATACATGTATAATTTTAAGAATATATATATTTGTACATTAAGTATTTATATATAATATATTTTATATATAAATATAAACATTTTTATTCACATGTATACATGCATGCATGTTTGTGTATTTATATATACGTGATTATTATACACAGTACACACAGATATATGATGAAATAAAAACTGTTGTTCTGCAAATGATTAGTTGCGATTAATCGTTATGCATTCCTATTTACAGTCCATGGATAACAACAAAAACATAATTTTGTTTGCGGATTGCAAACAGACATTGTTGCGTTAGCTAAACAATGCTGTAGAATTTGTAAAGTTACCTGTACATGGATGTTTTGTATCGCCTTGACTTGAGTACAGTGATAGAGTTTAGTGTATGTTTGTGTATTCGCATTATACTGTAGACTGTGTGTTTGTGATTGATTTCCTCTCTATTGAGGACGTTACTTCTCTTGGTGGATTTTTATTTTTTTTGCCACAGACAAGCTGTTTAACTTCACTGCCACAAGTTCTTCGTTTGCGTTCTGTTTAAGTGGCTAAATGTTACGAATACCATATATCGGTTGTTGGTATTTCTTTTTGTGCACACCTCATTGAATCTGTTGATAATACAACATTTTAATTGGATTAAAATATCAAACCCGGGGATAGATATGCAACGTTAGAAATATTATACTTCTCAGTACATGATTATGTAGCTGCTATTTCTAAAAAGTCATCTTATAATGTAATTCGAGTGTTGGAGTATAGGTTATGTTAAATTCTATACTCACGAGTATTAAGTATTAGTTGAGTGTTTATTTGTCAACTTGGAGAACTTTAAAAACCATGATACTTTAAATAAATGCATATTCATGATATATTGTAGGATTCTAACAGCTTGAATGTAAACATCAGAAACATTTCTTTCTCCTTTTTCGTGCCTCTGAAAGCCTTACTAACATGAATGGCTTATGTGTCAGTATTGTTTGTTTTGTTATAGGTTCCTCTACTTTTATTTTCATCTGCATTAAATGCAGTTAGAGATTGAACGGTGTCATTGCTTGTAAAGCAAAATTCTCAAATGTGTTGTTTTGTATTTGAGTGAGAACAGATGTGATTTATACAATCCAGCACCTTCTTTTGTATGTTGTTCAGTCCATCCCTTGTACTGTATGTTTACATTTTTCTGTGTTTCTAGACAAGTCAGTGAAGAGGCTACAGCTGTAAATTTGCCATATTGTGTTTTTCTTTCATTTTAACAAAGATGTGGCATGTCATAACCTCACAAGGCATTAAAAAAAATAAATGTTTGTAAACATAGGTAGTAAGTGTAATTCTTTGCGAAGTAAAACGTAAAACCCAATGTGTAACCGTTTTGAAGTTGCTTTGAAATTATCAATCTTAAACAGTATTGCTACAAACGTATATGGCTGGTTTTACGAATATCCTAGTCCCAGATTAAAATGCCGCCCTAAGATATGACAGTGCAAGATGTTTTTAAATTAACATATCAGTGACATAATTGTTTTGTCTTAAGATGCACAACCATTACTGTTTTTTTTGTAAGGTATGTTTGTAAAAATTATTAAATGTCCTAATATTACTAAAGCCTAGTCCTGGATTAATCTAAACCTTGTACGGGAAACTGACCCTTAGTGATTAAAAGTCATTTATTTTTCTCAAATACAAATGAATTGATTCATATTTATCTCCTTATTGTATTCTTTTTTTACACAAATAATGGTTATTTCTAAGCATTCTAGTATTTCCTACTAACCAGCAATAAATCAAACATCTATTTAAAATTGCATAATTGCTCAACAAAAATACTTAGATAGATTAAATAGTTTAAAACCAGGAAAATGTATCATGCAAAATATTAATTATTTTTGTATATAAAGTAGCATGGAAATTCATATTATGCATATAATAAATATCCCATGGTGAAACTAGGAAGTCGAGAATAAACAAGTTAATATAGGGCTACTCTTAAGAAGATAAAATGATTCATTGAATTTATATTTCATATTCATTTTACTTTACTTTTTACATTTCCATTTATGATTGGTTTATAGTTATAACATTATGGGACGGTTTACATTAACCCAGGACTAGGTTATTTACCTTAGTTATTTTAGGACATTAATGTAGTTTTTACAAACAAACCTTACAAAAACTAAACTGGTGTGCCTCTTGAGACAAAACAACGGTACTGATATATGTTAAAATATGTTAGTGCAAGGTGTTTTAAAATTACAGCAGCTCAAACGTGCATTTTAGTCTGGGACTAGGATAAGCCCTGTCTGGGAAACCGCCCCTATAATATTAAAATTATAGTATTAGAGAAACATACTATTAAGAGGCAAAACATTTAAATGATAATGTCCTTCAAAAGTAGAATTTTTTTTATCCCTTTAAATAATTTAAAGTTAATAAAATTAACGCCCTTTATTAAATACCTTTAAATTCTAAGTTGTACAGAACATACGCCAAAGGGAGGCTCTTATTTTGACATCAACGCACAGGACGTTCATTGAGTATTTCCGGTGTCTATCCGAGCGATTGAAAAATCGACAGGAGCGCGATAAAGGACTGAAATCAGCAGGTCCCCTCGATCACACACCGAATTTAACACCCGGGATCGCCGGCAGGGACCGGAACGCTGCGATTGCAAATTAATCGTAAACCTGGAGCCGTGGATCCGGAAGTCGTAGCGGCCAAATAAACCGATTCATCGATTTTGCTAGCTTAGTTAGCACTGTTACCCGGAGAGGATGTTAAATTAAGACTATTCATCCGCTGTAATGATAAATAAAATAAAGTGCGATGATCAAATGCTTATCATACACCCAGACAATCGATCAACCTGACAGTTCGGCGTGTTTACGTTTCATTTTACCGCGTATCGACATCACATTGGCGGACTTGACAGATCTGCGCTTTGGATAAATATATTGCATTCATTTCCTCTCGCATACATTTTTGGTTTAATGAAAAAATACAAACGCTCCTACAGGGAATATCATATGTTCATGTGTGTGTTGCTATTATTTTAAAAGCTGTTACATTATTTATTTATATATAAATACATATTTTACCTACTAACCGAAAGGATTTTAGGCTGCCTTTAACGTTAATCCCCGATTTTAATAAACTGGCGCTCTATCAGCAGATAAACAGGTTTTTGCACAGTTTCAACCGCCCCCTTGTTTTTGCTTTGGCTTTTAGTGCTGCGAGCGTCAGCGCGAGGTCATGCGTGCCGCTGCCCAGCAGCTGTCAATCACCATCGCTCGCGAGAGATCGCATTGAAGCTTTTTACAGTATCGTGGGGTTTTACTGTATCGTCCGCGGTTATTCACAACAGACTCGCTCGACTCCTGACTGTCGCGTAGAGAAACTCGTCGTTGCAGGTGGAGGGGAGGCGGATCGACTGGCCCAACCCGACATGCCAGGTCCCGTGAGCAGTAAAGCCCGCGTGTATGCTGATGCCAACACTGTCAAGAGCAAAGAGTACTGGGATTATGAGGCTCACGTGCCCAGTTGGAGGTACTGATGATTCTGCACTGACATAATTTCTGATTGGAAGAGGGGTGCTACAATGGAAAAGTAATGATATCAGTTTAGTAATACCATCCCTGCTGAAAATCAATAGAAACCATCATACAAATCATACTAGTGGTCTTAATGGTTATAGTTAAGTATGGCATACATAGTAGTGTAGTATAGTAGTATTATAATGTATAATATATTTTATTGTTTATTATAGGGTTTTATAGCATAGTGTGGTATTGTTTAATCATTGTAGTATAGTATGGTATAATATAGTTTTTTATAGTGCTTTATATATAATATTTTAGCAGTGTATTGTATAGTATTGTGTAGTTGTCAATTGTATAAGCATAATATTTTATTGTATAGTATAGTGAAGTGTAGTATTTTTTGTTTAGTTTAGTGTAGCGTAGTATTGTATAGTATAGTATTGTGTAGTTGTAAGTTGTATATGCATTGTATACTATAGTGTTGCATAGTACAGTAGTATTTTATTGTTCAGTGAACTGTAGTATAGTATAATGTAGTATTAAATTGTGTAGCATTGTAAAGTGTAATATTGCTTTGTAAAGTATTGTATAAGCATTGTATAGTATAGTATTTATAGTTTAGTATAGCATAACGTAGTGTAGTGTTGAATTTAAAGCAAATGTGTATAGTGTGGTATTGCATAGTATGAAAGTATACAAAGTATTTTTGTAGCTTTGAATAGTATAGTAAGGGTAACGTATATATTGTATTGTATTATATTGTATATTTTATTAGTGTAGTATTATTTTTTTATATTATTTTATTGTTTGGTATAGTCAGTGTAGTATAATGGTCTCTGTGGGTCTCTATTGGTTGTGTTGGGTTCTACTGATGGTATGTTAACAAATGAAATAGTGGAATTAAATAGAAGAGTACATTAAAATTGTATAATGATTTTCATAATGGAAAACTAGTGTTGCATAACGATTAATCTATTGCAGAATAAAGGTTTTTGTTTACATAATATATTTGTGTGTGAACTGTAAATAATAATTGTGTATATATAAATATGCACACATGCATGTATAATTTTAAGAAAAAATATATTTATATATTAAGTATTTATATATAATATGAATTCTACATAAATGAACACATATACACATGTAAACATGTTTTAAATGTATACATGCACGTGTGTGTATTTATTTATACAAAGTTATTATACACAGTAAACATGCATATATGATGTAAACAAAACCTTTTATTCTGCAATAAATTAATCCCGATGAATCGTTACGCAACCCTAATGGAAACTGCTTTTTTGGAGGGTTTTTTACAGCAGGGATGGTACTAAATGATTATCAAGGTTTCATATAAAGAATTATACAGATATGTCTAAATAACCATGGTGTTATCATGGTACGTGTCCAAAAACATAATGTTGCACATCTATAATTAATTCTTTGCTTTCTCTCTCTCTCTCTCTCTCTGATCCAGCAACCAGGATGATTACCAGCTTGTGCGAAAGCTTGGAAGAGGCAAATATAGTGAAGTGTTTGAAGCAATCAACATTAACAGCAATGACAGGGTAGTTGTTAAAATACTGAAGGTAAGAACAGTTGGTATCTCATGTTAGGGTCTGAGCATCAGCTTGAAGATCTTTTTTTAATGCTCGTTTACCTTTGAAGCCGGTTAAGAAGAAGAAGATTAAGCGTGAGATCAAAATTTTGGAGAACCTAAGGGGAGGAACCAACATCATTCGTCTTGTAGACACAGTGAAGGATCCAGTGGTGAGTGCTACAGGATATCAATCCTGATGGGAATGCATAAGAATAGTTAGGAATAATTAGGAATTTTAAAGGAAATAAGTCTATTTGGAATAGATGCGTAACATGATGATATATTGTATGTTTATACTAAAAAGTATTCCTAGAGTCATATTTGTTTTTTTCTTAAAACATGAATTTGTCTTTTTTGTTCACAGTCTAGAACGCCTGCTCTCGTGTTTGAATACATCAATAACACAGATTTCAAGGTATCACTTTTATTTCCAGGCGCTACAAAACCCGCAAGACTTCACAAATGTCTTCATGCTGTTAAACTGTGGTTTAAAAATAAGCTGAATGGAAAATTTTCTCAATCTGTTGTGCTCATTTGCAGGACCTCTACCAGAGACTAACAGATTTTGACATCCGATTTTACTTGTATGAACTTCTCAAGGTAAGCACTATGCATTGTAGCTACAAAACAACTATGAGTTTGTTTCTTTTTAGTCAGAGATTGCTGATGTGTCCTTTGTCTCTACAGGCTTTGGACTACTCTCACAGCATGGGCATCATGCATCGTGATGTCAAACCACACAATGTCATGATAGACCACCAGATGAGAAAGGTTAGCATGGATTAATATTTATTTTTGATACAATTCTTGCAGCAAATCAATGTGAATGTTTTCTTAAAATCTGTTTTTGTTTGTGTGCTGTAGTTGAGGCTCATAGATTGGGGTCTGGCTGAGTTTTACCACCCCGCACAGGAATACAATGTACGGGTTGCCTCAAGATCATACAAAGGGCCCGAGCTGTTGGTTGATTATCAGATGTACATTATGTGTTTATAATTCAAAGTCACTTGAAACAGATATGTGGATTTGTGTCATCTGTATGATCTATATCTAAGCTATAAAGATACATGTAAATACTTTTATTTAACAAAAATCAGTTATTGTTTCGAGCTTTGACTTTCTATAAGATTTTATTAGGCCAAGCAAGTTTATTTATATAGCACATTGCATGCATAGAGATCATTCAAAGTGCTTTACATAGAAATAAATTATTTAAAAGAGGGGGAAAATTAAGAGAAAAAACATTACATTTTGGAGATATTTAAAATCAAAATAAAATATCACAATAATAAACAAAGAAACATAAGAACTGAAAATTTAAAGGAAATATTTGTATTTTTTTTAAGATGTATGTTTAAGTGAGATATATTTTTTTTATTACTATCAGCCAACAAATCTTTCTGTTCATTAAATTTGTTGTTCGTCATGAATAAACACTTGCATGTAAAGCCAAAGTCGGGCACACAGTAAAATGACCAATCATTATTCACTTTATGACGCAATGTTACATTGTACAAAATCTTAGTCAAATAGTACTGTGAGGTGTCAGATCTGCAATACATTTGTCTTATAATATTTTTTAATTATTTAAAATTGATTTATTTTAGGGATGCATAACGATTAATCGCGATTAATCTATAGCAGAATAAAAGTTTGTGTGTGTGTGAACTGTGTATAATAATTATGAATATAAAAAATTTGCACAAATGCATGTATAATTTTAAGAAAAAATATTCATATTATATATATTTATATATTATATAAATGATACATAAATATACAAATGTATATACACATGTGAACATTTCTTAAAAAAAAAAATATATATATATATATATATATGCATATATGTGCATTTATCTATACAAAGTTATTATACACAGTTCACAAACACATATATGATGTAAACAAAAACTTTTATTGTTTAGCTTTTATTGATTAATCGTAATGCATCCCTAATTTATTTATAAATATTATGTGTTACATATTTTTCATCACCAATTTTCTGCTTGTCTCTCATTTACCATAATTACATTCGTGTATAACGGCCACATTGCTTTCCGTATCGGCCATTAAAAACCCATATTGGTCGACCACTACTTTTTATCACAAGCTTCTTCCCAGAATGTTTTGCAGATGTAATATATGGTGTTTAAAATGAAATAAAATTTTGCAGATGTACGACTACAGTCTGGACATGTGGAGCTTGGGTTGTATGTTAGCCAGCATGATCTTCCAGAAAGAGCCGTTTTTCCATGGTCAGGACAACTATGATCAGGTCTGACCTTTCATTCATGCTTATATAAAATTTTGGAGAATATTTACCGTATTATAGTATTTTAAATAAAATTGTTTGTTACAGCTGGTCAGAATTGCCAAGGTTCTTGGAACAGAAGAGCTGTTTAGCTACCTGAACAAGTATCACATCGAATTGGACACACGTTTCAAAGATTTGCTTGGCCAGTAAGTCTTAAACAGTCAGAGTGAATTGTCTATTAATAGTTTTTGAGATGCAAAAGTCTATACAAATGCATTCAATAATCCATTTTTATTATGGGTGATAACTGATATGATGTCAGACCTATATTGTTTTTCAGAATAGCTGTTCACACTTCAAATACCAGAAATGATTTGATATGTTGTGCATCCCTAGTATATATTGTGACTTTAAATTTTTAGCCTTTTTAAATGTTATAAATGCATGCTTCTTTAGGCAGAATCGAAAACGCTGGGAGAACTTTGTTCAGCCAGAGAATCAGCACCTGGTGAGCCCTGAAGCTTTGGATTTGCTGGATAAACTCCTGCGTTATGATCATCAACAGAGATTGACGGCACAAGAGGCCATGGAACATCCCTACTTCTGTAAGTCACATGTCCTTTATGTCATTTATTCATTTCTTATTTTTAAATTAGCATATTTGGAGACGCGAATTAGTATTATTATGAACGCACTGGTTTCCATTGCAGATTTGCTCAAAACCTTTGCAGTATTTTCTGAATGGGGATAAAAACTATTGGGAAATGGCACATCGGTTTCCATTAAAGGAAAACACCACCGTTTTTCAATATTTTACTATGTTTTTACCTTAAAGGTATTGCGGAGGATTTTATTTTTCCGGGTGGATCATCAAGACTATTGGTCCTCCTAGTTGTCAATCAGGAGTGCTGCGCAATTGCATTTTTTTAAAAAGTGGAGAAGGCGGTTCTTTTCTAAAATTTGAGAAAATCCTCCGCTACACCTTTAAGTTAGATGAATTAATGTCTTCAATATCTTAAAATTTCCTATCTTTTTTAATGGGTGCACTTTTAATCTTTGTTCATTGTTTCTTGAATGTATTAGCATTTAGCCTAGCCCCATTCATTCCTATGGCTCCAAACAAAAGTTATATTTTGTGGCACCATACTTACTCGTGTAACTACTCATGTAACAGTCTTTAAATAGGGAAAACATGCAAGTCTAAATTCATCGCTGTTTGGATCCTAAGGAATGAATGGGACTAGACTAAATGCTAACACATTCACGACGTGCTGTACAAAGATTAAGTGCATGCATTGAAAAAATATAGTTATGTATTAATTAGTCTAAGTTAAGGTAAGAACATAGTAAAATATTGAAGATGGATGTGTTTTCCTTGTTTTGTGACTACAATTTTTCAATTTTCAAGTCATAAAAAAACATGGCGACGAATGTTTGTAGGTTTATATATATATCACAGCCACTGTACTAGCCAATATTTTTAATCTAAGGAGATGCAAGTGTGTTATCTAAAGCTGAAAATATATTTCAAGTTTATTTATTTATATAGCACATTTAAAACAGCGCACAGGCTGACCAAATGACGCAGAGTGAATGCATAAAAATAGAGATAAGAAAGATAATAATCATAATATAATGTAATAATATTAATATAATTAAAAGATAAAAGAAAGTAAAAAAGTCTAAACAGTCTATAGACATCACACAATATTAAAAGCCAGAGAGAAAAAAGTAGGATTTCAAAGAGGTTTTAAAACCAGTTAAGGATGGAGCGATTCTAATGTGGACCAGCAAGCTGTTCCATAATTTAGGGCTTGCAATGGCAAAGGCTTTGTCCCCTCTGTTTATTAGCTGCGATCTGGTAACCAAAAGAAGATTCTGATCTTAATGTATGGGATGGATCTCAATACAGGTGAAGTAGTTTAGACCGATAGAAAAGTGCTTGGTTATTTAAGCATTTATTATAGACACAAAGTAGAATTTTGTTGATGCTGAAATGAACAGGAAGCCAGTGCAATGATCATAAGATGGGGGGGCATGATCAAATTTACGCTGTCCTTTGAGGAATTTAACAGCAAAATTTTGGATTAATTAAAGACGTGCAACTAATTTCTTTGAAATGCCACAGTAGAGGGAATTGCAATAATCTGAGATGTGATTAAAGCATGGATGAGATAGAAATTGCTTGATCTTAATGAGAAGCCGTAGCTGAGAGAAGCTAGCGCCTACCACAGCATTGATCTATTTATCCATTTTTAGGTTACTATTAAGAAATACACCCAAATTTTTAATACCAGATGTAGTGAAATCAGAGAGACTACAGAGATCAACATTGCCAGCACTGCAATTGTCATTAGAACCATATTTATTTTTACACACATGTAGGGCTGTCACAATGATTAAATAATTGCGATGATTTCCGATCACCGCAATGATTGCACATCTCTCTAAAAAACACAAGGGGGAGCTGCAGCGCCTGTATAAACGAGACAGTATCAGATTACTTTTAAATATGTGTTATGTGTATTAATATTTACTGCCAGATAAACCTAGCAAAATATTTAATTTAATCACAACAATGTGTGAAAATTATTTCATGAACAAACAAAAAAGCATGAGAATTAAATCAAAGCAAAAAACCCCCAGACAATTAATCGTCAAAGCCTTAAAACAGGTAATTAATCGTAATAATCGTCACAATTTGTTAAGAATTAACCGTCAGCCAAATGTCATAAGCGTGACAGCTCTACACATATCCCAGTGTACGCACAGCATATTTCATTGATGCTCACAAAGCCGTTGGACGCATGTAATATCTCTCCTGGCCTACAGGGGTCCAAAAGGAGCATTTAAAGGAATAGTCTACTCATTTTCAATATTAAAATATGTTATTACCTTAACTAAGAATTGTTGGTGCATCCCTGTATCGTCTGTGTGCGTGCGCGTGGGCGCTGGGGCGCGTTGTGACGCTTCGATGGCGTTTGGCTTGGCCCCATTCATTCAATTGTACCATTTAGAGATAAAGTTAGAAGTGACCAAACACATCAACGTTTTTCCTATTTAAGACGAGTAGTTATACGAGCAAGTTTGGCGGTACAAAATAAAACGTAGCGTTTTTCTAAGCGGATTTAAAAGAGGAACTATATTTTATGGCGTAATAGCACTTTTGGGAGTACTTCGACTCGCCTGAAAAGTCCGCTCCCCTTCTCCCTCTCATAATGGGAGAGGGAGGGTGTTACTGCGCCGAGTCAAAGTACTCCCAAAAGTGCTATTACGCCATAAAATAGAGTTCCTCTTTTAAATCCACTTAGAAAAGCGCTACGTTTTATTTTGTACCACCAAACTTGCTCGCGCCAGCGCTTACGTGCACGCACACAGATGATAGAGGGATGTATCAACAATTCTTAGTTAAGGTAATAACATATTTTAATATTGAAAATGAGTAGACTATTCCTTTAACTAGGTTTAAAGGGGTGATGCCACAAACTCATGGAAACATTGCTGTACTCATTCATGGTATAGTTCTATAAATGTGTGTCTTTTTGCATCATCTCTAATAAATATGGCCTCCATTGTTGATGTTGCTTGCATGTGTTCCGGCCCTTTGTGTTTATGCAGCTTTCATCGACAAGCTTGTAAATCAACGCCCTCTTGTGGATAAACTATTTACTGCAAGTAAAATAATTGCAAATGAAATGCACATTTGCGACCCGTACATACAAAGTAGGCCACCTGAATGCAAATAAAAACCATTTACAGTTTTGCGATATATTCCTTTTTTTGAATTGCCTTAACATCCACTTTATGTGAGCGTAAAACTCTTTTGTGCATTTTATGTGAGTTTATACGAAATTCGGTATGAATCACTACCTGCTTACGATTGACAAATTATGCAAATACCTTTTGTTTTTTATAGATCCCGTGCTGAAGGGAAAACCTCTGTCTAACTCGGAGGGCGCTCTTGCAATAAGCAGCTCAGCCACAACATGATGAGCTAAAAGCAGGTACGAAGAAAATCGCATGGAGTCAGTTGCAGTGTTTTCACACTTCCGGTTTAAGGTACTCATGTTCTTTGACCGTTTCTTTCAGGAAAACCTTTTTTACCTCAACATGTCACGCAGAGACGTGCTGCCTTTCAGGTGTGAAACTTCAGTTTACTGGAGCAGAAGTTATTAAGCAACACAAGACTTGTACAGATCGAACACGACGGGCATCAGCCCTTCTCCCACATTCACTTTGTATTAGTGCTGCTTGCCATTATTTCCTAGGTACCAGATTGGTGTTCTGTTGTTTATCCTCTCATCTTCTTCCTTCCCTTTTTTGAGTTTGACATTTCCATTTGAGTTTTGGAACAACACTGAATTAAGCTATGATATTAAGATTGAGAAAGAATGCCTGCTCTTTCCTCAAGACTCTCAGGCTATAAATGACTGACGGGGCTCAGGATCCTGCTTGTATTATGTACTGGAAGATTGTGTTGTTCAATGACTTGCCCTGCTGATATGAGCTCAGATTATAAACTATAGTATTGTCAGGTATGGAGGCTTTACTGCAATTTATTGAGAATAAGATATATTAAATGAAACTGTTTGTAATCGGTCTGACGTGGTTTTTGTTTCCCCACCATATTCAAAGTGTGTGAGTTATGGTGCATTCACACCAGATGCGAATAAAGCATTTGTGATTTAGCGCAAGTGATTTACATGTTAAGTCAATGCAAAGACGCGTTAGACATCCTGTGGTGCGTTTTCGCGAATTAGGTGGCGCAAATGACACTAATTGAGCGTTTCGGATGTTTGGTGCACACAATGCGTGATTCGCATTGAAAGTTGAAAAATCGGAACATTGCTGAATATTCGCCCCGCTTTAACCAGGAGCCTGCTCTAGTTGTGACGTGATAACGACGTAGCGAGCTGAGGCAAAAATACAAAACAACAATGAAGGACAAAATCATTGTTGCTGTATGTGGACACCCGGAGCTGTATAACACATCTTCATACTTTCATAGAAACGGGAATAAAAATGATCTTGCTTGGAAGGTGTTTTACTCAATTTCAGATGTATATATAAAATTGAGTGTATTCGCGTCTGAATTTCACGTGCGAATAACACGATGATTTTCAATGTGTGAATGAAGCAAGTTAACTCAAAATGTTCAAGTGTCCAACTACATGCGAATAGCGCGATTTATTTGCTTCATTCGTGTCTTGCGTGAACGCACAGTTAGTGTTAAACTGCTGTGAATGAGAGTGGATGGACCTCGGATGCAAAGGCCGCTTAACACCACGGCTGCGTCCGAAACCGCATACTGTATAGTAGGTACTGAATTAGATGAAGTACCTACTTACTTGGCATTAAAACAGTAGGTACTGTATAGTATGAATCCTGGTAGTATGAATGAGATTCGGACGTACTACATCCGCCATGTTGTTACATCACGTGACATACGTCGTCATCACTTTGTGTCATTTCAGCGCGAAAACAGCCGCGTGCCTCTTCTTCTTTGTTGGATAACTCCTCGTCCGGGACATCATGGGATAGTGAAGCGTCCATCGTATGCACACTGCAAAATCTAACCGGAAGTAGTAGGTCATCCGGGTACTTTTCGCATACTGTTTTTCGAATACTATGTATTCGGACATACTACTCGCTTCGCCTACTGCTTTTCGCGTACTATATAGTATGTAGTAGGCGGTTTCGGACGCAGCACACCTGCGACAGAAATGAGAAAATTATATTGACCGAATCCTCTCGTTTTTCAAATAATTTTGCTTCAAATTCGCTAAATCTCAGCCAGACGGTATTAAACGGCATAAAGATTTTCAGCAAAGTCCTCTAATTGCATATGTGTGTTCATCAAGGTGCAAGATTTTTTTACCAGTTAAAGGATGTTTACCAATTATATAATGATATTTAACCCTTTACCCTTTTTCGGAAAGGACAGTGAAGAGTGACTGGAGACTTTTTTAGAAGTGCACTTTTGCAGCAAAAGACAGTCAAATTTACTAAATACCAATGAAAGTGACTTTTGTAAAAAAAAGGCATTTCAATTACTGATTAATAACACTTTCATTGCCATTAAAGTGAAATTACTAAGCCTAAACATACAAGCCTGATAAAAATGCTAATATCCAAGAAAAATTTCAGACGCAGTTAGGGGGTTTTGCATCTGAACTAGAGGTCTTTTCGGGCCCGACCCGAAATTACCTGAATCACTTTTTACCCAACATGCATAAATATTTTTTTTTTAAAGAAAGACCAGACCCGAGACAAACCAGAGGAAAATAGATCGAAGTCCGAACCAGTGGCAATTTTTTGTAACATGACTGGACCCGAATTTAAACAGCACGGACGTGTCTGCAGCCGACAGAAAGTAACTCCGGTGGGATCGTAACCAATTTGGTTGGTCGTAACCCGCTGCTCCATTGTTATTTGACGACAACAAACACTAAAAAAATTTGCTGCTTTTTAATTTTGTCGAATCAACTCAGATTTACTACTTACTATTACTTATCTTGACAAGAGATGAGTTGTTTCAACTTTATTTTATAAGTAAACTATAAGTAAACAATTGTTTATAAGTTATAACAACTCATCTGTCATTTTACAGTGAAGGTAACCGCTAAAATGTGCATTCAAAATTGATTGACAGGTCTAGCTCAAGTAATGAATAATTGACGACGGGCCATTGAATTATAAGAAAAAATTTTGCACACCAAGGTGGTAATGTGGCACGACGCGAAGCGCAGGTGTGCATTATTTTCAAATAATTCAAAGGACCGAAGTCAATTATTCCGCTTATACCACGGTTACCACAAACCTTGCTCTGGTGCCTATTTTTAAGACATTTGAAAAGTTAGGTGTGCGGTTTACAGAAAAATAATCAACACCCATAGAACATTTCTCAGCCAATCAGAATGCAGCATTCAACAGACCCGTGGTATAACGTAAATTAACCTACTGCCACCCACACAATATCGCAAGGGTTCTTGGCAAACAGATGAGGAGTTGGAAAAGGACTTGATGCCCACACTGTAAAAAATACTTTGCTGCCTTGTAAATCTGAGTTGATTCAACAAAATATTTTAAGTTATTTCAACTTCCTGTAATTTATCTTGACTAGAGATGAGTTGTTATAACTACAGGTGAGTTGTAATAACTGATAAAATTAAGTTGACTTTTCTCAACTATATGTTATAAGTTGTGACAACTCATTTCTGTTTACATGACTTGTAAATCTGAGTTGATTTAACAAAAAATTTTTCAGGCAGCAAAGTATTTTTTACAGTGCACGCAAGATAGTTTGTCAAAAACACCCAATGGTGTTAATATTATACCCGACTCATGTACCAGGCACATGTGAAACTTTTGACCTGAACCCTATCGGGGTAGGACCTTGGGTTTTTTAGACCTCTTCATTTATATTATGAATAAAAAGAACATTTTGTGTGAGTTATCAGCTGTGAATGGTGGTGAAATATGTTATTTGCTTCTATCAAATAAATATAACCAAATTTTAAGTTCTTAAAATAATATAAAAATACTGCTAAATGTATTTATATTATTAAAATGGTTATATAAAATATGAATTATTAATATTCACTTTTGAGAAGAAAATTATTTTGTGAAATTGATTCATTTTTATAGACTAACACAATGACTCTAGAGACTCGAGTGTACAATTTTAATAATCTAATGATAACATAATGTGAAATGTGCAATTTTCATGCAGTACAGACGATGACAATAAATACAAGTGGTTATGTAATTTCAAGCATATTGCATGTAGTCTGCAACCATGTAAGGCACATCCACATGGACCTCCCCGTTTATATTCCTGAGTCCTTCTTAAAATGCACAGTGAGGAAGTTGACCAGATGGACTGCTTTAAACGGGTATGAAAGACCGAGCTGACAGGCTAAATACATAGGCATCACATTAGCACGAGTGAAGACGAATGAAGAGTCTTCCCAAAACACTGATTATCTTTAAATAGAAGATTAAAAAGTAAAACAATGTCAAAAAAGTCCCGTAGCTGATGCTCGTTTAAAAACTTCATGAAGATTGTTGGTGAACAAAGATGCATTGCTGCTAAAGGGTAAAGCCAATACCACAGATATTAAAATCTAAATGTGATGTGTTCAAATAATAAATACACAAATAATAGACAAAGACATTGAGAAAGCTTTAAATATACCAGTATGAGAGCCTATTAAGACATTTAGCAAATGTGCACTTTTATAGAAATACTTTCTGGGTGATTTAGTGTTCACATAAGTGTGCCTGCATCCCAATTTGTCAACGTATACTATACCATAACAAAAACAGTACATACTTTTATAGCAAAGTATAGACATTTGAAAACATTATGGCACATACCAAATCTAATTTTAACTGCTATATAGTATGTGAATTGGATCTGTCTTTAGTGTGACCGCACTAGCATGATGGGATGTGCCATTTAAAATCTTACTCGACTGTCAGCTTTTAATAAGCATGATTTTGTTTGGAGTAGAGTAGTGTACTGCTTCATAAAGCTGCAGTATATGCTGTACTGTATGCTTTTTATCACATGACTTCATAATGCGGCATGTTTGTGATACCTCATAAATAAAAGTTCACCTAATTTGTACAATTTGGCAGTGGAATAAATATATGGTTGATATTGATACACTTGCCATACTGCAAATGTAAAGTTAAGTGCACACTGCATTGTGGGATACAGTATTCTTCACAGTGTGCTCTGGTTGTATAATGCATTATTATTACTTATGGCATCCTTTGGCCATTTAATGCATAGCATACTGTGCACAGTATGCATACTGCAGAAGCAATACTAGTAGTACGCTATTCCAAACATGCCTGCGAGTAATGTGGTTTTACAAAACAGACAATCTTTTTTGTAAACAGACCTGCTGGATATTATGGCACTTAATATGACAACCGACTACATCCACTGATGGACACAACCATGCCGTATGGTTAATGATGATATGCTAAAACATGATAATGTCACATGATCCCAGTCTTTGACAGTTTATGGCTTTGAAAAAAAAAATGGTAATGATGTTTTTGCAACAATGGGTTTTTGAAGCTTTGTGAGATTCGGATCTTCATGGAATGAGCTCCTGAAGTTCTGCGTCATTCAGTTCATTCACTGTAACAATATGATCGAGGTGTTGAAGATAACGTTCCTCATCCTGCATAAAGTGAGGAATCCTCGTTCTCTTGAGAACAGCTAAATGACGAAGTCTCTCTACGTCTTCATAGGACACCTAAAACAGGAATTTTATAGTTATAGTGGGAATAGTCTTATGGAGACGAATGGGGTCTAAGAACCTGAATCACAATCTGGGAAAACACCACACTTTTTCAATGTTTTACTATGTTCTTACATCAACTTAGATGAATTAACGCAGACGCACATGCAACATAGTTTTTGCTTAAGAAGGCATTTAACTTTTTCCCCGCCAGCGTTTTTAAAAAAAAGTTGCCAGCCAGCGCCAGCATTTTTCATGATTTTCACAAAAGTTTAATGCCTTACAGAAAATGTTCTTCTTTAAATATATAAACAAACAATATATCAGATGAAAGAACAGACCCTCTGCTTTCAAACAAAAAAACTGTTTCATCCTACCTTCATTAGTTCTCTTGTAATCATCTCTCAAACATGGGTAGGTTTCTTCAAAAACACCCAATTTTGATAATTCCATTTTTGCGAAGGACTTTTGATAGAGATCAGATGCAGAGCGATCTTTAAAACATACACGGAGTTCTTTCTCTTTCACGTGAGTTGTATAAATTGCGGAAGTGCGCCACCTGGTGGATAATAGCGGTATTGCGGAAAGACGGAAAATATCGTCATTGGCGGGAAGCGTTTTCTCTTAATTGACGAGATATCTCGTCTATGGCGGCGAAAGAGTTAAGGGATAATGTATTGTATTAGTAAACTTATTAGACAGATTTATTTATTTTTACCACAGAAATAATTTCAGGGACATGAAATATTAAATTGTGATTTTTAAAAATACAACTTTTTAAATAATGTTTTCAGTGTATCGTTTTTTTTTTTACATTTCCATCTCATTTTAACAAAACCATTATAATATTGATAACCTTGATAACTTTGGTCACTTTAATCATGATATGAAATTTTCATAAGGTGCCATCCCTAGTCAGGAGTGATGATGTTACTGCACGCCGAGAAGGTCAAAGTTTTAGGCCTATTTTCCCAAGATTTTGATAACTTATTTTATTTATTTGGTTGTTTTTCTTTTAAATTTATCTGACTGGTTAATATCATTTTTTTCTGTGGTGTGACAAACTGAGAAGACATTAAATCACATCCTGAATTTGACTTACCTTTCCAAGTGAGGTTAAAATCTTAAAATCAATATTTCTTCTGTGGCGTAAAAGCCTCAGGATTCCATCAAGGTAAACCTGATCTTTGCTGAAGCAACCTGTTATGCACAAACAGACATCAGGAAAATTTTCGAAATAATTGAACATTTCACGAAATGAGATATTTCTCTTCAAAATGTTTAATTCACCTGGTTTCGAGGTATCTGTTTGTCCTCGCTTGGCACGAAGGCAGTATTCCCAACGCACAGCAGGATCTTGGACAAAGGGTGCGATATGTCTGAAGAGTTGGCTGAAGCTCATGTTGGTAGCGTGGTATACGGTATAGTAAAGCAGAGCGGCTCGCCATAGGAAAGGCTGTTTCCGTAGCAACACGCTGTGAAGACTGGCGAGACCCTCTTCGGTAGGATTAGCTGGTTTCAGTCCAAACTGCTTTCTTCCAACAGAAGTGGCCCACGGCTGCAAGCTGTTATTCACACCCCGCAAGTAATGTGTGCCTGGACGGGCAGTCATGAAATAATAAGGGTAGGATTTATAAACAAAAGGCGAATGGAAAATTTTAATTTATAAATTTGACCCTGGTGGTCAATAAAAACACGGGTATATGTAAGGTATAGGCAGCAGGTATATATAGACACAAATAAGCTTGGCAGTGTGATCGGGAGCTGACATGAGGCGGAGGGTCTTGTATCACACTGAAAAGGCTTATTTATGCGATAACAACTGTCTACCTGTACATTATCCCGATTATTACACATCTATTTGCCCTTATAAGCAATGTGAGGAGCATTAAATATTGATTTGAAATATTTTATTTGCTTATTTTTAACGAATGCATACCTTCCATGAGGAAAACACATTTACTTTCAGTTTTAAGATAAGACAAGATGTTCAAATGTCACTAACATACTATTTAGTGTAATCATTTGTAAATATAATGTCATGTTATTAAAATTACATATTTAATTTTGTGTAATATTGAACTGTGCCTGTCAAAATGATTTGCAGCATCCAGGTTACCGTGTGTTATTAGTTTTGAGCGGTAGTTATCTAAAAAGAAAGAAATTGTAATGTCATGACAGTCCAATCAGAATCAAGCATTTTAGAGCGCTGTGTAATAAGTAGCAACAGCCAGAAAAACATTATATGGGTCAAAATTATAATTTTTTATGCCAAAAATTATTAGGATATTGTAAAGATCATGTTCCATGAAGATATTTTGTAAATTTCTATTGTAAATATTTTAAAAAACATTAATTGATTTTACATAAGTAAAAATACATAAGTTATATGTGTTGCTAAAGACTTCATTTGGACAACTTTAAAGGGATGTTTTTTCAATATTAATTTTTTAAAACCCTTAGATTCCAGATTTTCTAATAGTTCTCATCAAATATTGTCCTATCCTAACAAACCATACATCAATGGAAAGCTTATTTATTCAGCTTTCAGACAAATCCCAATTTTAAACAAATTATGACCCTTATTGGTTTTGTAGTCCAGGCCAGGGTAATAAATGATCAATTATCAACTGTTTGCATTTCTACAAAAAAATAACGCTGCCAATACCACTTTTTCAATGCATAAATGAAATAAAATTAATTATTTACACATTGTATGTCAATGAACGTGCGCCAATGAAATAAAAAAGTAACAAGTAGTCAAGTACGCTGTAAAAAATTATTTGTTGAACTTGCACTTAAATTTTTAAGAATCAACAAGTCATTTCAAGTGTCTTGACTGTCGTTTTAAAATCTAATTGTGCCTGTGCTAAACATTTGTCAGTTCGAACTGAATGCCAAAATGTTCACTTTAAAAAAATGCTTGGAAAATTTCAACCCAGCATTGGGTGAAAAAGGGACCAACCCAACCCCTTGGGTTGTAATTTAACCTTTACTGGGTTGTTTCAACCTTAAATGCTTTGTTAATAATTTAATCTAGCAGCTGGGTTTGTCCCTTTTTAACCCAACGCTGGGTGAAAAATAGCCCAACATTGTTTTTGAGATTTTCGTTAAAATAATAACGCTCATAGCTTGTTGATTTGTTGTGTTGCACATTGCTGGAGACTGGGGCCTTTGCAGAACAAAAAGAGGCGTTTTCCAATTTTGGGGCGTTTTCTGAAATAAGTGTTTTTTCACCTCTTTGTCAGACTGGCTCAAATTGAGTGGGCGATTCCCGGATGCATTTTTGAGAAGGAGGTCTCTGCGCTTTCCAATTTTGAGGCGTTTTCAAACTGAAATAGGGGTTAAAAATAATGATGTATGGCTTTTTAGGGCTTCCATACTTTTTTGATTGGATGGTTAAAAAGTTTGAAAACGCCCCTAAGACTGGGAAACGCCCCTTTTTTGTTCCGCAGAGACCTATACTTCTCCATCGCTGTGCCAACCTTTCTCTATGAATTGTATATAATGAAGTAAATGCTATTGTTTAAGGATGGTTAACATCGTACCAATCTCGTGTCTCAGCATGCCCTCCAGCCAGTGTTGGCGTGCACCTGACAAGTTGATAGTTAGTGTCGGTCGACACTTCTCTACCATCATGACAGCCTGGGACAGAAGCTCATCAGAGAGACATACAACCACCTGGTGGTAGAATAAAATATTACTGTGTCAAAATATTATTAGACAGAAGCAACCAAACATAAACACACAGATATCCACAGACCTCACCGACACAGCCTTCCTTCTGTAGGTATTTGCGAGTGGCTGCCCAAACTTGACTTTTCGGGAGCATGCTTCCCCCTGTTACCTCTTGAAAGTTTTCATAGGTGCCATACTTCCTCAAGACACACTCCATGATTCCAACTGCCTAAAAAATGCATGAGGTAAGAAAAATCCTAATAATAGATACAGTAAGTTTAAGACTTCATCCACACCATTGGCTCTGTTTCAAAATGAAGTGAGATGCCTAAATAGGCAGCATATGTGAACTAACATTGGTAAGGCGGTTCATAATTATAATTATACTGCATTTAATACTATGCTTTGACTTAAACTAAAGCAATATTTCATGTTAAGCAGATCCCAATGCAATTCCAGAATGCACATTTGGACCACTTGGACAAGATGCTTATGTAGGTTGACTCACTAACTTCCATAACATAGCCAACGCAACTCTCTTCAACCTACAACATACCTGTGTGAGAAAGAGACTAGATCCTTCTTTGTACTTCTCCAAAACACTAACTGGCTCCGGGGCGGTGTACTCAAACTGTGGTTCATACTCATAATTAGATTCAAAAAAGGTCTGACGTTCCTGTTCCAGGTTTATGGGACGGAGCGCAACGAGCAAACACGGGCCGCGAGGGGTCGACGGTGAAGGCAGAGGTCCCGTACCCCTCCCGATGTGTGGCAAGGAGGTGGCGGGCCGCATTCGACCTCGTGGAGGTGTCGGGGAGATCATAGTGCAGGTGCTCTCGCTCCTGCGAAGCCAGTTTCCCGGACCCAAACTCAAACTCGTCAGACTTCTTACGGGAGGGGCGGGGCCACCACTGCGCCACGGGGGCTTCTTTACCGGCTGCTGTGTTGCTCGAACCCGCTGAGGTTTGATCTCCAGACTGAGTGGCCTTTGGCATGGTGCCCGTCTGCCAGGTGGCCCCGGCTGCGAGGTTTCTCCCTTTTTCCGACACTCCAGGTCCTGGGACCTTCGGTGTATTTGGGTGCTGTTATCAGCTTCAGCATAAGGCCCATTAGGGGTAAGTTTGTCTCTTTGGGTGATGCTGTTGGCTCTGGCTCTCACTGGTTTGGGTTTCTCTGTGGTGGGCTCTGGTTCTAACATTTCTGACACATTTTTTGAGAGCCCACCTCCATTAGCCTGCTCCATGCAGTTCTCACCCAGATCCAGCACCATTGCTACATCCAAACCTCTGTCCACCAATGCTGCACACCTGGAAAGAGAAACATGCCAACTGTACCACCTGCTTCAACTGATAGACAATGAAAAATATATAAAGTGCTCAGTTGCAGAAGTCGCTAAACGCCATCTCTGACAAAATCAAATACGCTAAATCCCAGTCTAAGGCCATTCAAAAATACTGGTTTGTTGGCAGAATACGTTAAACGCCACATCGTTTTTTTTGTAAAGTGCACGGGAGACAAATGTGAAACGACCGTGGATCACATACAACTTGTATTCCCTTTGTTAGTATTGACCTGAATACAACCTGAATGTGGCAGCTACGTGCATTACAGCGCCACCTAATGTGTGGTTCAGTTTCTTCATTTTAACCTTTTAAATTCTGGCTTTCATCAAATGCAATGCTTCTCGTTTCATCTTTAGTGATTTTGCAACTGTTTACAATGTCTTGTCCAAAGAAGTGGATTTTTTATAAGTAAATTTTTTGCCAAAAAAAGCTTGCATGCACTTAGAGGGTTTTGCAGTGAAAGACAGTCAAATTTGTTAAATTAAAATGAAATGACAAATGTGACATTTGTAAAAAATAAGGCATTGCAATTACTGACTAATAACCTTTTCATTGCCATTGAAGTGAAATTACTGAACCTAAACATAAAAGCCTGATAAAAAAAGTCATTTACAAAAAATGTCAGAAGCACAAAAGCGTGTGTGTATAAAAAGAGATTCCTATTGGTGTTATAACTGATTTATAAAGGAATGAATGAATGAATGAATGACAATTTGATTTGTCCAGTTTGCTACTTTGCATCATAATAAAGCACATAATTTTACTTACACATGCTAGAGTATGATATACAATCAATAATGCAAACATAAAGCCTTAACACACAAAATAATAATCAATGACATTATGTGTCCATGATTCCTACTGAAACTTCTGTGTTTATAAGTAATTTTCATATAACAATCATATTAAATTTATCAGAGACCCAACTATTTGTTTTATGTTCAAATACACAAGGATCAATTAAGATTAGTTTCAAATTACGAAGTAAATTTCACTAAGAATCCCTTCAGTTTTGTGTATTTGAAAAAAAAAATCAGACAGGATGTCTCTATTATTACCACCAATGATGTCATGCATAACAGAGAGATCATTTACAATGCATTCCCAATGAGATCATGTGTAAGAATTAAATGAGTATTTATAAGAGACGCGTGTCATACCCTGCAGCGCGTCACTGATCTCAGATCATTCGTCTGTCCATCGGTATCAGCAGTTACGGCAACTTCAGATCAGTCCCACACACGGCTCATATGAGAAATAACGGTACCGGGAATAACGGGAATACATGCATCAGGGATGGCTGGGATTGCGTTGCAGCAAATGACGCGCTGTCGCAGCTGAATGACGCGTTCACGTCGCGACGGTTCACGTGCGCACGTACCGACGCCGGCGTTTGTCTTCGTTCACCCGGTAATAAGTGTTCAGGAAAAGATTTTAGATGGGTCATTTCTGCATAGGCAAATATCGTAAAACTACGATTCAAATGCATCTGGTTTACGAAAAACTGTTGAACATTTTCACTCCAGAAAATTCTTTACAAACTGATTTGATAAATATAGCGTTCATGTGTTTAAAATATTAAATATTATCCAAAGTAGAACACACATACTTTTAAAATGTATTTTGAACATTTACGTTTAATATGTCTTTCAGCTAACTGTAAAACTGCATTATAATATAATAGCCTAATAAATCTTCAGTGATTGTTTTGGAGACCTAAGATATACAAGCAATAATTTAAAAAAGAAATTAAAATTTTGGTTTGGATAGAAGTCACAAAAACAACTCCAACTTGATGATTTTAACTTATAAATGCAAACATTTGGACCAAACCAGAATTCATTATTGTAGAAATATAGCCATGTGACAACTAGCCCCAGTCACTCCTACAAATGTCAATACATCAGGGCCAAACCTTTCAATTTAATATAAAGCATGGCAAACATACATAATGGACTTAAAACAAAATAGTAAAATCAAGCTATACTAATTATACTATGTGGACATTGAGAAATGTTTTAAATACATTTATTTTTATGGAATAAATAAATGGATACATTTCATTATTGGTTTAACCATTCAGAAATTACTGCAAAGTAGATGCTTATTTTAATAAATGTATATGTAAATAAGTAATACATTTAATTATTAAAAATAATTTCAATTATGTAATTTTAAGTCCTCTTGAAATTAAATTATTAATTGTTTTTTTTTTGTTAAAAGTATAATTTTAAAGAATTAACTTGCTTAGAAAAAAAATAACTTCTATAAAATTAATAAATAAAAAAGCTTGACATTACCTGTGAACAATGAATTAATAACACAAAAGTAGAAGCAATAGATTTTTATTTCTGTAACAGGAAATATATGGTAAAATTTGCTCTGCAGCTAAAACAAATGATTCATCATTTTGGGAATGCTGCTGAATTATTGTTTCTTATGATAATATGATTAGGTTAATTTTGCATAATCATCCGGTTACAACTCCACTGAATAAACATGGATCGATAACTACATCATGTTCAGATGGATACATTTATTTGGCTTTAGTCTGGTTATCCGGAGGAAGTGGTTTGCCTAGATGATGTGCGGTGGTGATGCCATGCGACTGAGACGCACACTTCTCTTTAACCTCCGGCCGAATCCGGAAACCTCCTTGAAAACTGAGGTCAAAGTATTCAAGCGGAGCAAATGACAGATGCTTTTCCGTCATCAGACCATTCACCCTTTCTCGCCATGCGTCTAACAAGGAGGTTCTTACTGGTGGTGGACAATGTGCTGGACTCCAGAAGATCTGAGGAGCGAGAACCTCAAACCCGCAGAAATGCAGCACTCCGCTCTGTTGATTACAAAACACAATCTGCCTGTTATCTATACGATATAGGATTCATCATGGGTTTACTTAAAGTACCCTATAAAATCAGCTATGCAAGACATTGTCACATTGCTCTTTTTTACAACAACAGGTCATAGTGATCATGTTAAAGCATGTCTAAAACAGCATAAATGTGGTTCATAACTCATGTGCTATTATAACAGGATCAGCATTACTATTCATCCCCACCTGAATGAGGTCACCTGAATCCTATTGCCCCTGAATGCAATTTGATTGATCACTTTTAAACTATGAAAGTCTGTTTAACATTGTTAAGAGCCATCTGAATTACAACTGCATTGTGTGGGTTGCATAAAGATTCTCCCTTTGTGCTCTACAGAAAAAAATAACAGCATACCGGTTTTGAACAATATGAGGGCGATTTAAAATGACTTAAGTCCTTTTACAATTTCTGAGACGTAAACACACCTGTAACGGCCACAGTAAAACATTTATATCCCCATTGAGGCCGTCATGCTGATACATGGACTCCATTCCTCCAGTGGTGATTGAAAGTAAAGCCTTTTTGCCCTTTGGTGCAAATGAGAAATGACATGTTTAAATCCACCAGAACCAGTTTTTATAAAGTCAATTGTGTAAAACAACCACAATCAATAAATCTTTGACTTTGTTTGAAGTTACTCACCTTTAACATCCCATTGTCATACATGTTTCCTAGGGTGTAAGCAAATCCTTGAGTTAAGACGCGGTCTATCCAGCCCTTCATGATGGCGGGTACGCTGAACCAGTAAAGAGGGAACTGCAAACGACATTTTCTGCGTGAGATCAAGAATGCAGGTACAGTAAACAATCTTAAATGTATTTTATGGGGAAGTATGTTACCTGGAAGATGACCAGCTCCGCCTGCTTAATCTTATTCTGTTCTTCTGTGATGTCATCACATAGTCGACCATCTTTCAATGCAATACTCGTCTCTTCATTGTACCGAAAGTGCTCTGGGTCCTTCAGTTTACCTTAAAAAGTTACAGTAAAATAGTCTTGCTTTAATACCAGTTTAAAGACAAGTTTTACCAGCATTCAGGTCGACGTCCCTTTAGGGAGGTTTTGCCTACAAGGGATACAGCAAATGCTGAAATCTCGTGAAATGTTGGGTTTAGGTCATGGTTATTCAAACTGTGGGTCAGGATCCACTAGTGGATCGCACATTGGGATCAGGTGGGTTGCGGTTTTGTCCTAGTAATGACAATGGTTTTAATATCAAGTATTTTGGGATGCTATTACATTCATACAATGACAATGAAAATATAAACTACTCCTTTCTAAATGATAATTATTGCATTTCTAAATTTATTTTCAGCATATTTTTATAAAAAATATTTTGGTGGGTCCTGACAGAAGTTTGAAAACGCCTGGTTTAGGATTAGGTTTGGGGGTAGGATTAGGATGAAAACAGTGGTTTTGGCTAGAAGGGGATACAGCTATGGTCTAAATCCCATGAAATGTTGGGTTTAGGAGTAGGATTAGGATGAAAACATCAGTTCTGGCTAGATGGGATACAGCTACAGCCTAAATTCCATGAAAGTTGGGTTTATGTGGTAAGATTAGAATGAAAACACCGGCTCTGGCTAGATGGGATACAGTTACGGCCTAAATCCCATGAAATGTTTGGGTTTAGGGATAAGATTAGGTTGAAAACACCGGCTCTGGCTAGATGGGATACAGCTACGGCCTAAATCCCATGAAATGTTTGGGTTTAGGGATAAGATTAGGTTGAAAACACCGGCTCTGGCTAGATGGGATACAGCTACGGCCTAAATCCCATGAAATTTTGGGTTTAGGTGTAGGGTTAGAATGAAAACAGCGGTTTTGGCTAGATGGTATACAGCTACAGCCTAAATCCCATGAAATGTTGGGTTTAGGATTAGGATGAAAATAGTACTCATCCGGTGAGATCTCACAAGATTTCGACGTTTGCTATATTTATTCTACATTTATTCTAACATTTTTTTGTTAAATCAACTCAGATTTACAAGTCATGTCAACAGAGATGAGATGTCACAATTTATAAAATATAGTTGAGAAAAGTCAACTTAATTTTATAAGTTATAACAACTCACCTGTAGTTATAAAAACTCATCTTTAGTCAAGATAAATAAGAGAAAGTTAAAATGACTTGTAAATCCGAGTTGATTCAACAAAAAAATGTAAGGCAGCAAAGTATTTTTTACAGTGTAGCTACAACCCTTTAGGGATGTCACATAACTAGGCGGCCATGTTTGCAACTCTTCAGGAATTTAGTCTTGCATGACTGAAATAACTGCCTTTGTACATGAATAAGGAAAGACAGATATCTCTAAAAACACATGCTAAAATCACAATTAAACAACATATTCTTTGATTCTGGTGCTGAATGTTAGCAATACAGAAAAAAACGGAAACCTGCTGCATGTGTAAACATTGGTACATTTACACTGGAGAAGACAGCAAACATTTACAGGGGTTCATGTGTAAAGTGGGTATTTAGAAATAAGTTCGGAAATGTTCGTTTATCAGGAACTTTCTTGACATTTACAATATAATCTAAAGGGCACCCTGTTGTAATTTTACAAACACCATCTACATTCCTGATCATTGTATTATCAGACTGCAATGCAGTTCTAGTTTCTAGCATTCATTGCACTTTTTATTTACTCTTGTAGTACAAGTAAATTCCTACCTTTTATATCCTCTGCAGTAGCTACGGCTTTGAAGTTCATTGCGTAGAGGTCCGAAACTAAGACTTTATAGCCTTGCTCCTTCAGAGCCTCAACCGCTACATCACGTGCTGCTGCGTTGAATGATGCGGGACTCTGATGGGCATAAACGATCAGCGCTGTCTTTTGTGCTGCATACATTTAAACACATGTACAAAGACAGAAAATGAGAGATCATTGATATAAATCATTTTTCATCATGTAACCACAGCTAGTGGATCTTAATTTGGCTTCTTATAAATTGTAAAACCTTAATTTGTAAAGCAATCTGTGTATTTAGAGTTTCTCCCAAAGAGTAAAAATCATTAACAATGACAAGTCAACCATATAGAAGTTAATCCATATAATCCTTTACTCTTTTACGATTTGCATTGTTGAGATAAGCCCATGTCTAGCAGTTTCATGCAAGTCCTATTGTACTATAGCAAAGGCGTGGATTGAAGTATGCTTGAAATGGTGTATAGTTGCACAGCAACAAACAATGGGTTGTATACAACACATAACATGACTTTACATTTTAAATGTTATGAAATGAATCAGAAGTAAATCCAACCATTTCTCATTATACCATTTATAACATGTATGCAGAGGAAGTATGAATTAGGATATTTTAAGGGGAACCTTCCAACATCAAGTGTATACCTGTATATACATCTAGGCTACACATTTTATCTGCATGCGTGTTCCCTGGGATCAAACCCACAACCTTTTGCGCTGCTATTATAATATTAAGTAGCAGTCTGACGTCGAGGACAAGGATGAACATCACTGAACTAGATGCTATGAAACAAATGGGTGTAAAATACACCAATTTACACACTGTGATGCACCTGCTTATCACTGCAAATATCAGATGCATAACAATTATGTAGCAGTAACTGATTGACAGAAAGCATGCAGATATGATAAGAGGTCAAACCACATTTCTGAATTAAACGTGACTGACGGTGGCACGCGATGATGCTTTTATCTCAAAAACTGGTTTCTTGGGATTTTAGCACACAACCATGGTTTACAGGTAAACAGATCAGTGGGTGAAAAGAAAGGGAGATGATAAAAAGCCAGATGGTTAAATGGAAAGATGGTGACAACCTTGCAATGCAGAATAGCTTATGCAAACGCACAACACATTAAATTTTGAGATAGGTGCGGTATACAACAGGAACAGACGAATAGGCCTACACAAAGTTTCACACCCGTCAGCTTATAACACTAAACAACGAAATCGACAGTGAGCAGAGGCCCAACAACAGTATTTTGATGAATGTGTGCTACCCAGGCATTTAAAAGAGACAGATATACAGCCTGTAAACAATTACAATACTAGCCTATTAAAACGTTACTGTATGGCAAATGGTATTCCTAAACACTTACTTTTTAACAGTATGTAAACGCATTATGCAACGATACACGTTTTAAACAGTAGTATGCAACAACAGTCACATGACCTTAACAAGCATGTGTTCATGTAATAAAAAGCTAAGGTGTGTCCATTAAGGCATTCAATGCATGCAGAAAATTACTGTACAAAAAAATACATGTTACACAAGCATGCTATGTCAAACATGGCCTGTGGGGTTAGTTACACTATAACAAATTGCTGGAAATTTTACAGTATTTTTTACTGCACACTGAAAAAAATTATTCATTGAATTTAATCATTTTTTTTAAGGTAAGTGGTTGCAATCAATTTATTTAAGCTACATTTAAACAAAAAAGATTAGTGAAGTAAAATAAAATATAAAACGTTTGTTTAAATGTAGCTTAAATAAATTGATTGCAACCACTTACCTTAAAAAAATTGATTAAATTCAATGAATCATTTTTTTCAGTGCATTATAGTCAAGTGCGTTTCTATAACTCTTGAATAATGGAGTAAAATCAATTACACTTATTTTATTACTGACTTGAATTCATCTTCTCTTTATTCAGGATTTAGTTTCTGTAACTTGAAACCAAGACTTTATAATTGTTATTGAAGACTTAACATGAAAAATATATATCTAAACATATAGCTAAATATATCGCTAAATATATTGTTCATACACAATAAATTAATTTCAGCCGAACACTGACAGACATGATTATTTAAGACCCATTAAGAAAAGTATTTCTCACCCATTTTTTGGTGCTATGGGCCCAGCTTGCTTGCAACCTCCAATTCTGCAATATAGGACAGAGAGATGAATCAGTCTGGCTTCTTCAGTGAGCTGCTCTTATAAAGGGCTCTTGCGTGTAAAGCATCAACATTTCAATCTCAAGTTTCACTGTAAGGTGTTACGCAAACTCATACTGTATAGGGAAGTAGGATGAAATTGTTTAGCAGCCAATAGGATAGCCTGACTAACACGTATGACTGCTGTATGATGGATGCGTTGTTACTTAAGTTAACATAGATAGGTATACATTTTGCATTTAGAAATACTAACACAGTATTATATGCGAACAGTAATGTTTTGCTGTACCCTTCAAATGAATTCGACCCGAATGCATGAGATAAAGAAATATCATCTTTTGAATCACAGCTGGAATGTGAATGGTGTGCAAAAAGATGTTTCAGTTGATAAATGTTTGGTGCATGTCTTCATTAAACAGTAAAGGTTAATCGTGCAATAATTTAAATCCAAAATAATAGCAAGTAACAGCACTACATCCATTGAGATTTCAGGAATAGACAAAAAATGGGTTTGTAAAGAAAACATGTTTAAGGTTAGGTGTGGTGTTTGTGCAAGGACATTAAAGATCAGGTAAAACAGGAAGGACAACAGATCCACTGGTTCGGTTTTTAGACAGTTGTTGTCTTTTGTCTTTTTGATGTAACGACTCAGTTACACGCTGATTGGACTTCAAGGACAAAGGGAAAGGAAACTGAAACCAGCTCCCCAAACAAGGACGATGAGTATCATGAGAGCTACTGTTATTACACTTAACATGCTTTTTGCTAATGATGAAGTTAAAATGGCCTCTTATGGTCCAATTAAAATCATTGTGTATGTTTGTATTAATTATGATGATTACAAATAAAACGTGTTATAATAAATCACAGCAATGCAGACTATTTATGAATGTGTGCTTTGAGAAGTGTATGTCATGAAGGTAAGTTAATACATGCACACTACTTACACATGTGTAAGCAAATAAGTTAAAGCAGAGTATAAAATTATAAAATCTAACCACATACTTACTTTCTTGCTTGCTTTTTTACTTTTACGCACAACACCCTGTGTGTGTCGTCCGTACCTTCAAATCAGCTCCGTGTGGGCGGGGCGGGGGCTGGTTGCTGCCTGCTGATTGGTTTTAAGGGCGGGACGTGGATGAACTCTGCGTGATGATTGGTTCAAAGAGCGGGGAGGTTGCTTGCGCGACGATCTCTGGATGCTGATTTGTTTAGACAGGAGGGGTATTTCATAGAACGGAACTGGAATAAATTGAGGTCCTCTTTTTTTATTAAATGCCAGTAACATTACAGCTAACATTCCATCATATAAAATAGAAAAATATTGAAAAAATAGAAAATAATAAAATAAATAATTAAGAAGTATGAGATCATCATCCTCGTCGCATGCTTTGGAGTATTAACTCACAAAATCTGTCATACTTCACCACAAAATTAAATTATAAATGATCGTAATGAGAGTAAAAAAGTAAATGAACAAGGACAAATAATAAGAATACTATGTAAATATTATGGTAATAGAGGGTATGCACGTGACGTCACCTTCGGCGAAAATACCTGCGGTTACGCACACTGATTGGCAAAAGACAGAGCGGCTGCATTTGTGTACAGTGTGAAATCAGCGAAAACACAGTGAAAACGTGTCTAAATGGAAAACAGCTGTACTACTAACAGATTAACAAGAATTCGAAGCTATTGTCTTAAACAGACTGCCAAAAAACACTGAAAGGAGAAGTAAATTGATCATCCATTCCAACGTCAACAGACACAGGTGGGTTGATAAGTTGCTAGGGTCACTATCAAGCAGAGGTTTTACTTTCTTCCTCAAAAGTATTTTTTCAAGTATTTGTATTTTATTCGTGTTTTTCTTTGGAAAACATACATTCCAAAGCATATTATCATACGTTTTCCTCTATTACATTTCAGAAATACAAGTTTTTGTTTTACATTTGTTATTTAAGTACATTAACATACCTTTACTCAAGTAAAATTCCACAAGTTTAATGTAATTAGGTAGAGCATAAATTATAATATGCAATATTAAAGAATACACAGTATGATTATATGCTTTAGAATGTAGTGAAGTAAAATTTTTCCCAATACAAACATCCTAATAAAGCACAGTTGCTTGGAAAATGTAACTAATGTAACTATGTATTGTCCACCTCTGCTATCAAGTCCAACTGAATTCAATTTAAGCTGATAATAGTCAGTTTTACCGGCATTTTCGCAGCAGTCGCTATGAAAACCAGCCATTTTGTTGAACGTTTGCCACTCAACAGGGCGAGTTCCGCCGTGGTCACGTGGAAAAGTGATGTCAATGCATACCCTCTATTATAGTAGGAGGATAAATGATCAGATAAGGGTCAATTCACCAAATCAGTGCCATTTGCATGTTGTAAAACTGATCAGTGGTTTTAACTCGTCAAAAATAAAGTTATTTTTAACACTTTAGTTCATTTTACTTTTCAAAATGAGTATTGGTTTATCTCAGGTAACTAGTTTATTTTTTTATTTTTTAGTTTATGTTTTTTTTTTAATTCAAATATTTATTGAGTTTTCTTATTTTATAACAAAGAGAAAAGAAAACAACAACAACAGCAACAAAAAACAAAACAAAAACAACAACGGTGAGGATCAGTGCAAATCTCTATAAACAGTTCAAATTACATTGTAGACATAAGTGCAAAAACTGTCCCATTGTTCTTTTATGGTTTCATTCGTACAATGTAGTCTTCCCAACATCTTTTCACATGCAGCATTTTCAGTCATTTTTTTCTTCCACATTCTAAGTGTTGGGGCATGAGAGTCCTTCCAGAATTTCAAAATAAGTCGAGCACATGTTACCAAAGCAGTATTTAAAGGTATGTTTATTTAACATTGGCACTTCTCTTTTGTCTCCGAGTAAACACAGTCTAGGTGATTTGGGCAGATTACAGGATAACCAACCCTGCATGTAACTTAAAACATTGCTCCAGAAGACAAAAATCACAGGACATTCCCATAGAGCATGTATCAAAGTGCCTTTAGCTATCTGACATTTCAAACAAAGATCGTTTCTGCCTATACCCATTTTATAAAGCCTAGAAGGCGTAAAATAATATCTGTTAAGAATTTTGTATTGAATAAACTTACCCCTAGCTTCTCTAATATGCAACCCACTGTTTGACAAAATTGAATCCCATGTCTCATCATCCATTGTACATTCTAAATCTCTTTCCCATATTATTTTCAGACTTTTACTTGTATTGTTTTTAACCCAGGGGCAAATATTATACCATTTTGATGTTTGCACAATCGTGAGGGTAGTAGCAGAAAGGTCTCTATAGGATTTTTTCAAATTTAACAACTTAATACTCCCTTTTAAACAGTCTCTGATTTGTAAGTACTTCCAAAAATGGTCACGACCCTCCAAGTTAAATTTCCTTTTGATATCATCATATGACATAAATATGTCTTCCTCCAATAGATCACCTATAGTTCTAATACCTTTCCTTAGCCATTGTGCCCAGTAAATAGTCTGTTTATTAATTTCAATTTTTGGGTTATGCCACAAGGGGGCATATTTTTGCACATATGCAACAAGCTTGTATTTTTTATGTACCTCCAACCATACCATTTTAGAACATTTCAAGATAGGATTTTGCATTGGATTCCCTTTGTTTGGCTTTTGTGATAGGATATCTATTGGTGTAAATGGAGAAGCCAGCTCTCGTTCTATTAAAATCCAGTCCAGGTTGATTTCACCCACCCAATGTTTAACCAGACTACACATTTCAAAGGAAATACTATAATATTCTTCTACATTGGGCAGGGCTAACCCCCCTTCTTTCTTTGGTTGGTAGACCCGGTTAATGTTAATACGAGGTTTACCACCATTCCAAAGAAAGTGTTTTATCATGTTATTATAACGTATTTGTATTGGCTGTGGTATGCACATGGGTAACATTCTAGTATAATAATTGATAAGAGGGGCTATGACCATCTTCACTGTGTTTACTTTCCCCCATAATGTTAAATTTAACTTGTTCCATTTATCCAGGTTAGTCTCAATTTTGTTTAGCATTTTCCCCATATTGTCAGCTATGATATCATCAATATTTGGGTTCAATTCAATTCCAAGATATTTCAATCCTTTATCCAACCACCTAAAATTGAAACCAGTTAACAAACTATGAGTGCAAGCTTGTGAGATTGGCATTGCCTCGGACTTATGCCAATTAATTTTGTACTTAGAAAACAACAAAAAATTATCAATAACTTCAAGTAAGGTTCTGATAGAGTTAGTGGGGTCTTGACTTATTACCAAAATGTCATCTGCGTACAAAAACAATTTGTGTTCCCTGCCCCCAGCAAATACACCCTTAATTCTTGAGTTTTCTCTAATTTGAATAGCCAATGGCTCTAGAAAGATGGTGAATAACAGTAAACACAGCTGCCTTTGGTCCCGAATACAAGATTCTAATCCATCTGCTGAATTTTCCATCAAGACCAAATTTCGCCAGGGCGGTAAACAAAAAGCTCCACTCTACCCTGTCAAAAGCTTTCTGGGCATCCAAAGATATTTTTTAGTTTGTTTTTATTTTTTATGTAGGATGGAGGCATTTTTGTTACGTGGCTGAAAGTAACAGCAAAGATTTAGCAAATACATGAAATATAGCTGGATTACATGCTAATAGCATGAAGACACTGAGCAAATTCTTTTTATTTTTTTATTTTAAAATAAATCTATAACATCAAAAAAATAATATAAGTAACATGACTGAACATTAAGATTGACATTCACAATCAATATCATAAAAAATAGAAAAGAAAATGAGAAAAGTGAATTTTGATCTTCACATGGCCTTCAGAAGATGTAACTTCCTCTTGAAAATGAGTGACTCAACCAGAATGAAAGCAGTCACTGGGACGGTATAATAATTGGTGCCAGTATTTACCTTTCAAGTACTTATATGAACTCTTAAGGTACAAAGGTGTACTTTTTAAAAGGGTAACGCCCCACAGCTTTTGTACCTTTATTTTCTTAGTGTATACAGTCTTTATTATGTACTGAAGGAGTCTCTCTAGTGCGTTCTCATTTTAGTTATTTATTAAACAACAGGTTTCTATGTGAGACAAGCCAAACATTTTAGTTTTGTAAGATCAAAAGCTTTTCTGAAAACTGTTATTGATGTTTATTGTAAATCACTGTGTGCAAACATAAGTACAAAGCTAAAACTGGAATAGCTTAAGAGCAAAATAATTGCTACCATAATGAAATATAGTAGTTTTGAACATACCAAATATATAAACTGGTGGTGTTAAATACTTTAATTTTCATTTATTTCACCTATCATTACGAGAAATTTAAATAAATTACTTTTATGAATGTTATTTATTTATTATTTATTTTTTATTATGCCTATGTTTCCTCTATAATCTGTTATTTATTGTGTGCTTTTAAAACAAAAACAAAAATAGAATGTAAAACATGGACAGTTTTAGGATGGCTAAAAACAGTTTAAGTCCTTATTATATTTTTAATCAAAAGCATTACATTTATTGTTGTCATATCATCATCATGTAAACTCTACCAGGAAATACAAAAGATTATACAACAATGCAGTAATATATGCACGGTAATACCCAGAGATATATGTCCCGGCCATTTCCAATAAATCAACATTTAGGGGCGGTTTCCCGGACAGGGATTAGACTAGTCATAGACTTAAACACTTTTAAGAGCTCTCCAAACAGAAAACAACTTGCACTGACATATCTTATATACATCAGTGCCCTTTGTTTTACATCAAAATGCACACATGTAATGTTTTTAGTAAGGCATTTTTGTTAAAACTAGTTATATTTCCTAATTAAACTAAGGCCTAGTCCTGGATTAAGCTAATCCTGGTCCGGGAAACCACCCCAAAGTCATTTTTTGATCTCATTTACCACATATGGCACCATTAGAGGCAGTATATGTTTTTTTAAATGTAGTATAATTCTTCAAGGCAGTCTAAAAATACCAAAATCAACCAAGATGACATTTAAACGACGTAAACAGTATGTTAGATACTGTCTATTCGTAACAAACAAACAATTAACAAATGATGTACATAGATTTACATTACATTTACATTTATGCTTTTGTCAGATGCTTTTACACAATTGGCACAATGCTGAGCTATGCAGGAATAAATAAGTATGTACAATATGTACTATATATATAATAGTAACCTATATGGCAATAATGCAATGATTATTTGGTATAATGGTACTTAATATGCATTTTTTTTTTTTTTATAAAATTTCAATGCTACTTGAAGGTTCTTTACAGAATACCATGCTATTACCATAACAGCAATCATACAGGGGGAAAATGCATAACAAGATTACTGAAAAACTAATTTGAAATTTAAAGTTCAAATATGAATAAAAGCCTTACAGTACCTGTATAGATCATCTCTCTTCAAAATGACTGCAACAACATTTGCTTAACAAACACAGATGCCACACCTCAGCCACAGCCGTTTTGCATTGATTGTTTTCCTTTGCGAATCTGACCAGTTGACATGGCCATGAGTTACTTTATAAGTCTTCTGTACTGTATAATGCAATTGTCCCTAAATAAAAAAATGATATTACGGGCACAACTACTAATGATAATAGAAATACAAATGATAATAAATACAATAATGATTGCAAAAATCAAACACTGAGTAAGTAACTTAACTTGAATTATGAATTATTCTATAGTTGTGAGACTAACATGAATCTTAACAAGGTGGGTCTGGTTTTTGTAAATCCTTCCAAAACTCGACTTGATCTCTTAAGCTTTTAGTAGTGGTAGCGATGAGTTTGGAGTATCGACAGCGGTTATATTTCACAGGATTAATGTTAAATAGACCTCCCGTCGGAGGGAATGTTAGCGATATACCTAAATGCTTCATGCACATTCCTAAATAAACATCTTCTATGTAAACAGCTTTGACATGTTTTGCTGCTTCAACAAGCTTCTCCGGCAGGTCTAAAGACAATACGTATCCCAAGCCCAAAGCGTAGGTTGGATATATAACCGGGTTGAAAACTTTTTTTGGGAGGTACCATTTAGAGCTTGGGTTTCTAGCTACCACTCCACCCCTGGTTACAAGTCCAGTCATATAGTTTTCTTTTGGTGCAGACAGAAGCAGTTTCACCAAGTTGTTTACGTTGAGAAATATATCCGAGTCGACTTTCATCGCATAGGAAGCGTTCCGACAGTACAGAGTCAACCATTCGAGCATCACCATAGTCTTAATGGTGAGATTATGGTAGCTGTCTAAGAAATCACTTTGGAGAAGATCGTGATACTTCTGGCTTTCCTCCAGCAGTTGTTCTTGAAGCGTTGTGTCTTCTTCAGGAGACGATAAACCCAACAGAAAGAACACGCTCACGATATTGTTCCCCACCAATTTCTCCGAACCCCACGTGTCTCGGATGGCCTCCCGAGCGGCCTTGTTGCTCGAAGCCACTGGTACCATCAAAACCACAAAAGGCTTTTCCTTCTGGCACTTCTCTGGCTCATTCATAACAAAATGATACTCGTGTGGATAAGCTACATAGAATTTGTCAGGACGTTTCCACGATTCGTCAGAACTCGTCGATGTAGACACTAAGGTGAATGCCTCAGAAAGAAATCCAACCGTTGATGCCCAGGTATCTAATAATACGGAGGAATCCAGGTAGCACAACAGCAATGGGACCAGCAAAATGATGGAGAGGACATGTGAGCGTTGAGCTCTGCACTGAAATCCAAAGCACCGTCTATGTAAAATGCAACAAAAAATTGCTTTTTGTTATGCACAAAAGTTACATTAACAATAAAATGTTAAAAGTAGTATTTAAAAAGTAGTATAACCAATATGGCACTTCTGAAACTCATGCTCCTATACTTTGCAAAAGACTTAAAATATATTTCCACTAACATGCATTAAATGTCTTTACACTTCCAATATTGACAATGAAAAAGTAAGTACCCACTATAAATAACGTTACCGTACCTTTGTTCCTCATTGATGTCAATCTCCTGCACCATCTTTCTGCTGTTACTTGAATCTAAGGCATCCTCCGCTTTTCCCACATGCCTTTTGAGAAATTGGTTCCTTTAGCACATAGTGAGTCAGATCTTTTTGTCTTTGAATAACCTGTTCTGCGACTCTAAATGCTATGGTGAAAGCCAATATCGACCATTCTAATATAAACAAAAATATGCAAATGTCCCGTGCCATGTGCATTTGTCCTAATGGCAGTAAACTGATAAAATATCGCAATGGATGTTCTCCAGGTGCACGTTTCACAGTGTCCCAATAGCAGGCTGTTAAGTGCCTTACATTTGCCAACCACAGTAAAATGACCTGAGATTAATTTGGCCGAGATGTCAACCCGCGGAGAGGTACAGTAGGTTGTGTTTTTCCATATTAGGCAGTATGATTTTAATAGATTACAATCAATTGGTATGACTTTACTGTGAAACATAAAACATATTCAATTCATTTACCACAAAGGTAAATCAGTTCTTAACAAGGCAGTGACTGGGTTGGTGTGTTTGCTTTGTATCACATTACAGTGGAGGCTCTTTTAACAAAACATGTTAATGTGGTCACAGGTGGATGTCATTCTGAATAGGTGCATAACAAATCTTTTAAAGCAATCATCATCATAAAAGCTGGAAAGGTTAAGGAGAGGTGGCCTAAACATGCGGTGCAAACAAGCATAAACTTGTGTACATAATTAAAGTACAGATTAAAGTTGACTCTCTTCGACTAGGTTTCAAATCATTTTAATGTTGGTTAACAAAGCAGAAACAAGCACTGATTTAGAAACATAGACTTGACATAAAGGACAAGTTATTTACAAAGGTATTAATCAATTTAAGTTCACTGTAAAAAGTTGGATCAACTTAAAGTGCACCTATTTCATTGCTAAAAATTTTTTTATTTTGTATATTTGGTACGTGTTCGCATAGTTTATGCTTTAAAAAAACACATACCGTACATTTTTGTAGCTCCAGATTTCCCTTTCTTCTTAAAATGCACAGATTTTGTATTTATTTGAAAAGCGCTGTTTCTCTGATAGGCCAGCTAATCTGTATGTTGTGATCGGCCGGAATACCTCTGACGTCAGCCGGAAATGTGACGCTCCTTACCATGTTTGAAAGATTTGCAACGTTAACAGGAGTTAAAGGAATAGTCCACTCACTCTCAACATCAAAACATGTCACCACCCCAACCAAGAACCGTTGAATCATCCCTCCACCATCCGTGCGTGCGCACGCAAGCGCCGGAGCGCGCCGCGACGCCACGACAGCACCCAGCCCAGCCCCATTCATTCAATGGCACCACCCAGAGACAAAGCCAGAAGTGACCAAACACATCAACGTCCTTCCTATTTAAGACGATAGTTATACGAGCAAGTTTGGTGGTACAAAATAAAACATAGCGCTTTTCTAAGCGGATTTAAAAGAGGAACTATATTTTATGGCGTAATAGCACTTTTGGGAGTACTTCGACTCAGCGCAGTAACACCCTCCCTCTCCCATTATGAGAGTGATAAGGGGAGCGGACTTTTCAGGCGAGTCGAAGTACTCCCAAAAGTGCTATTACGCCATAAAATATAGTTCCTCTTTTAAATCCGCTTAGAAAAGCGCTACGTTTTATTTTGTACCACCAAACTTGCTTGTATAACTACTCGTCTTAAATAGGAAAAACGTTGATGTGTTTGGTCACTTCTAACTTTATCTCTAAATGGTACCATTGAATGAATGGAGCTAAGCTAAATGCTATCGAAGCGTCGCAGCGCGCTCCAGCGCTTACGTGCACACACACAGATGATAGAGGGATGATTCAACAGTTCTTAGTTAAGGTAATAACATGTTTTAATATTGAAAATGAGTAGACTATTCCTTTAACTTACAGGCTGTGTGTCCGAAGCGGGAGGAATTATGATAATGTCAGTCTTTACTAAACTGTTGCCTACAATCTGTGTGTTTGTTTTAGTCCAAGAAAATAGATTTACATTGGAGACGATAACTCGCGTCATAGTTTACTTTGGGGTTTGTACCTTTTGCATATCGTTAACATGTACTAATACACACTTACACACCAAAGGAAATGTAAAAATGTGAATCGGACCATGGTGCTCTTTAAAAAAATTACTTTCATTGGTAACTTCAATGTAAGTAAATTTTTCACCTGAAGTAAAACTGAAGTTACATTTTAAGTTGAAAAAAAAGTAATTTTTTAGGTACACTGTAAACAATTTCTGTAGAAATTACAGTATTACTGGGTATTACTGGTAACTAGCTGCCAGTAACTTACTGTAGATTTTACATTTATGTTATTTACTGGCAACAGTTTGTTCAAAGTTAAATGAACATGAAACATTTTCAGTCTTTATCTTCTACAGTAAGTTACTGGCAACCAGCTTCATAATTACAGCATTTTTTTACAGTGTATTACCAACTGAAGTAATTTTTAAGTTAATCCAACTTTTCACTTTTTACAGTAAAAATGGCTAGAGGTTTAACCTTGCGATATAAAAAAGTACAACTCAAAGACTGTCACTCATGATGATAAGACAACAGGTGTGCACTGGCTAATTTTTAATCACACTTACATACACAATTATAATGCAATACAATAAAGTATACTACATAAACTTTTAACTGTAAAAAATCCAGCATTTTTGTCAAATCAACATGATTTTATGATATTGTATAGCTCAGTGATAGAGCATTGCGTTAGCAGTGCAAAAGGTTGTGGGTTTGAACCCAGGAAACACACATTCTAGTCAAATGTATACCTTGTAATGCACTTTAAGTCGCTTTGGATAAAAGCGTCTGCCAAATGCATAAATTAATGGTGCTTTAACTTAAAAATTAAGTTAAAATAATTTAAAATTGTTTTTATAAGTTATGTCAAATTATCACAGGTAAAAACGTAAAATAGTAGGTTAAAAATTGACTTGCAAAAGCATGCTGCATTTTTTACTGTGTATGATTTACATTTCATAGGAAATATTGCACTATGCAGTATCTCAAAAAGGAAAAGTAAAACAAATGATTTTTGACACTGTTTGTGAAATTCAGTTGAATTATTTCTTACTGATTTCAATTTTTAACATAATCATACCCAGTCAATATTAAAGGATATCAAGGTTATATTTTCACAGAATGTTCTTGATATTATCTATGATTTTATGTCGAAACTCACTTAAAATAACTTCAGCTGGGTTTTCACATGCAGGGTCAATCTTTGAAGTGATGGTTCCCCAAAAAACCTTTTGGTTCCATAAAAGAACAATTTTTTTATAGCCTACAGAACCTTTTTTGCACAAAAAAATCTTTATTTTAAATAATGTAAATAACAATAATAAAAAGCATTTTAAGGGGTCATATGACATAGCTTAAAATAACATTATTTGGTGTATTTTGTGTAATGCAATGCATTTACATGGTTTACGTACCCATTATTTTCCACAAACCGTACATTGCAGTACATTATTGTTTACATTGTGTACATTGCTTTTTAAAAAGCTTATCGTTATGAAAAAGCAGTGTGCTCTAATTGGCTAGATGTCCAGTGCGCTATGATTGGCTGAATACCTCATGCACATAAAGGAAATGTTACGCCCCTTACCATAATTGAAATATCAGCTTCCAAAGCTTCTCCACATTCACTTTTATAAAGAATATATCATTGGGTTTGAAATTTTAATCTTTGTGACTTTATGGATCTTCTATATGCACAAACAGCTTTCAACACTCGAAAGACAAAGGGAAACATGAAATCGCATCATATGACCCCTTTAAACTAATAATACTCTTTGGTGTTCATTAGCTTCGCCTACAGCAGTATTTTTCTATGGTATGAAGAAAATCTGATTCAAATCAAGCAAACTTAAATTTATATGTGTTAGTTTACCTTTAAGTTTGTTCGAGTGGAACTTATAAAGCCAATTTTCTTTTGGCAGGAAAGTTGGTATGTAAATAATGGCTTAGGTGTTGTTGATGCATAGACTATTATGGCTCTTGGGTAGACTATTACTGTTTGCATTGACCCAAGAGAAAGAGTGTCTGTCCAAGCCTCTCTGGATGTCCTCTTTAGCACTGACATCCAGACTGGCTGCTCGCTCCTCCTTACGAATATCTTCTTGTTCATGCTTAAGTTCGAGATATGAACGAGAAAACACGTGGAAGATCGACGTAGCGGGAAAAGCCATAATGAGGATGCCACTTAGTATGCTGCTAAAGGCCACGACCTGACCGGGTATGCTGTGCGGTACCATATCTCCATATCCGACTGTTGTCATAGATATGATCGCCCACCAATAGGACGCAGGGATGCTGCTAAAGCTGTGGGTGCCTAGATCTTTCTTCTTTGCAAATTCTTTCTCTGCCAAGTGGACGAGAGGTGAGAAGAGAGCCACAGCCACACAGAGAAAAAGTAGAAGAAGTCCAAACTCTCGCATGCTTCGCTGCATAGTCAAACCCAAAGTCTGAAGGCCCAGCGAATGTCGTGCCAACCGCATCACGTACAGGATCCGGAGGGCACGCGTGAGACGCAGGATTAAACCCAGCTTGTCTAAATATCCGTGACCTGCTCCAGCGCTCCCGTGAAGCTTGGCCTCCTCCATCTCATCTTTATCAACTACTAAGGAGATGTAGTACGGCAGAATGGCTATTACGTCTATGATGTTGAGTGGATTGCGTAGGAACTGCAGTTTGCTTTGAGCCTGTAGGAGGCGTAACATAAACTCCAGAGAGAACCAGGCCACGCACACCGTCTCTACTATGAATATGTTGCGACACTTGTCCAAGCATTCACCCTGTAAAAGGACAGCGAGCAAAAATACATGAACATAACGTAAGCTCTTAACACAGAAAATTCATTTTATTCCTCAACCAAGCAAATCTGCTGCATTTGAACACTGGTTTAAGATTATTTATTGCAATATTATATTATTGCTGTGTTTGAATAAATAATATGACTTAAAAATAAATAATTTAACTTAAATAATTTTCAAGTTTTATTAGATAATATTCTAAAAATGCTGGGTTATTTTTTAACCCATAATTGGGTCAAAGGGGTCAAACTTATTGTTGGATTATGAATGAATCCATGTTAATTTTTTTTAGCCAAAAATGCTGGGCTGTTTCAACCCATAGTTGGGTCAAAATAGGACAACACCTATTGTTAGGTTTGTTTTAGCCAAAAAAGCTGGGTTGTTTCAACTCAAAGTTGGGTCAAAATAGAAAAAAAATCATCATTAGGCTGTATTTTAACCTATGCTGTGTGTTTTAGCCAGAAATGCTGGGTTGCTTCAACCCATTGTTGGGTCAAAATAGGACAAAAGCCATTGTTCTTTTTTTTTACCTAAAAAATGCTGGGTTGTGTCACCCATATTGGGTCACAAAAGGGTAAAACCCATTGTTAGATTGTAATTTAACCTATGCTGGGTTGTTTTAGCCAAAAATGCTAGGTTGTTTCAACCCATAGTTGGGTCAAAATAGAACAAAACCCTATGCTGGGTTGTTTTAGCCATAACTGCTGGGTTGTTTCAACCCATAGTTGGGTCAAAATAGGAAAAACCCATTGTTAGGTTGTAGTTTAACCTATGCTGGGTTGTTTTAGCCAAAAATGCTGGGTTGTGACACGCAGATTTGGTCAAAATAGGGTAAAACCCATTGTAAGGTTGTAATTGAAACTATGCTGTGTTGTTTTAGCCAAAAATGCTGAGTTGTTTATCCCACATTGGGCCAAAATAGGACAAAACCCATTGTTAGTTTATAATTTAACCCCATGCTGGGTTGTTTTAGGCAAATATGATGGGTTGTTTCACCCATATTGGGTTAAAATAGGACAAAACATATTGTTAGGTTGTAATTTAACCTTTGCTGGGTTTTTAAGCTAAATATGCTGGGTTGTTTCAACCCATAGTTGGGTGAAAATAGGACAAACCCTATTGTAAGGTTTGTTTTGGCAAAAATGCTGCATTGTGTCACACATATTGGGTCTAAATAGTGCAAAACCCATTGTTAGGTTGTAAATGAATGCTGGGTTGTTTTAGCCAAAGATGCTGGGTTGTTTCACCCATAATTGGGTCAAAATAGGACAAACTTAATTGTTAGGTTTGTTTTAGCAAAAATGCTGGATTGTGTCACACATATTGGGTCAAAACAGGGCAAAACCAATTGTTGGGTTGTAATTGAATCTATGCTGGATTGTTTTAGCCAAAGATGCTGGGTTGTTTCACCCATAGTTGAGTCAAAATAGGACAAAGCCAATTGTTAGGTTTGTTTTAGCAAAAATGCTGGATTGTGTCACCCATATTGGGTCAAAATAGGGCAAAACCCATTGTTAGGTTGTAATTGAATCTATGCTGGTTTGTTTTAGCCAAAGATGCTGGGTTGTTTCACCCATAGATGGGTCAAAATAGGACAAACCCAATTGTTAGGTTTGTTTTAGCAAAAATGCTGGATTGTGTCACCCATATTGGGTCAAAACAGGGCAAAATCCATTGTTGGGTTGTAATTGAGCCGATGTTGGGTTGTTTTAGCCAAATATGCTGGGTTGTTTCACCCATAGTTGGGTCAAAATAGGACAAACCCAATTGTTAGGTTCGTTTAGCCAAAAATGCTGGATTGTGTCACCCATATTGGGTCAAAATAGGGCAAAACACATTGTAAGGTTGTAATTGAATCTATGCCGGGTTGTTTTAGCCAAAGATGCTGGGTTGTTTCACCCATAGATGGGTCAAAATAGGACAAACCCAATTGTTAGGTTTGTTTTGGCAAAAATGCTGGATTGTGTCACCCATATTGGGTCAAAATAGGGCAAAACCCATTGTTAGGTTGTAATTGAATCTATGCTGGGTTGTTTTAGCCAAAGATGCTGGGTTGTTTCACCCATAGATGGGTCAAAATAGGACAAACCCAATTGTTAGGTTTGTTTTAGCAAAAATGCTGGATTGTGTCACCCATATTGGGTCAAAATAGGGAAAACCCATTGTTAGGTTGTAATTAAACCTATGCTGGGTTGTTTTAGCCAAAATTCTGTGTTTTTTCAACCCATAGTTGGGTCAAAAAGGTCAAACCCAAATGTTAGATTATAATTGAACCCATGCTAGGTTGTTTTAGCCTGAAATCCTGGGTTGGGTCAAATATGGACATTTTTTAAGTTAATTCTAAATTAATTTAACCCAAATTATCTTTGGGTTTGGCCCAACCTTTTAATAAATAACCCAGCATTTTAAGTATTTTTTTGTCAACAAATGTCAATGTTTTAGTTCGAGGAAATCTCATATACTCTGATCTTTTGATTCTAAGCATTACTACACTTTTATTGCTGAATATAGCTACAGGTGATATAGGTACAGCATTGCATTAGCAGCGCAAAGGTCATTGTTTCCCGATTCCAAGGGAACACACATACTCATAAAACAGAACGTAACCTTGAATGTCAACTTGAAAAGTCACTTCGGGTAAAAGCATCTCCAAAATGCATAAACTATTGTAACTGTATTTTTCAGTAGTGCACTTCAAATCAAAAAAGCAGCAGTAATATGAAAGTATTGATTTTGAGCACCAACCCTGCTTTCGTGATCAGGCATAGTGCTGATGCACAGGCTGATCACTGTCACACCAATCATGATCACAGAGAAACACGCAAAGATCTTCCCAAGCCATCCAGATTGAGGGTTATCCACTATGTCCTGTAGACATCTCGTGACCCCTGGGAAGCCCTTCTCCCGTGCCTCGGTTCTCTGTACAGTCAACCTCTTCTCCCTCCTTTCTTTCTCTTTCCTCTTCCTCTCTGCCACCTCCTCCACACGTGTCAGCATCCTGCGCCTGCAGCAGCGCTCCATGTGACCGGGGTCGATGCCCCAGTACGCGAGCTCATCTGACAGCGACACGGCACACACCTGCCGCAGCAGCCTGAGTTTGCCTGCAGCCAGGAAGTTTAGGATCACCCTGAAGGCCGTGGAGCTACGGTCGAAGAAGAATTCTCGCCTGTTCTCATCGTAGTCGTCGCAAAGCCGGGCTATGTCATCCAGGTTGCTGCAGTGACGTAACTGTCCCAGACGAGAAAGAGGAAATTGCTCCAGCGTGCTCCAGGGAAACGTGTAGCGATCCCCTCCGACGTTGATGAGGGCCAGTTTACTGTGGTCCACGTCTCTGGATGATGAGACGTTCTGTAGTCTCTGGGCCCGTTTAAAGTACACACCTTTGATGGTTTCGGTCTCTGGGATGTCTGTGAAGTACAGATCGAGACTGCTGTCATCTGTGCTGACTGACAGGTTGCTAAAGTCTTGGTTGGTATTGCTGATGATTGGCATGGTGGCATTTGGGCATGCAAATGAGTCGAATGATAATGGCTTCTGAGACTGGGCCTGGCAGATGACTGTGGACAAAAATAGCATTATATAACAAAAATATCAGCCAATATCAATGTATTTGAAGTATTTCAGGTTTGTTTTACTACAAAAACTGTTTAGGAAGTGCTAATGATGCGTTCATGTCCGTGTGCAAATGTGTGCATTTACAGAAGTGACAAAGCAAAACAAGCCTCCACATCTTTTGCATTTGTTATTAATACAGTAGTTTTTTATTTGTATAAATACATAAAGAAAACTTCTGCTGCACCCTAATATAGCACTGTGGCTGTAATGTGGTACAATGAGGGTATCAGATTGTAAAACCATTGTACTTTAATACAATACTGTGCAAAAGCCTTAGGCCACCAATGCATAATGGCCATATATAATTATTTCTCAGTCTCTTTATAAAAATACAACATGCATTTGTATGCAATATTAAAAAACAGAATAGTTTTCGTGACAAGAGATATCGCACTAAATACAGAATTTATGTTAGTCCATTTTGTTCTGACAATTGTGTTGTTGTTTTTTTTGTGTGGATGTTTCTTAACATAAAATTACAGAAAAAAATATTTTTGTATCATGGAAAATTTCTGTAATTTATTGTGCCCGTTATTTTATGGTATTTATTTTTACTTTTTTTAACAGATTGAAGAGAGCAAAAAATAAACATTAATGGTCATTAAAGGTGCAGTGTGTAAATTGTAGCGACATCTAGTGGTGAGGTTGCAACCAATGGCTCAGTTCACTGCTCACCCCTCGCTTTTGAAACGCATAGAGAAGCTACGTCAGCCACCACCAGGCCCGGATTGGCCATAGGGAGAACCGGGAGGATTCCCGGTGGGCCGGTATGTTTTTTTTGGCCACGAGGGCCGGTGTTGTCATGCCACCGGGATGACGCGTATTTGCGGGTGAGAGATGTTCCCGCCGCTTTATGCACAAGTTGATTGTGTCCCGAGTCCCGACCACTTATTGGAAGAATTTTTGCATTAGGGTTCATTGACATCTTAAACGCATGGGAAACGCAGGACGTGCCGCTGTCTTCTGGTTCTCAAAGCGCTTCCTTGAACACGAGTTTTGTTTCAGACGCGTCTATATTGAGTGCGCTTGCCGGCCGCGCATCTATATTTAAAATAAACTTGAGCGCGTCTTTTGAGTACGCTTGCCGGCCGCGCGTCTATTATATTTTAAATAAACTTGAGCGCGTCTTTTGAGTGCGCTTGCCGGCCGAGCGTCTATATTTAAAATAAACTTGAGCGCGTCTTTTGAGTGCGCTTCCCGGCCGCGCGTCTATTATATTTTAAATAAACTTGAGCGCGTCTTTTGAGTGCGCTTGCCGGCCGCGCGTCTATTATATTTTAAATAAACTTGAGCGCGTCTTTTGAGTGCGCTTGCCGGCCGCGCGTCTGTTATATTTTAAATAAACTTGAGCGCGTCTTTTGAGTGCGCTTGCCGGCCGCGCGTCTATAATATGTTAAATAAACTTGAGCGCGTCTTTTGAGTGCGCTTGCCGGCCGCGCGTCTATATTTTAAATAAACTTGAGCGCGTCTTTTGAGTGCGCTTGCCGGCCGCGCGTCTATTATATTTTAAATAAACTTGAGCGCGTCTTAATACAAACGGGCTGGCCTCTAAAAGGAAAAGAATTTACAAAACGTATTTTTTAATCCAAGTCATAGATGAATTCTCTATGAATAGTCATTATTCATCGTTTATTGCAATTAAGAGGAACAAAAATCTATTTGATGCAAAACTCATTAGTTTATTTGAAAAAAGTAGTTTCAAAAGTATATCCATGATGTTTTCTTTTTTTAACACAATGTAGGCCTACGTTATTTAGCAATAGACATGATCTAAGTACTAAAAAAAGATACAGATTTTTTCCATTTGTTTCCAATGCATACTTGATAAATCTTGCTTGTGTATTGTATATCAGGGGTTTCCAAACGTTATCAACCCAACAGTTAATCTCAAGACTCACAATTTTTTAGAAATAGAAATATAGAGGAAAACACAAATACATTTGTTTCCTTTAGTTTTTGAATAAGTTTACTTTAGTAATATTATGGTCTTATGGTAGAGCTGCATGATTATGGCAAAAATTATAATTGTTTACTGCATTTGCACGGAATATGATTTGAAAAATACAGTGAATTGCAAGGCTGCAGAGAACAGTGCACTACTGCAGACTTATACTACTGAGGGTTTAAAGATATTATTTCAATAGTCAGTCATGAACTAAAGTGGGCCGGTCTAAGGCATGAAACTCCAGGGCTGAAAATGAGTCCCACTCCGGCCCTGGCCACCACCGGACAAACATGTCATCGTCGGAGACAACTTAGTAAAAAAAAGTTTGTCCGTTAAGGGCTTCTGTGGAAACATGGTGGCACAAAATGGCGACTTCCATGTAAGGGGACCCTCTGTATGTAGATAAAAACGTCTCATTCTAAGGTAATAAAAACATAACGGTTCATTCTAAAATGTTTTTATACACCCCTGATAATATAGTTTTGTATATAATTTTGCATTTCTGTCAAGAGATCCTTCCAAAAATTACACACTGCACCTTTAAAGGAGACATATTATAAATTCTGACTTTTTCCATGTTAAATTGGGTCCCCAGTGCTTAGGGTGACCACACGTGCCACTCCTCCCGGACGCGTCCTGGCCAGGATTTCGGTGCGTCTTCCGGAAGTTGTATTTGTTGAACCCATACGTCATTCAGTTAAAAACATAAGACATACAATCGTAGTTTCATTCTTAACTTAAAATGTAACCGTTGCTTTTCTGTAATAATAATAATAATCCTCTATGACGTATGCTGTCGACAAATACGACTTCCAGAAGACGCACCCGTAATCCTGGCCAGGACATGTCCGGGAAGAATGGCACGTATGGTCACCCTACCAGTGCTTCTATCAAATGTGAAAAAGATCAACCCAGTTAGTTAGTCATTGAAATTTGGCTCCCCTTGTAATGTCATAAGAGGATTTTATTATAATAATACCGTTCCTTAATCTACACTATCCAATCACGGCACTGCCATTTAGTGCAGAGATCAGCTCATTTGCATTTAAAGGACTAATAAAATTTTTTGCTCACACCTACAAACTGGCAATTTAAACATGGTATAATAAATTATATATATGGCATTTTGAGCTAAAACTTCACATACAGTACATATCTGGGGACACCATCTATTTTACATCTAAAAAAAAATCTTGTAAAATGTCCCCTTTTGCAACAAAAAACAGGTGGTGGCCTAAGAACTTTGTACAATACTGTACTACACTATACCATAGTACCATAATCATTAACATATTCATGCATCATGGTATAATGTACCCCTTAGCACTTTAAATAATGCATGTTCATGCTCATATGGCTCAACTGGGGAACACGCCACTCGCAATCCATGTTCATGGGTTTGCTTTACATAGAGCTCTATGAATTGGCAAATGTGTAAATGCAAAATGGTACTGTTATTGTACCATGCACAAAACATTGCATTTCATTATTATTATGTACTAAACATGGTATAATTTCTTAATGTATGGTATAAAGAGTATATGTGCATATATCTTACGGAGTTCCAGCATAAAATATATTTTGGGTTACCAGACAAAAATCATTAGTGTACTTGTAGTGATTTTTAATGTTTATGTTCATGCAAATGCAGTAACTTCAACATTAAATGGCTTAAAATACAACAAATGTTTATATGTAGGTCAATGTAAACATCTACTCAAAAAAGCCAAATAAATCAACACTCACCTGTTTTGATAAAATAATAAAATGTATTCGGTCTTTGTCAATTAGAAAGGTTGAGTATTATCAGAGTTTAGACACCTGATATGATAAACTTTCTGTTCGCATGCTGACGCACGATGTAAGCTGCCGGTCTCCATCAGCTCCTCATCCTCTGCGCGTTCAAAAATAATCTCATACAGATCTCTGAATCCTCCTGCACGAGCACTAGTATGAAAACTGCTCTATGATAGAGGAATAAAAGCGATTATCTGACAGCAGTGATCTCTGCAAGCTCGCTGACGATTATCCCTTCACTCTTTCTTTACATATTAAAAGTGCGTGTGCGCGTGGTTCTGCATGAGAGGCGCGCACCTGCAGCTTAAAACCGCTGCCTTGCTTTTTAATTTAACTTGAGGTAAACTCACTTTTTATATATTTATAAATAAATAATATAACAATATGTTCATGTAGATAGATAATGAAATGTCTTTTATATTTATTTGACAAATTGTTTTATGTTTATAATATTGTTGAATTATTAGATCATTTCATATTTTATTAATTTTTATTTTAACAGTTTAGTATTTGTAATTAATTACTATGCATTCTAAATGTATCATTTATTAATTGTATTAATTATAATTTAAAAATGAATATTTTTAAATATAAATTTTTTGTGTCAAGTTAATAGTATTTAGATCATATTTTTGGTAACACTTTACAATAAGGTTGTATTTGTTAGTTAATGGATGAGCTAACATGAACAATGAACAATTCTTCAACTGCATTTATTAACATTGTTGGGGAAAGTTACTTTTAAAAGTAATGCATTTACAATATTAAGTTACTCCCAAAAAGTAACTTATTGCGTTACTTAGTTACTTTACGGAAAATAATGCTTACATTACTTTTTAGTTACTTTTGCGTTATATATAAGAATGTATTCATAGAGTGCATAATGTGACTATGTTTAGTTTAATTCAGTAAATATTTTACTTAATCGAATTAATTAAACTAAAAAAGTAACTTGCATTACTTTAAAAAAAGTAACTCAAATATTAATGTGTACATTTAAAATCAAAAGTTGTAATTCTCAACATTTGTTAATGCCAGAGAAGTAACATGATCAATAATTAACATTAACTAACTAGCTATTAACTAATAATTAGCAAAGATAAGTACATTCTGATAAATGATTTTGCTCATTGTCAGTTCATGTTAGCTAATGCATTTAGTAATGTTAACAAATACAAAGTGTTACATTTTCTTATTTTAAGGAAGCTGATTATTAGCAAACTTTTAACTTAATAACATTTTTCATATGTCCTCAATGAAAACAAGACCTATTACTGTTTGGGATCTTAATAATAAGATGTAAAACTTTTTAAACGTGAATAAATGCAATGAAGGACCCCAAACAATGTGCAGACAATATCAACAGACCTTGAGTCCACCTGTGACCACATTATTTACATTCTGTTTTAATGCACAAGTTTCTTGGCAGCTGCAAAACAAACCAATTAAATAGCCTATATTACTGTCCATTACCTTATTCCATGTATAATAATCATTAATGATAAATGCAATTATGAAACATATTTTATCATAATGCATTTTATAGAACAATAAACTGTGCTTTGAAATGGTTTCATCACACATGGGTGAGTTTTTAGCTGTAAATGTCTAGTCTTTTGTGGCTTTATTGCTTCAGTGAGATACTGTATGTAGATAAGTAAGTCCTTAGCTCCTGATTCACAGACAAATGAATATCAAGGCTTTGTTATAATCTCATAAAGACAGATGATAGGCAAGCACTGGCAACCCCTTATTTCAAGATCTGGCCACCTTTAGTAAACAACAGCTGCTGTCCAGTGTGTACTGGGACATTTGGTGTATAGAGGACGTCTTTACTCATGTATAATCAAGTTTGTTTGTCATGTTCAACGTGTTCTTATGCCAGCTCTCAGGTTACTTGTAATGTGATTAAGTAGGCAGACAGAAAGACACATGAGAACCTTATAAAGTTTTTCGACATTAGGGTCTACTTACATTCTGCATCTCAGTTGTCTTCTTCCAGCCCTTTCTGAAATATCTAACCTGTAGGCTATAATAAGAATCATGTGTATACAATCATTTTTTATATTTTATATTCTTTATTTTTTTACTTCGCTTAACAATGTCAAGATGTGAATTATGGTGATTCCCAGGGTTTGAGGTGGTTCCTTATCGGCCCAGGTCAAATAGCTTTGCTGAGTTTATTTTATTTAGTGAAAGACCGATATATTGCAGTGGCAATCGGCTAATAAATACATTTATTCCTTAAATGAAAAGACAATCGATGAAAAGCCAATGCCTTGACCAATCATTATTCACTTTTTCCATGTTAATATGTATTGTGTTAGATATCACTGTAAAAAATTTGCTGTAATTATGCAGCTGGTTGCCAGTAACTTACTGTAGAAGATAAAGGCTGAAAATATTTCATGTTCATTTAACTTTGAACAAACTGTTGCCAGTAAATAACATAAATGTAAAATCTACAGTAAGTTACTGGCAGCTAGTTGCCAGTAATACACAGTAATACTGTAATTTCTACAGAAATTTTTAACAGTGTACAACAACACTTTGCAGGAACGTCTTATTTAAACTGTACCAAATCCAAAGTAAGGATTGTATGTAATAACTTGCATACTCAGAAAGCTGCATAACTTAATGGAAAGAACAAATTATATTTTGGAGATAACACAAGCAGACTATACAGTCAGATAAGGAAAATTATATAACAGGGCCGTATTCATAAAGAATCTTAATGAGAAAAAGTAGCTCCTAGTGACGCAATTCTAAGAAAATTCTTAGAAATGTCTTAAAATCAAAGAAAAAATCCTAGTAAAGAAAAAAGTAATTCAGAAAGCATCTTAACCCTTAAAAGAGGTCTTAAGTTCAAAATTGTTAGGAGCACGGACGAGGACTTTTAAGAGCTTAAGAGTTTTTTTTAGCAACCGGGAAAGTGGACAAAACATGAAAAGGGAGACAAAAAAATGTTGCACACAATGCATGACAGTAAGTTAATAACATGCAACACATTAGATCGTGCAGGAATCATGTTTGTGACCGATCTTATTAGAGACATAATAATGTAATATAGCGCCAGAAAGAAAAGTAATCACTACATTAACTACACTAACAGATTCGGTAACTAGAAGAAATGCAACTATGCGATGATGAAGGTCTGTTATATATGTATGTATGTGTGTATGTGTGTGTGAGTGTGTGTGTGTGTGTGTGTGTGTGTGTGTGTGTGTGTTATATATAATACATAAAAACTGAGAAAATATACAATATAGAATAATCTAGAATTAATATATTTATTTCATATATATTTAAATATATAAAATAAATCCAGTGCTATTAATGTCATACATAACGTATATATATGTGTGTGTGTGTGTGTGTGTGTGTGTGTGTTTATACATACATACATACATACATACATACACACACACATATATATATATATATATATATATATATATATATATATATATATATATATATATATATATATATATATATATATATATATATATATATATATAATTAATTATTTATTTATATTAAAGGTAAAAGTTTACCTGCAATTTCAAATTGATGGCTAATAATAGATCCTATTATTACTCTTTTTCTTACTTCTTGGACAACCAACCAATCACAGTCTTCACACGTAGCAACGGGTCAACCCGGCCTCCTCACTAAGATAAAAGTTTTTGTTTTTTCCTTACTCGGTGTTGCCCTTAGATCAGTCGTGAATCGCGCTTAAGCTAAGACTCCTACATAAAAGTTTTTAAGCTAAATTAAGACTTTTCTGAGAGGACTCTTAGAATCTTTAAGAATACGGGCCCTGACCATAAGAAAATTCATAATGTATTCAAAGATTTCTTTTAAATGTTATATAAAGCTGATTATAACCAGGAAAATGTTAGTAAAATACAGCTTCCTTAAATAGATGAGGAAGATAATAAACTGTTGGGTTCAGAAATATAGGAGGGTTAGGTACTTAGGGACATTAATGCTAAATAATATAATAATAAGGCACCAAGGCCAGATGGCATTTTTAACTTTTTCAAATAAACATGATTAAATAATCATTCGAAAGAGGTTTAATTCCTCGGAGCTACTGCAACAATAATACTAAAGACGAATAAAGATTGTAAGAAATATAAATACTGTAGGCCTTTAAGTCTTCTTAATGCAGCTGTAAGGTTTTGACTAAATTGCTTGCCCTAAGACTGAAAACAATTATAAAGTAATTCATTCAGATCAAGCAGAATTTGTTATGAACAGACAATGCCTTGATAACGTCAGAAAGCTCTTGCATGTAACTAATGTTGCGCAGAAGCAGGCATTACCCATGTTTATTTTTTATATGGACGCAGAAAAGGTCTGTGATAGAATTTAACCTACTTTTCTTCTTGTTTTGGACCTAAATTCCTTGGTTACCTAAAAGCTATTTTTAATTCACCCAAAGCACAAATATGTACAAATGGTGTTATGTCTTATATCATCACATTATCTAGGGGCTGTAGAGGATTTCACCTCTTTTTTTTGCCTTGGGTGTTTAACCGCTTGCTATCTTAATAAGATCTTATACTGTAATAAGTTAGACACTATATTGTATTAAAAATATATCTCTATGCTGAGAACTTGTTAATATATTAAATAAATCAAAAATCCTTTACTACACTGTAAAAATACTTTGCTGCCTTAAATTTTTTTGTTGAATCAACTCGGATTTACAAGTCATTTCAACATACTATTATTTATCTTGACTAGAGTTGAGTTGTTAAAACTAGGTGAGTTGTTATAACTTATAAAATTAAGTCGACTTTTCTCAACTATATTTTGTAAATTGTGACAACTCATCTCTATTGACATGACTTGTAAATCTGAGTTGTTTTAACAAAAAAATGTAAGTCAGCAAAGTATTTCTTACAGTGTATGTTTATTAAATGTCTGGTTACAAATTGTACATTTATATATAAATAAAATTATGATAAGAGTGAAGCACATAATTTAACACATAATCAAACCTATGAAATTGTGACACAACAGTTTTAGATGATTAGATATTCATATCGGTCTGACATATGGTGATATGTTTCGAAAGAATTACACTACACATACAAACAGTATAAAATAACATATGCAAAAATGGAAAGAATGAAAATTAATTGGCTTAATCAATGTTATAAAAATAAACATCTTACCTATATATATGTATAGATTTCAATGTCTTCCTTTGAGCATTCCCAAAGCTTAATTTAAGGAACTGGATAAGGCGATTACTTATTATAGAAAGATAAAAAAAGTAAAGCTGTTAAAAATTCAAGCGCAATAGATAAGAAATACGGACAGAAACTTCAAAATTTCCCACTCTATTGTCTAGCTTCACAATTTCCACCCGTTCGGATCTGGTTACTTCCTTATAAAGGTAGATACCTGGAAAATAATAGAGCAATGGAAGATGAAATGCCATCCATACCATATTTACTAAAAATACGATAATACTTTTTACACTATTTGCTTAGGTGGAATCAACTCCTCTTATACTATATATTTAAGACATTTACCTTTGTGGGAAAACCATGTTGTCCCTGTTGGTACAGTATAGTTGACAATACTTGGAAAAGGAGTGGAATAGGGATGTTACAGGTCTTGTATGTTAATGATTCTTTAATAAGCATGGAGTTGCTATGTAAGGTCATAAAATGCAAGGACTCATATAATACAACACGAGACCATTAACAACATTAAAGGTGATAAAAGTTTTCAAGGTCATGATCCAGAACAATTCACGTCTTAACAAAAGGGTATCAATGTCACCTTTCAATACCCAAAAAACGTGGGAGGACACAATACATCATGGTAAGAAGAAAGGAAATAAGCAGCAACAGGATACGTGATAGCTTTTCTCTTAATGTTCACTGATCCTTTGTTTGAATTGTCCAGATTTTTCCAACATAATACAGTCACGTGGACATTGAATCACACAGTGAATTTGATATTTTTCGCCTGTTCTTGGATGACAGAAAACAGAAGTTTTGGATGTATTATTACACTTTTACACAATTGCCACAATGATGATTTCATGTATTGGACTTAAAAAGATTTGTAATGTCTGAAAACGGGCATGCACTTAGTTAAATTTTTCTATACAATCATCGGTGGCTGTGGACAGAGTAAACTGCCAATGTTTCTTATCTGATAAGACGTTGATAAATAGTAAATAATAAATGCAAATATATTTTATTAAGTAATAAATACATTTTTTTTTTGTCTGTCTTGTCTTCTTGTTCAACCATACATGCTTTATCAAGAGCAGCATTAACCCATTTTGTGTTATGTCCTCTATCCAAATATTTATTTTATTTTTCCATAATCAATGACTTTTCATCTTGGCAAATCATTCTTAATCTATAAAACTGACTCTTGGGTTATCCCCTATTTCAGGGAGGTTGGGTGGAAAAAGATGACATTTGGGTTTAAATGATAAATTGTTAAATAGTAAATTGTCTCTTATTGTATATTTGAGTCCTTGCAATTTATGACCTAAGAGTTTGTGATTGGTCTGTTTGTAGTTTTGGTGCCATTCATTGGTTGGAAGTGTATTCAAGAATTTCTTGTCTTTCAAAAGTATGGCACCAGAAGACATTTCCGAAAATTCCTGAACTGTAACCGCTTGAAAATCTTATGTTTAGTAGATCGTTCATTCCCAAAGGGCATTACATCTGGATATAGTGCTCAGTGTTGGGTGTAAGTTACTAATTAATTAGTACCTGTAATTTAATTATTTTTTCCTTGAAAAAGTAATTGATTACTCTTATTTTTCCAGTAATTTAATTATAGTAACCTAATGTATTACTGTGTATGGGCTGCAGAAAAAATATTTATAAAACAATAGTGGATTTAACATTAAAATTTAAAGTCTATAACGTTAAAATGCGTGTTTTTACCTTCTCACATTAAATACTTTAGTGAGTTAATAAGAATAATAGTAACACTTTAGTGTAGTTTACAATTCTCACTAATACCTGGTTGGTTATTAGCATTAATTTTACACTCTTAAAATGAATGTGTTAAAATAACAGTTATGTCTCTGGACCCTGTACCGGCTCCAAAAATACTTATTATTACTTCATATAAAATATTCCTTTAATTTGTAATGGTCTGTCATGGACCCAGTACCACATATGAGATACTGTTTGAAAGCTTAGACTCTCTACTTTCTGCAGATTTGCATAATTTTGAAATATATTTTACTGTAAGAAATTTATTTACACTTAATTTATACTATAACCCCCAACATTTTTTATATAATTTAATATTAACATATTTCATATTTTTCAGATATGACAAACATGGGCAAGTCTTATCAAGCTCTCACTCTCAGGAATAAGGCTACATTGTTATATTTGTTATAGTATCATCACATGTCCAACAATCGTCAAATAAATAATGAGGTAAAAAATGGTCTTTTGTAAACATATGGGAAACTTGAGTGTGAACTGCCTCAGATAGCACATATAGCCACAATTGCTACACCATCTTTTATTTTAGGTCCTACTCTAAAAAATGAGTCCATTCACAGCATTTTCTTTGGTTGTGTGCATAATTAATCCCTTGCTATATATTATATGTGCAAAACAAAAAATTTATATTTATGTGAAAATGTATTTTCACACCCTTCAGTAAAATAAGAATAACTTTTTAATGCGACATGTTAAAGAGTTCATTCTTTTTTTGGGGTGTTTACTGTCTGCTGCTGCTAACAACCAGAACTGTCTGCAGTCTGCTAGAGCACCCAGAACCAGAGTTATACACTATCAAAAACAGTATTTACAACATAAAAAATAAAATTTGGTGTTTCATCATATGAAAAACAACAGAAATAACAATATTTGTCACAAACAGCAGCTTTTTATGTTACTTCAAAGGGTTTTCTGTAAAATGATATAAAGATATTGCATTTATTCCACTGTATGTGGTTATGGGGACACTTCAAATGTTTTAGGCGGAAATTGAATACAAAAGCGTATTATTCCCTTCAGTTGGACTAGAATAACTTTTGCATAGATTATGATAGATAAAAACTTTCTTTTTCCTCTGTAAGCTGACAATAGCTGGAATCAAACAAAACTGTCTGCCCGTTTCGTGACCACTCAGGGCCAGAGTTATACACTTTTAAATACAGACTTTAGAAAAAAAAAACATCAAAAAGCACCATTTTATTTTTGTGTTTATTAGAGGTTTGACAACACAAACAACCATGTTTAGCACTTTCAACAGTGTTTTATGTAATTTCAAAGCGTTTCCTGTAAAATGATATCAAACTTTTGTATGTACACCTCTGCATGTGGGTATGGAAAGCTTTTGAATTTGGGTAGCCAAATCCAGGCGGAAATCCCCGACATAACCTCAGAGCGTGACTGGTTAAGGACAATACATCTAATGTTTTGTCCTTCACTTGACACATCTCTGTGTTATTTTTGTGTTGTTTTAACCAGCCTGATCTCACAAAAATTCGTAAATATTTTATGAGTTGGCCTATTCGTATGAATTCATATGAAGTGAATCTTGAAAAAACATACGATTCTCGTGAAAAAAATGAAACCAAACCCATAACCCTGCACAGGGGTCAAGAAAACTTACAAATGTGGTCGTATAAATTAATACAAATTAGCCACTTAGTAAAATATGTACGAATCTCGTGAGATAACATTGCAGCAACACATCTTGTGTTGTCCATTTTATTTATTTGAAGACAAAATCAACACGAAATGACACATAATGTGTTAAAAAAACACAGAATGTGTTAAATAGGATAAGACAAAAATTAACACATCCTTTCTTAGAGTGAACTGAGATATTGTCTGTTTATTAATAATTAAAATGCCTTAATCCTAAACAATTCATATCAATACTTAAACTTAACAACTAATTTACTAGGTATTAATAAGCAGTAGTATATTGAGGTTAAATAGTTAGTGGTTAATAGTGAGAATTGGACCTTAAAAAGTGTGACCTGAATAATTTATGTACTTTTATATGATTTATTTGAGCCGTTTTCTTTGTATAATTTACTAAATATGATCTAGAAAGTAATTAGTAATAAGTAATTAAATTATAAGTAATTTATACCGTAATCTAATTACATGATTGAAGATGTCATTAGTAACTTAATTACTTTTTTAAATAACACTGATAGTGATTTAATAAATGACTTTACGTCATTTGATAATATGCTCTTAAAAACAAAAATGGGAAAGACATCATTGTAAATATGATCTAGGAGAGTGTGAGGTTTTTTTTGGAAGGAATGCAAACTACATTAATAGCTAAACACGGACAAATCCAATTTTATATTTTACATCAAATATACAACACTTCACAGGTTAAATTCAAAGACGTAAACAATCTGAAGGTGATTTGCTCCATATGCTTTAAGATATGAATATTTTTTGGGAGTTTATAAATGATTTATCTTCAAAGGGTTCCAGAAATTCCCATTGCTAAAGACCCCGAATTTGGAAACTAGACTCATTATGTCATCATTAAGAGTACTTTATCCAGTGGCAAAAAAACCTAAATATATGTTCGGGGTGTCATATATGTGCATTGCATGTCATGTCAAAATATGTCAAAAGGTTCATGATTAAAGAGACGCTCATGTCTTGCAAGACACTTACTTAATACTAAACTCTGATTACACATGAGATTATGCGAGTAACTGGCAAATGCAAGCATCTCTAAGTTATTTTATTATAGACCCTTACGAAGCGTCTGTAGCGGGCACGTATTTTGACATGACACGCAATGTAAATAGGTTTACATGTTGCATGGAACACATTATGATCCACACACATGATGAAGTTTTTTTTAGGAAAGAAGTCACGAGCCCCCACTGATTTTATCCTCTTAGCTGGAACTGCTATGCCAACATGTATAGTAATCTGAAAATCTTGAAAAACGAATGAATTAATGAACTCGCCTCATACTGTACCCCTGAGAAAATTGAATTTCTTACATTATAAAACTAACTGTGGCAATGGTCTGGGTTGCATATCATTTTTCAGGGTTCCCACGGGTCCTTGAAATCCTTGAAAGTTTGTGAATCTGGGGCAAAAAATTTAAGGCCCTGGGAAGTTTTGAAAATATACATAGATACAGGTCATTGAAAGTGCTTGAAGCTATTTTATGCAAGAAGTTTTCTTGAAAAAAATCAATATTATTTCCTGTGTAGTGTAGGATAATATCATAAAATTTCTAGCCTTTTAAGCACACGTGCTAAACTGTTAACTTTAAATGCTTATATCTTCTGTATGCAAATGTTGTTACCAAAATGCTTTTTTTCATAGTTGTGTTTGACACATGAAAACGTCTCAGATTACGTATGTAACTGTTGTTCCCTGTGAAGGGAACGAGACGCTGTGTCTCCCTTGCCATACTTCCTGCGTCTATGTAATGTCGTCTTTGGCAATATTTCAGATAGCGATATACTTCCTGGTTCTCGCGTCACCCTGTCTTTGTCGTTATGCCTCACCATTGGTTGAATTTGAATGATATACACATTCAGACGCACTTTCCCCTGGAGGCGTCTTTACCATTAGTTAATTATTTTCCCTTCTTTAATTTATTTATTAATTTATTAATTTATTTTCATTAATTATATTATTTAATTCATTTCTTTGTATTTTCGTATTTGAACTGTTAATGTTATGGTGCAATGTGTCTGCCTTTAACAATTGTAGTTTTTTTTCTATTGCAGGCCTGTTTTGTATGCACATTTGAAATCCAATAAAAAAAGTGTCACCGCTGTAATGCAGCGCAAGGTCACTCTAAAGGGAACTGTAACAATGTATCTTATAAGGTAACACAATGTAACCTTGCTCTCACTTGCAATCTGTCCCCACATTTAGTCCTTGAATTTGAGGTTATTGAACCTGGAAAGTCCTTGAATGGTCCTTGAGTTTGAAGTTAACTAAGGTGTGGGAACCCTGATTTTTCTTTGTTTTGTTTTTGTTATTAAGTTTGTTAAAGGAACAGTATGTAAGAAATGTATATCAATTAATCATAAAATGGCCCTTATATGTCACTAGACATTAAGAATTAATATTCATTTCAAATATTTATATCACTGACAACAGTGGCCTGGCAAGGATATTGTTATTTAAAAAGTGGAGTTGCAGCCCTCAACTGATGTGTATGTTGTCATTTTGCGTATTGGCCACTAGTTGTGTGATTGCAGTACCAGTTTTAGCCACAAGGTTTGTGATTGCAATACCAGTTTTGGCCACAATCCTACATACTGTTCCTTTAAAGGTGTTTTGTCTTAAGTTAAAAATATCTGTCAATCATGATTTTATTGTCCGTCAAGCTAAAAACAATTCAGAGGGCTTAGAAAAGTAAGAAGAAATCTCTTCTCTACAAGCAGGTATCATTTATATCCACTGCACAGATGTATGGGATGTGATCTGGTGTGTTCAAATGAATCAAAGTTCTGGATTGGCAGCTAAGCATGAATATTATACACATCTGCTGTGTTATCTGAGGTCATGATAATTACTGAGCTCCTTAACAGACTCATGCTCAAGTATATTCAGGTCTTTTCTTTTATCCGTTGATCCATATTAATGCATATTAATCCATTTAAAGCTGGGAGGCTTTTTCATTATGAAATCTAGAGTAGATTCTGTTTTTTTTTTTGCAAAGGTCAAACGTTCCCATGAGAACACACAAAGCCTGCTGATAAATTTTTTTTTTAGCTTGGATAAATGCATCTGGCATATGCATGAATTTAAAATATATAAATTTATTTCACTTCAATTTTGGCTATAGTGGTAGTAATGGGAGAAACGAAGCTTTTCGAAGATTCGAATCAACTGAACCAATTGCTTGAAAAATGATTCACTGTTTCGAAGCGCTCGAAACACCTAAATATGTCGCCACCTGCTGGTAAAAACATTGTAAAAGCAACAAAATCTCAGTCCAAACATATTACACTTTGTCCTAAATAAAACAATTACTTTTATTTAATGGCTTAATTAAGTTAAATGTTTTTTAAAATGTTTTTAGAAAAACCTTTTCAATTATTTTGTAAAAACAAATCATTGACACTCTAGCTCCTCTTTTAATTATGCACATGTTTGTTATTAAATCTGTCTAACAAAAGTAGGCAAAATGGTTATCAGTCTTGACAATGAATGTTTTATAAACTTGCATAATTAAATTTAACCGAGTTCAGCTAACTATATTAGACACAAGACACACTGGTCATTTGTGATTAACTCCCCCTAGTGGTTAACCATCGGATTTTCGAAACGTTTACAAACAGTTTTGACGTTATAAAAGGCTTGTTGGACTTCATGTGGCGCCGCAAGAATCGACAGCAGGATGACGTCAAAGTATCGCGAGAGCGAGACGAAATATGATCTCTTGAATCGTTCTCGCGGTACTTTGACGTCATCCGGCTGTCGGTTCTTGCGGCGCCGCATGAAGTCGAACAAGCCTAAAGTCTCGTTTGCTAAAGTCACGTGACTAGGCCGATTTGAAGTATACTGAATTAAACAAAAGAATCGTTTTGTCTGTTTTGTAAAATAAATGAAATTTGTAATACCGGCCATACAACTAAAAATTAATAAAATATATCAGATTTATTTGTTTTAAGTGTTCCTGCCTTTTTTCATCTGTTGAATTCAGTATTCAGCAGTATGTCCACTAGGTGGCGCGTTTGACTACATTTTACAATAAGAACAAAAGTGACACACTGTTGTTTTCCATTCATGTGCTCAACAAACAACTTTCTCTCTGTTTACACTAAAGATATCTGATTTGGCAAGTGAATATCGGAACAACGCGAACCAGTTTTGCAAGCAACTGACTGTAATCCTTTCCTTGGTAGTTCAACATTAAAAACTGTGACATCCTACGATTGTTTAGGATCCTCAGGCTATAAAAAACAGTGTCATTGAATGTCAAAATTATTTTCACATGTTGAAACAATCCTTAATAAACACTTTTTTTTAATCCTTAATAAACACAGTGACATCATATTGATAGATAGCTCGACTTTAGATATAACAGTTCAATCCGTGATCCAGTTCAATTCCATTATGGGTTCATGGAAAATTTCCTTTTTGACTAATGCAGTGAAATATTATTATTATTTTTTAATTATAATAAAAGTATTTTAAGACATGTATTGTAAAGTAGCACATGTTGAGGGTTGACTGACCCATAAGGCAAAAGTATATTTCAAAATATACAAAAAATGGCCCAAAAATATGTACTGAAATATAATTTGAAATATGTTTACAAAAATTTATTTTTCATGTTGGACTTTTTTGTATATTTTTAAATATATTTTAAAATAAATATATTTTAAAGGATTTATATTCATTTTGCATTGGAAGAAAAACTTTGTACGTTATAAACCTGTAAATATTTTCAACTGCAAAAATATACTTATAATTTTATATTTATACATACTTATACATTTTATACAAACTTTTTATTTTTTTGCTAGGAAAATGGCACCGTTCAAATGTCGCTCAAACATAGACCAAAGTTTATTAGACAGACTTGTTTCTGTATAGGGTACAGAAAGGGAGCACTAGTCACCTGATAGACGTTAGATAATGTCTAAAACAATCGCATGAGCAGCTATTGAGCAAACATGTCTGGAGAACAGTTGCATGATCGGTCCCTTCGCAAGAAAGTCTGGATACGGATACATAAATAATCATGCCCTTTGGTGCAAACAAGGAAGGGGAGATTGGAACAGGGAAGTCTGGTCGAACTTCATGACCAAGACAGATCAGCCCACGTCCAGCTTTTGTGCATAGCCAGGGGGAAATGTCAAAACTCAATCTCAACTTATTAAATGCAAGCTAAGACAAATTTTACTACACATGGTTTAACTATGTTTTTTGAAAACCATGGTTAATTTGTGGTTAACATGGTTGTAGGCCTACCATGTTTTTTTTTGTTTTAACTGTAGTAAAACCATATAGTTAATTTTTGTAAGGGTTAGTCATACAAGGAGAACAATAAAGAATATACAGGGTTATATGAAGATATATCAAACATATAAATTTGCAGTGTGGGAAAACAACATTTAAATTCTAACATATCTGAAGGTTAAAACTAAATACATTTTCTTCTGTTTCATGTCTCGTGTTTGTTGAGCAGGTTGCTTCTGTTTCCTTCTGTCTTTCATCTGGGTCACACCCTCTACTTTAACTGGTTGCCTTCAGGTGTTATCGGAAATTTCATTAAGTCATAATTCCAGTTTTTCTACCGGAAAGAATATTTCCGATAATTTCCGATACCAGACTAAAAATAAACACAATGCCATAGAAAAAACATTTCTGTCTAATGAAGATATAGTCAGTGTGCCAAGTCATGATATGACAAGATGAAGAACATTTTGGGTTACCAAACAAAACTTACAGTACAGTATTTATTCCAAAACTGTATTTCTTTAAAGAGCACCTATTTCATTGCTAAAACAACGTTATTTTGTGTATTTGGTATAATACAATGTGTTTGCGTGGTTTATGGCTAAAAACACATTATTTTTCACATACATGTATTTCTCTCACTGATTGGCCAGCTAATCTGTACGTTGTGATTGGCCTGAATACCTCTGACGTCAGACAGAAATTTCACGCTCCTTACCATGTTTGAAAGACTTGGTTGCTAAAAGGAGTTAACTTAAGTCTGAAGCGGGAGGAATTATGAAAATGTCGGTATTGTCTACATCAGTGTTTCCCAACCCTGGTCCTCGGGCACCCCCTCCCAGAAAGTTTTAGATGTCTCCTTATTTAACACACCTGATTTAACTCATCAGCTTGTTAGGGACACATGTTTACCATTTTAGAAGGAGGCTGATTCACATGCAATTTAATTTTTGCTACATGTCCCCTAGGGGCTCCATACTTATACGTGAATCGGACGATAGTCGACACATTAAAACCACAATATTTAAGATTTTTGTAATAAAATATGCAAAAACCACTTGCACAGTGTCATATATTTCATGTGTAGGTGTACCTATCCCAAAAGTTCCCAAGGATTTGTTAATCCAGAGAAATTCCTATTTTAAATTATTGCTCATCCTTCTTCTCCCTCGTAAATGTCGCCTCCGTTTTCTATAAAGGGACCAGTTGTGGTTATACAGCATCTAACATGTTGCTGTTGTGCCTTGCAGCTATTTCATTACGATGGCCTAAAATAATGTGATTAAACGTACAGGTAAAAAAACATTAATTTATTACCTCATCAATAAACATGATAGCGAATTCAATAAATCTCTGGAAGGTGAAAACTGTCCATCGTTCCACTCTCCTTCATAACGCCATTAAGCTTCGCCTTTGTTACTGTGAAATAGCGATCTCTAATGGTGAAAATCCTACAGATTGTTACTTTAATTGATTTAGGCTGGATAAAATCTTAATAATGAATAAAACATTTTAATCTGAATGAATAAACAACATCTATTGGGAACTCTTTATCAAAGATCTTTTTCAGGCGCACTCCACAACAACTACAGGAGTCCGACCATCACACAAGTAACTTGGTTAGCAGTGTCAGGGCTAAGATTAGTGGATATAAAGACTGCGTACATGCTGAACTTATGATATCTGGATAACCATAATTGGTCCGGCAGGGGTTTTGGACCTCTTTAAGAGGGATGGGTACATCATCTGGTGTGACACCATTAAGGCTGTCTCTGACCTATTGAAACATAAAAGGTACCGTTAGAGATCGTAAGGTAGTATTGAGTGAATAAAACCGTGAATGTTGCTGTTATGTGTTTGTGTTTACCCTCTCAGCCTCTCTGAACACCCTCAGCAGGTTTCTTCCCAGAGCGTCTTTAATCTCATCATCTGTCCAACCACGCCTAAGAAGTTCAATTACCAGGTCAGGATACTTTGACACGTCCTCCAAACCATCTGGTACACTATTCAAAAGCATGCATAATTTATTAATGGTTATAAATACAGACTTGTTCATCTCACAGTCTTAAAGTGCCCCTAATGGCACAAAGTAGCATACGGTAAGGTGAATTGCCCTAATGTGGGACACCTATAAGGTCTAGTCTTTGTAGGTCTCCCATTAATACATGAATGCCAGTGAAACTATGGGTTAGCAAAGCTCTGGTGCCATGTGTTCAAAATCCCATGACCTCTTAATTTTCCAGCCATATATGAGGGTTGAGCAATCATTAAACAAGAAGCATATTTTGTGAAGACCTTAAAAGTCAGTAGCTCCATTTCTATTATCATTCAAAATGCGCAAATTGAAAATACAGCCAATGGAAACACCTAAACTTCGCAAAAACTTCCATTTATCGCAGAAAAATAATACGCTCGCATGAGGTGATTTTTTAGCCAATTCGGAAGAGGTGTAATTCGCAAAATTGCAATGAAAACGGTTTTTGCATTTTCAGGTGAACTGGTGTATGTAAATCACATAATCATTATGCTTTCCTTGACAACAATGTTTCAATATCACTTCTATGTCTTCGTGATGTTTGTAATGAATTATTGAGAAAGGAAAAACTACGTTTTAGTCGCATATCATCGGTTAGTGGAAAAATGCTGTCAATTCACAAAAGTTTTTATTGACATTTAGAAATAGCGCATACATTTTGCGCAAATCTGTAATAGAAACGCAGCTAGGGAAAATTGATATTAGGGAGTATTAAGTATATTTTTTTTTACAAAACAATCCTGCTATTATTGGCCTAAGTGCTTATGAAATGTTTGTTTATCAAAATTTTTTTATAACTTTGTATATATAAACTATATATTTTATGTTTTATCAAATTTTATCCAAACATTTGGATATGTGGTTTTGAAAAGTGGGACAGTACTTCAGTCAATCAAAATGTGTGGTGGGCTACCTCATGGCATTTCGTGGTATAGTCATGAAATATTTGATTTATTTATTCATGTTCATGGACTCAATTTTCAGCTTTTTTCATGTCACTGAGCACAAATGTGTTTTTCGTGTCACTCAGCACAAATTTCTATAAATAATTTTGCATGTCCCTACGACTTTCTTTTGTAATTTAATGTATTGTTTTTTCCTGTTTTTGTCTGTTTTTAAATCATTGTTGCTTGGGGTTGGGGTTAGATTTGGGGTTTGGGTTAGGATGTCATTTTATGTATTGGTTTTTCTTACGAACTATTTTTGCTTGGGGTTCGGATGTCTGAAATGTAAAAAAAGCTGAAAATTGTGTTCATGAACACAAATAAATAAATCAAATATTTTATGACTATACCACGACTTGCCCAGAGATTGGTTTGGTGGTGGGGCAACTGGTTTGTTGGACCAAATGGTTATTTACAGGGTTTAAACTGCAGTTCGAACTCAAAATTTAATCTTACCCAATGTTTGTTCAAGCTGTGGGTTGTTGCAAGATTTTATATTTTGCCTTTTAAATAGGCCTAGACTTTGCCTGTTGTAAATGTATGTTTTTGTTGTTGAGTAAAATTATCTCACTCTAAAAACGGTTGGGTTATTTTTAACCCATAATGGGTAAATATTGGACAAAAAATGACCCAATGTTGGGTTGTTGTAATGCAATTTTAACCCAGCATTGGGTCAATTTTAACCCAGTGGTGTGTTCTGTCCAATATTTACCCAACATGGCTATGATAATAGTTGCTAAATGTCTTTATAATAAATGCATCAAACTATCATATTTTATTTTCGTCTGATGATGTTCAATTATCCATGTTTCAATTCATTCAAGGAAATTACTAACTTAAGAAGATTTTACTATTCTACATGAATCAAGTAAACCATGGTTTGACTAAATAAATCCAAATAAACCACCATGATTACCACAAATTAGCCATGGTTTTGCTACAGTAATCACAGTTTAACTATGGTTTTACAAATTGTAATCAATACGCCAAAAACATGCTTACTACACTACATGTAACTATAATCATTTACTATAATCACCCACTCTTAAAAATGCTGGGTTGTTTCAACCCAGCGTTGGATCAAAAGGGGACGAGGCCAGCAGTTGGTTTCAATTAACCCAGAAAATTATTATATATGACCCAACATTAGATAAAAACAACACAGCATTTTGGGTTGAAACAACCCAGCAATGGTTAAGTTTCAAATGAGTAGATTGGATTAGTTCATTTTTGATCCAACACTGGTTTAAAAATAACACAGCAGTTTTACATGGTTAATTTTTGTAAGGGACTCTACACTCAGACAAAAAAGTACAAAAGCGGTCACTGGGACAGTACCCTAATGCAGTGGTTTTCAAACTGGGGGCCGCGAGATGGTGCCAGGGGGGCCCCAGTTTTATGACATTTTATAAATACATTCATTTATCATGAAATCTGTGTTGTTAAACCTAAAAAATAATAAGCCAACTAACCAACAGCACTACTAGGTATAATTTTATATGTTTTGTTTAATTAAAATATTACATTTTAAAACTGTTTTTGTCATAAATTTTATTTCGGGGGGCCGCGAAAAAATGCAATGTACACAAGGGGGGCCGCACGCTGAAAAAGTTTGGGAACCACTGCCCTAATGTACAGATATGTGCATCCTTTAGATACAAAAGTGTGTTTTTAAAAAGGTTACCGCCCCAGCATTTGTACCATTTTAAGCCATGCTTACCGTGATACGCCATCATAATCTCCTCCGAATCCAATGATACTAGAGCCGGCCACTTTCTTGATGTGGTCAAAGTGATCTGAATTGTGCATGTACAGTAAAAATGTACATATATGTTAATGTTATAATTCATATAGTACTATTAGCAGCAGCTCAAGGTAGATGTACTTGTTGAGTAGATGTTTACCAGCCACATGAGAGAGGTTCGCTGCTTTCTGGCAGGTGACGTAATCATTATAAAAATTGATCATGACAATCCCATTCTTGTTTTTCTAAAACAGAAACATAACAGACAATGAATATAGATCATGATGCTAACAATACATAGATTAAGAACTGATAAGTTGTGAAATGCAATGTAATTCACTTAGGATAAAAGCATCTGACAAATGCATAAATCTAAACACTTTCAACATATACAGTAAAATTGCTTTCCCCTGTAAAAGTAGTTTCCATAAAGCTTTCTCTCTTAAGGGAACACACATACTGATAAAATGCATTCCCAGAAAACGCTATAAGTCGCTTTGTATAAATGCTATAATTGGATGATAATTGTCCCATGCCAGAATGACACACCCTCAAGTCTTTATTATATCATTTCATCTCATTGTTGTATACTAAGCAACACCCACACTAAACAAGACATGACAAATCATTTATATTAACTGTTAAAGGAGTTACTCGCTAAAGTTCAAAACGGGTCATTACAGGTCAAAAGTTTGTTCGAATGTCTGATGTCCGATTTCCTGCTGTAGTTGTCTTAAACATACACCATTAATCCCATACGGCAAAAAATATATTTTTTAATATATTTTTAAAATACATTTCAAAATATACAAAGAAATGACAAAAATACATTTTGGAATGTGTTTACAAAAATATGTTTTTCACCAATATATTTTTTGTATATTTTGAAATATATTTTAAAAATAAATATGTTTTAAAGCATGTATTTCAAACCAAGGAAATATATTCACATTGCACTGCAAGAAACATTTTGTTTATGTTACAAAACTTTTATAAGGTTTAAATTGAATATATTTTCAACTTCAATAATATACTTTATAAAATTAACTTGTATTTAACATATATTTTGGTCAAAATACATATTCTTGCCATATGGGTTGTAAAATTAGAAATGTATTTGCTTGCCCTTGAAATACATTTTGAAAAATATGTTGAAATATGAAGGTTAAAACTAAATATATTTTCAAATTCAAAAATATATTTAATTAAGCTTTAGTTCCTACAAAATTTATATTTAGCATATTTTAAATTTTTGGCAAGAAAATAGATTTTTTTGCCATAATAAACATTGTAAAAACTGTTGTGTGTACATGACATCTCACTTCTCTTTATGAAGTGAAACACTGCTGGTTAACCTCAGGGTTCTAACTAAAAGCTGAAACATACGATTACGCAAATCGTTGATAACATCCGTTTTTCATTTCCACTGTGTGAATTTTAAATAAAACCTGAGCAAAAAAGTGTAATGTTCTGACGGTCAAAGTGTCTTCTCTGAATGCCGTGTTTGATCTTTTATAGCTGCTTTTATATGAGTAAATAAGTAACATATCATAGATATAGATACTTTTTATGAATATGACAGTAAGTCATTCATTATACAATCATAAAGCTTATTGTGTAATTTTGATCTTTATGCATTAGGACCTCTGAAGGGTTGTAAAGTGGTTGTGGACTCACCACTTCTCGAAGAACATCATCAGGAACATTTCTCTTGTGTTGACAGATGCTGTATGCAGACGAATGACTGAATATGATGGGTGCTTTAGAGATCTCCAGAACCTGCTTCATCACCTTTTCAGATACGTGAGCCAGATCCACCAACATTCCAATACGATTCATTTCCAAGACCACTTGCTGAGAGAGTAAAAGGATTTGTTTACCATAAAACATCCATACACAACCATAAGAAAATATGTAGCATATTAAAGCTAAAATACACAGTGGGTGTTTAAAGGGGATTTGGACATTTTAGACACACTTATAGTATGGAAGTCACAACCTCAATGAAAACCAGGCACTAACCTCACTCCTAAACCTAACATCACAACCAGGTCAAAACTCAGCAAGCAATAGGGCCTCTGGGGCCTTATTTATAAAATGCTGTGTAAAAACCGTCCTACATTTAATCTTTACGATCATTTATCAAAAATGCGTGTGATTCATAAAACGAACGTACACACAGAAAACGCGTGTATCCGTTTCTTACAAATGATCTTGAACTTGAGCTGAGCAGTTTCAGATCTCCGCCTTTAAACCATGCCTAGTTAAAGTCATAGACATATAAAAGAGCATCTGTCAATGTTGAAATTCTTTCGAGCAGCAAAAATGGCTTATATTTCCAAAAACCTGCAGCAATCGGACAAGCAAAAGTGTCTGCTCAGACCCTGACATGGCGCTAAGCACTTTTCCACATCAAGTTTTTATAAATATGAATTGCCGTGGATTTTTATATACGCACGCTTTATAAATGAGGCCCCAGATCTAGTTCGGCTATTATGAGTAACCCACTTCTAGTATGAATTTAGTTGCATGTCGTTTTGGCCAAAATAATTTGTGAGATGTCTGATATTTCACCATGTAAGCAAGCTAGTCAACAGTGATTAGTGTTTGACTTCATTTATTTATTTATTTTTGGGCTGACAGTAAAAATTGCATGACATGAGATTGTGTTTGAAAGTCATTACATAATATATCAAACTGTATAGCCAAGTTAGTTACTGATATTATAATATTTGAAAATAACTTTTTCAAACCGCACAGCACCGTTCTTTTTTTTGACACGCAGCGCCGTTCTAAAAAATCGAACACATTGTTTTCTATGAGTATACGCACACCGGCGCCGACAGGTGGCGCCTGTCTGCGCCGCCCTGCTACGACTCAAATCCCTGTCGCCCCACAGAGTGCCACTCACATAGTTTAACATTAAATAACACCATATTTGTCCCAAATCAATAACGATTAACATTGGCTGCTAATCTATATTTTGCATTTTGAAGCAGACGCTATCTGACGAAGCTCGCGCTATTTAATGTGCACTTCCGGTTTACGATACCTCCGAGTTGTCCGAGACGCGGCTCAACGCAGCGCGTTGCACTAAAAGATGGCTTGCCTTTCCTGTGTTCAGTGATATTTTACTGTTAAATTGATCAGTTTATACATACTGTATACTTATTTGGATATATATTTCTTGTTTTGCATGAAAAAAAAAGGTAACATGGAAAGAAAAATGTTTACACTTTTTCAACCCAGCACTGGGCCAAAAAAGGACGAACCCAACTGTGGTGTTAAATCAACCAGATTTTTTTATATTTGACCTAACAATGGGTTAAAACAACTCAACATTTTGGTTTGAAACAACACAGCATAGGTTAAAGGTGCTGTGTGTAGATATTAGCGGTAACTAGTAGTGAGATTGTAAAGTGCAACCAATGGCTCAGTCCAGTAAAATTTACACATTGCACCTTTAATATACAACTTAACCGGTTGGGTTCATCCCTTTTTGACCCAATGCTGGATTGAAAACAAAGTCTAAACACATGTATACTGAAATTGTATAGTGTGCTGGCTGTATATACTGACTAACCTTGCCAAATTCAGACAATCCATCATGCACTACAGGCTCAGAATCTGTGTCCACCAGCCAGTTGTCTGCCCTAGAAAGGAAGTGAAACCAGAAATTTGGTGAAAGGTCATTGAAATTAAAACCCCTTCCCTAATCAGGTAAAAGGTCTTATGTATGGCTTTTGTTATTTCTTTGGAAGTCTGGCGTAGATTTCTAAGTAAGTGAATTTAAATTCTGTGGAACAGCTGGAATTTCCATTGCGCTTCCGGTATTTGTGCACGTGTTGGAATATTACAGATTGTCAGTACGGTGGGGTGTGTTGATCAATGGGAAAGGCTTATCAACAAAGCTTTTTCGGAAACAATTTTACATACAGGTTTGTTTTCATTTCAAGCTGATGAAATCTTTATCCTTGAATGAATGTTGTAATTTCCTCACCTTGCTGGACCAACCGGTATGCACTTCTTCAGTAGTATGCAGCGATGTAAGTACACATGAAGTCACTCACCAGGGTGTGTTACAGCTGTGTGTAAGAGTGAGATATCGCACGCCCAGCTGGTACATTAGGCGCAGTGTGCCCAGACTGCTGTCGATGGAGTGCCCGCCTTCTACACCAATCAAACAGGCCGTTTTATTCTGTTTAAAGGCATCCTCTATATCTGCAATCACAATATGAAAGATAAACATTTACTTTAGTTTATCATTTTACTTCAGTAGCCCATATTTTATTCACCCTCAAGCTGTATGTATATATTTGACCCTGGACCATATGAAGGTATATTTGTAGCAACAGCCAACAATACATTGCAATGGGTCAAAATTATTGATTTTTTTCTATGGCTAAAATCATTAGGACATTAAAGGAACAGTATGTAAGAAATTTATATCAATTAATCATAAAATGACCCTGATATGTCACTAGACATTAAGAAATCATTTTCATTTCAAATATTTATATCACTGACAACAGTGGTCTGGCAAGGATATTGTCATTTAAAAAGTGGAGTTGCAGCCCTCAACTGATGTTTATGTTGTCATGTTGTGTATTGGCCACCAGTTGTGTGATTGCAGTACCAGTTTTAGCCACAATCCTACATAATGTTCCTTTAAATGACAATATCCTGGCTGGACCACTGTTGTCAGTGATATAAGTATTTGAAATGAAAATGATTTCTTAATGTCTAGTGAGATATAAGGGCCATTTTATGATTAATTTATATACATTTCTTACATACTGTTCCTTTAAGTACAGATCATGTTCCATGCAGTGTTGTTTTTGTAAACAGTAACACGACAATGACTAGCTAAAAATGGCTCTATGGTGACTAAAACATGACGAGGCGCTTTCGAGTTTTCATTGACGAGACGAGACGGAACGAAAATGATTATATCTGACGTTCACAATGCATGTCATTTCTGCCTATTTTGCGTGAAATCTGTCTGTTTTTAGCTAAAAAGTATCAGCAATGTTACGGCTTCCTATCCTTGTTTTGGGTACGCCCACCACCCTGCTGCCCCCATGCCGCGCATACGCACCAGATTTCACACAACAAACACGAACCTGCAGCGAGTCCGACGAGATGATTTATGGACATACTTTTTAGTATAATCCATCAGAAAGAAAAACGGAAGGCATATTGGGAGATGACGGTAAATGTGGCCACAAACTAGGTGGGAAGAATACCACCAACCTCAAGCGGCACCTGAAGGCTCATCACGCTGATATTTTTTTAAAGGTAATTAACAAGTCAATTAACATATAATATACATTCAATTTTACTCGACAATCGGCTTGTGACACATTTCATGGTAAACTTAAAGTTTTACATGTATCTACTTGTCAAACCTATAAGCCCATTTCCTATACTTTTTAACCTAAATTAATTTGTTAAAGACTACTTTTTTACTTAAATTGACTTAAACTTGACTAAAACCTTTTTATGTTTTCGTTGACTAAAACTTGACTAAATCTAGTTTATAAAGTTTATAAGTGACTAAAGTGTGACAAAAACGAAAAAGCATTTTCGTCCAAAAGACTAAGACTAAAACTAAAAGGGCTGCCAAAAACAACACTGGTTCCATGAAGATATTTTGTACATTTCCTACCGTAAATATACCAAAAATGTATTTATCATTAGTAATATGTGTTGCTAAAGACTTTCTTTGTACAACTTTAATCAGTCCTTACAGAAAAACGCAGAGCTTTTTTGTGATTGTTGCGGGCAAAAATCCTTGATTTTGCAACACGTTTTTTCAAAAAATGCGAATATGCTGGATATTTATCCAATTTTATGTGATCAAATTGCGTAAACTTGCAAAAATTGCGTGAACTTGCAAAAATTGCGTGAACTTGTCAAAATTGCGTGAACTTGCCAAAATTGCGTGAACTTGCAAAAACAGTTTGCAGCTTTTGCAGCTTTTAAATGATGTTCACGTCGCATAATCACGTCACTTCATAACGTTCCCATGGCAACAGGGGACATGGCTGCGCTTGTGTGAAGTAAATGCAATATTTTTCAACTTTCTGCTAAGATATATGTGTTTTTTGCTACGAAAATGTGGGGATTATGAAATCATGCAAGCCCCGCATATTTTGCGCACGAAAATCTGCAATTTATGCTTCGAAAGTGCAGCGTATTTGAAAAAATTTGGCCCCCGCATAAATATGCAGACTTTGGCTGATAATGCGTTAAATCATGCGATCGCATAGTC